>NC_060167.1:17184252-17293526 GCF_021292245.1 Micropterus dolomieu | reverse complement strand
GCATTGTTTCTGACCATGTCCATCCCTTTATGGCCACCATGTACCCATCCTCTAATGGCTACTTCCAGCAGGATAATGCACCATGTCACAAAGCTCGAATCATTTCAAATTGGTTTCTTGAACATGACAATGAGTTCACTGTACTAAAATGGCCCCCACAGTCACCAGATCTCAACCCAATAGAGCATCTTTGGGATGTGTTGGAACGGGAGCTTCGTGCCCTGGATGTGCATCCCACAAATCTCCATCAACTGCAAGATGCTATCCTATCAATATGGGCCAACATTTCAAAAGAATGCTTTCAGCACCTTGTTGAATCAATGCCACGTAGAATTAAGGCAGTTCTGAAGGTGAAAGGGGGTCAAACACAGTATTAGTATGGTGTTCCTAATAATCCTTTAGGTGAGTGTATATGTAGTGTCATACAGCAGCACAAGCCAGTTGAACATTGTGTTTTCCGCAGCCTCCTTCATTGTCCACCCACCCAAAAGTGTCATAGATTAGACTGATCACCTTTTCAAATGTATACCTGCTGTAAATACTTTATTATTATTTCTAACCTTACACCTAAATGTGATTCTGATGATGTCTGTCTAAAACGGCTTTTGATTCTGATGATGTCTGTCTAAAACTGCTTTTGTTCGTCATGCCTGCAGCTTGACAATATTGCCTCTATCTGGCATGAACACCACTGAAGGAACAGGAAGAGGCATTTGCTTCTAGCAAAGTATTTAAACAGAATTTAAAGAACACTCATTTGAAAAACAAGCATCATTTATACTTTGACCAAGCTGGCTAGCTCGAAATATTTTCGCACAGCCACATTCAACATCCTGCAACACACCCACATCTGTACCTGCACAGCAATCGCATGTGATTGCTTTAAGTCTGCGTCTACCTCTTGTCTGTGGACTCGAGTTTGCTCACCAGACTCTTACTAGAGTAAGTGTAATTCAACAATCTGCTCCCATTACAAGTTTTTCCAGTTAGAACCAACAGCATCAAACAGACCTCAGGTTGAGTAAACTGGTATTTGCTCATAGCCATCCTAATATAGGACAGCAGTCCCACAAACTTGTACATAGATGTGGTATAGCTTCAATTTGTTCTGAGTGTTCTCTGCTGCCTTCTGCTGCTTGTTACTCATAAGATAAAAAGGAATATGTCAGTGTAAAAACAGGCAGTATTTTGATGGACCAAACAATCTAAATTACACCACTACTTTGGTGTACAAATCACCATGTTATGTCTCAGTTGCTTGAGTTCTGTCTATTTCTATGTATGCGTCTGGGTCTGTGTCTGTTTGTGTTCAGCTAAGCACGATGCAGTCCCCATGATGCTGACATAGTTGTTGTTGTTGTGTGTCTCTCACTCACACACACACACACAGACACAGACCACCCATGGATAGACAGTGGACCATTTCCTCTTTTCTGGCTACTGGACCTATTTCACATGTAGCTACCTTCGCCAGCTTGCTCCCACCACAAAAGGGGGCCAGTTCCTATTCAGCAGTTAACGAGGACGACAAACTGGAGGAGTCATTGTGCCTGCTCCTCAGCCCCTGTCACAAAGCATATTGTTGCCATCAATCAACATAACTGCTCGTTTCCACTCCCAACTAACCCCCTCCATCCTCACCCGGCCCGTGGCTACTTGTTGAGGTAAAAGGTTTAACTTCGGTGATTGAGTGGCCCTCCACAAACTTTAAAGTGGAGGAAGTCGCCATCACAATGTCAAGAGCTCTTCTCCTCCAGGAGAACCAGATAGTCCAATCTGAGCCAATTGGAGTCTTTACAAAATGCACAGTCACCTTAGTTGCACTTGGGGTTTTCATAAATCTGTTTTCTGTTTCCACAAGTCCCCCGGCTGACTTTTTGTGGACAAGAAGTCATTAGATGTATTGTTAAATAAAGAAACACAATTGAAAAGATGTGGCTCTAAGCTCTTAAAAACTATTTTCATGATTGATTAATCATTTAAATCAACAATTCTCCAGTTTCTCCAATGCTGTGATTTATATCACTATAAACAGAATATCTTCTACAAAACTAGGCATTTGAAAACATCACCTTGGAAACTGTGAAGGGCATTTCTCACTCTTTCACAGATACGCAATTTGCAGAGTAAATGAAAATTAACGCTGCAGCACAAATTTGCAATTCTGCAAGAAAACTGCTTCAGCCTGACTCTACACTTTGCGCATTCTTTGTACAGAATGCCGGAAAAAACATTAAGAACTTGTAAACAAAAATCTCTTATTTGCAAACCGCTCAAGAAATCTAAATCCATGCTATTGTGTCAATGGAAAACCTTCATAATTAGATGATAGTATAGCCTGAAACACAAAGATATGGAAAACAAGAGGGAGGGGGTCAAAATTGTAGAATAAAATGTGAAAATAACCAGACGTTTGCTGTGCTGCGGTATATTCTTTTTCCAAATATGTGACTAATTATGCTAGGCAAAGAATGCTGGAGAGCACAACAACGGAGGCAATTCACGGCAAGACTGCGAGAGGACGTCAACATCTGTACAATTGGTGGATATAGAGGCATAACACAGGTGAACAAAAGGAAGCTACTCAACTTGCAGCCAATTCCCAGCCACTGTGTGTTTTATCTACAACACAATTAGGCCCTCAATTCCTACAAAAACTACCTCACAATAACCACAAATCATTAGAATTACCTCACTGACATTTTATTAGGGAACACACAGCGAGAGAGAGAGGGATGCCAGGGGTGCCAGACACTAAATCACTATCTCAACACAAAGCATTCCCATCTCCCAAATCTTCCCTTCTTTTGGGGGATTTCAGAGGATTTGCTAAAGCTGTACATTTTGCAAAGCAGATTTTTTCCTTTTGGATGTCGGAGGTGCTGTTGAAAACAGTCCCACAGATTGCATTGTGCTGACTGAGGTACAGTACAGATAGTGCAAAGCAAAGTGCACAGGAGTGGGAGGATTGTGGTGTGAGCTTCCTTTTATCCTGCTTCAATGGCTCAGAGAAAAGGGTGATTAGTTTGCCCCATCTCAAAGCGCTGCCACGTCTTTGGTTACAGAGATAAAAGCCCTGCCTCGCGTCGAAGAGAGTGGCCATTGTCACGCAAAAAGAGAAACAAAACCTCCTGTCTACTTAAGTGAGGGGAGACATTGGGCAGTCCTGAGGAATGTCTCTTTAAGACATTTCTTTATAAGTGTTTTAAAACAAACCAGGCTTATGGAAGAGCAGACAGTGTAATGCTTCCTTGTATAATTTAATACTGTAACCTTTTCCCTGGAAACAAAGGGCTCTTTGAAGAGAGCATAGATGCCATAATAAGACACCGATGACAGGCACATCCAGGAGATCTTCTCCCGCTCCCCATCCCAGCCACTTCTCATCAGAGGGCTATCCCCAGAGAGTATTGTGCCTGTACTGATGCTGAGAGGGCTGGCTATTAAGCAAACAGGTGAGTTCCAGGTAGAGCAACGAGAGTAAAGAAGTGGGAACTTTCTTGTCAGTCTACCGGACAGGGGACAAACTGTTTACAGGAAGGCTTTGCCGAAAGGTCTTCATGGTATGCAGGTTATGCGATCTGGATCACTGGCTGTAAAATCCCATCAAAGGAGGCTTCTTGGTCTCAGTGGTGTGAAGCTAAGCTTATCCACAAGGAGATGAGCCCCTGTGTGACCAACACAACTAGTTTTCCATACATGGACCTGTGGATTGGACTTATAGAGGAGAGATTCATATTTGTTATTCTTTTTGTGCATTGCATCAGGTGGTCTCACCGCCATGATGGGTATTGTCTTGTGGGCCTTGACTGAGATTGGCTGGGGTAAACGCTGGTTGGACTCGTCAATTTTCATATCCATGCAATCCTCTGACCTGCACTGCCATGTTACAACTCGAAATGACAAGAGTGGCATGACTATATCGAGGAGAGCCAAGATTTAAACATCAAAACACAGTTAGATGAGGAATGTGGACATTTGGGGCTTTAATGTACGCTTTAAAAGTAGCCAAGCAACGACTTACTGCCAGACAGGCTATCTATCGTTAATGCAGGAGTGCTGCAGAGCCTCGGCCTGATCATAATTGTTTTTTGCTGAGTGTAGAACAAAGATACTACAATGCAAACCTCATTTGAGAGCGAATGTCAATACTTGAGATTTGTTTTCCCACCGTCCACATCTAAACCTTGTGGGACTGTTGTAACAACATAAGTACCGCAGACATGGCACTGACTGATAACATCTGCTGAGCAGTCTGAATGGGCAAAGCACCTCTTGACCCTTCTGACCTTTTCCTCAAAACCTTTCATTCAAAGCTCTGTGCCAAGTGTGAGGTGATGTTTAAAGCACCCTTACTCCCGCTGAGTCAGGAAAAGACATATTGCCTTTTAGTAAACATATCTACATGCATATTCTATTTTAAACAAAAAATGTCACAGTAAATAAAAAAAAACAGATTATTATTTTTTTTTTAATTTTTAAAGAGATAGAAAGGATACTTACGATACAGACAACCCGCTTCTCGGTTAAGTTGAGACCATCCAGGGCAACACTTGTACACAGCCTTATAATCCTGTCTGTATACTTGTCTGTATGCAGTGTAGTACGCTGTCCTGTTAACAAGACATACAATAAGTTAAAAACTTTACTTTGAAGTAGCAGTGATTAAACTAATCAATAAAAGGAGTACAAGAACTGGCAACACACACAAGCTTTTGCAGTATTCTATTGTAAAACAGTAGTGTGTGTGTGTGTGTGTGTGTGTGTGTGTGTGTGTACATGCATACTGTAAAACTTCAATAAAAAAGCCTAGTCACAATTAGTCACCTGTCCCTTTTACTGGCCTGGTGTGGCTACAGCACTTGACAAATAAAGGTAGGTCTCAATTAGAAGCCTACTTTGGTTTTTATAAAAGTTCTTTGGATGTATAAAACATCTTACAGCCCACCGGGTCACCTGCTTGAACTAGTTCTAAGCTGCATAGATCACACAATATAAATGTTTAAACTTTCGTCGAGATGGATCATCGTTCGTTTGGTTCGATTCTCCACAATTCAATCCTTTAGTTCATTTTACGGAAACAACAAGCACCAAAGTACTGTTTGTTCAGATTTATCAACAAGGAATTAAAGGTCTGTCCCATACAGACACCTGTTCCAGATAAAGGCAGGGTGAGTTCAGTAATTTAAGCAAATAAAAGCCTGGGCTATTAATTGACGTTTTAAGGTATATATACACATCGGGATTATCTGACGATATTTGGCACATATACCTTTTAACGTTTCATGTGGTTGTATACCACTAGATAAGGAAAAACAAACATGTAATCCGATCAAACGACTCCCAGTCCTTTTAGGAACATGCAATATAATGTTCAGCAAACATTTTCCCAGACTTTGACGGCACTGTTTCAAAGTGTGAGACCGGCAGTCTCCACTTCAGAGAACGGTGCCTGTCCCTGTACTTTGGGACCCCTCTCATTGCTCCACAGTCATTACACAGCGTGGAAACATGTTTTGTTTACAGCGAGTAATTAAGGCCTTGGCTACATTCAAGGCATCCTATGATTTTGTAACATGGTATATAAGACGGAGAAAGCGAGTGTGAGCAGCACAGTGAGAAACTCCTGACACTGGCTCTTAGAGACCAGCTAAAATGTGAGCATTGGGACCTGCCTTCAAAGGAATGTTGGCTACAGAGACGCCTGTGTGTTAAATAGCAGGTAACCCCGATGAAGTGGGGCTCAACCTTGCACTTAACTGCATGAGAGGTTCAAAGCTGTGATTACAGAATGAGAGCGAGAGAGATGAAGAGGAAAGAGGAGATCAGGGACCAAGCTCTCATCCTGTTTGGAGGGGGAGTTAAATGAAGGATCATGTCCTCTCAGATAAATTCTTTTGGTCGCATGAGTCAGGGAGACAACATAAAACCATTAATTAATGCTTTGCCCTACCCAGCACTTAATCAACAAAGCATGACATCCCTGCAGGTGAAGGTGGGAGTGTTTGTCTAAGCACAGAGTCAGAGGGTTTGACTTCAGAGAGGGAAGAGGAGACAGACTACAAATGAGGTGTATTACTCACCTCCTCTCGTATCCCATGCACCATGACTGTCCCACACAGCCTTGCTTCCACACTTTGACCATGCGTGTGAAGGCCTGCACACACGGCTGCCTCTGGGCAACCAGCGTCACCTCCCTCTCCACACACACATTGGGCCTGGAATGAAAACAGTGGTAAAAATACTTAAGGTGTCAAAATGTTCTGCAGTGCTTTTACAGATGGCAGCGGGGCAATTTATGAGCGCTTTAAGAAATGTTGCAGCAAAGATAAACAAAGCTTGCAAAAGACTTTTTCTAGTTGTCGATGACATAATGCCTGTGAGGGCATTACCTGTGCAGAGGGATAAGGCTGCTTATGAGGTCTGTATTATTGTGTTTTTAAAGACTTAAGAGGAATTCCTCATACATCAGCTTTCAGAATGCTGAGCTGCAAACCACAAGAAGCTACCCATAGCTCAAGAAATTCAGAATTAGTCTGTTACCTGAAAGTCTTTTTTGAGGGTGGGATGGACATGAAAGTGGTGAGGATTTTCTGTTTCATTTTATATCTTCCACTCCAAATGTAAAAGGCAAAAATCATTACCAGACGAGATCAAACTGTTTTAGATGTCAGCCAAGTTTGCTGGGAAACAAAAGCATATGATGCACAATCTCTGTAACGGGTTACCATTCACTGTACAACATTTTCAAATTAAATGAATAAAACATGCCATGGTTTTCCAGTCAATTCTCATGTAACATATGTAGTGCTTTCACTGGACATAGGGCTTATGCATACATGTTTTCACTTGTACGCGTGAGACTGAACGTCAGCAGAAACAGGAGACAGATACATTTTCACCCCTCAGGTAAAATACAGCTGCCTTCAACAGCAATGTTTTGTCCATCTTACACAAAGTGTGTCTGGGTTAACAGACAGTCCTGCCACCGTGGTCTTCACAAGTGCAACATGATCTTTGAAACATTTACTCCTTTGGTAACTCTCCAAGGACAGACAGGAAGGCTCGGCATATGGAGATCAGCAGGAATCTTAGTACAACATCCAGCTGCCCATCTCATAAACAATAGTAATCAGTATCACCTCCAGCTGTACACATAATTGCATATGAAATACCTTATTGTTAGTGGTAGGTAACAGCAGAGAATCTTCTCTCACATAATTCAAGCTCCTTATCATTTTGTTTCTTTTTTTGGGGGGGGGTCATAATTGTCTGTCGCTTCACTTTGATGGGTTTAAACAAACAGCCTCTGACAGAGTTAGGAATGCAGCACAGAGTGTCCACATGCAGCTAATATATAATCATGTAAATTACAGTGATACTAAGCATGGAAGGCAATAAAGACCATGATAAAAGCACACAATGGTAAAATTAATCTTCCAGCAGCATCATAGAAACAGATCTGCCATCCAGCTGCTGTTCTCTGAATCAAGAGCAGAAAAAACTTCACAAGCCTCTTTTTTTCTGCCTCTGGTTGAGTCTTTGACACAATGTTATGCATGTGCAGGTGAACCTGACGTTTTCTCATGCTCAAAAACGTCAAAAGAAAATCTGAGGCTGTGAAAACATCTTATGGATGATGCACAGTAAAAGTAAATAACCCCTTAAGATCCATGTACTAGGAAAATATAAGTTAAATTGTTACTCACATATAGGGCTGGAGATTGTTGGCGATGCCATAAGGCACTGCATGAGTCCCTTTAATAAATATTAGGAAAAAAGAAAAAACAACACTGTCCATGTTTCTTCTTTTTGGATTAGGGTTTTAAAAAATGTGAATTACTCGTAAACTCAGTCATGAGTATGACTCTGTTAAACATTCAAACAAATAACCTAATAAATAAGCAAATAAAAAAACCAAGCGGCCAACGAGTAGAAACTTAAACGGAGCGTAAAGGACCTTCGGCGTGAAAAAACTTCCCAGCCATCACACGCGGTGTATTCTGTGTGTGTGTGTGTGCGTGTGTGTGTCTCTCTCTCTCTCTGCTGGTGTGTGACAGCGCTTCTTCGCTGCAGATGTTGGACTGACGGGCAAAAACTTTCGAAGGCTGCGCGCTTTCTGCCTCCCTCCATTGACTTGGTAATGATGGCAGGGGTTTGGGTTTCGGGAGGGGGGCTGGAAAGGGTGTCATTTATTATTCAGAGCTTTAGAAATATACACAAGACACAATGCAGTCGGCAAAGTGCACTCACAAACGGAAAACAAAGGTTTCCTCGGGTTACTAAAATGTTTCCAATGAAAGACGCGTGCTCATATGTGCGCTACATAAGGTGTTGTATTATTTGCTGATATTTACATAGAAACATGTGTATTCGCCGACATTCAATCTCCAGCGACATGGCGTTTTTTTAGTTCCAAGAGCGCGAGTGAAAACAAAGCGCGCGGTGATGGGAAATAAGAGCACGGGGCCGTGACGCAAAGCACAGAAGCATCTGCACGAGGGAACATGCAAACTGCTCATAGAAGGCATGGATAGGGCTGGACAATAAAACAATAACAATAATTATCGCAATATAATTTTTCTCAATCACACACGAATTAGGACTTAATTTTTCTTATTAAGACGTTTATTCTGTTGAGGAAAAAGGACTGAAAAAGGTATTTGTTGACAAAGATTTTATCATAAATATTTTGAATGTTCTGTCTCAGATTTGTGATGTGATCCACTGTTTGGCATCAAGTGTTGACCATAAAGAAAAGTTTAAACCATAACTAACCATCAAGTTTCTTCAACTTTCACTCAGGAGCAAAAATCAGCCTTTAAATTTGAAAGAATAAACTATTTGATACTTATTGTGATAATTATCGATATCGAAAGATATGAAACTTTTTATTGTGATAACATTTTTGGCCATATCATCCAGCCCTAGGCACGGACATCTAGGGAAATTGAGTGATATACTATCACTGGTAGGGGGTGAAGAGGCTAGTGGTCACTCTGCAGGGCAAACAGCTGATGTGCGGTCAAAGGGTCAGCCGCCAGGACTGACTACTCATGCTCTCCAAACAAAGCCTTTATTGCATACATGTGTGTTCGCGACCCTGCAGAGTCCCGGGTCAACGCTGTCCGCGCAACCTCCGAGGGTACCAGCTATAAAGCATGTTATAATTAGATCAGGGGCTTTCAGACATATCGGAGTCCATCGGAGATATGCGTGGGGACAGCAGACAAGACATTCTCAAAAACTGCAACAACAGGAGTGATTCTTGAGGTAATCAAATACGTTGGTTTGTGTTTCTTTCTCGGCACAAAAACACATGTCCGGATTAACATGTTTGGAAGCCCAGGGGCAAAAATCTGCTGTAGGCCCATCTTGCATTGTGTTGCTGTCTCCTAGTACCCATCATGTACCATGCACATAGCAGAATACACATGGCAGTTTCATTGTGTACCCAGAGACCAACCAGTGCTACGAAAATTTGCTTTAGAGCAAATGATCCCCTTCCCAAATAATGTTAAACACAATTCTGAAATAATATAAACTAAGGTCATAAAACTCGATTTTGAGACATGGCCCTTCTACAAGACAGGGTCTCAAAGTTACCTATTTAGGCCAAGTAGGTTTCCACACATGAGGAATCTTGAGGCCCCAGAGGCTAGTTTTAAAACATTTAATATTTCAGTCAATACATGGTATATTCTTCAACAAATGTGTGTTTTATCAAATTATCAAACTAACTTACAGTAAACCTTTGATAGTATATTATTCAAGCGCAGAAACACTAGTTGGTTTCTTAGACTCTGGGGTGCTTAATAGGGGCCCACAGCTGATATGATTGGCTTTTAGTTAATCTATAGACTGATCTGGAATGCACGTTGCAGGATGCAGGAGAAACCCCATGAACATCTTCTGTAAATTGGTGATTTGCTGACACCTTGTGGTTAGATGTATGAACTACGCTGCATCTAGTGCTTTACAAACGATGCGACTAGAATAAATATTAAACCCATTAAACACAGCAAACCCCAAATTTATAAACAACAAGGAAGTGGTCACAGCAAACGAACTTTGTACTGTCTCAAGCCAAATATCTTTTCTGTAAAATTATAATTTTCGTTTTAAACCGGCTAAGGAAGTTTACGACGCTCCCTTACCACTTCCAACACGACCTTTGCCCTACGCATGCTCACTGCTGTGCTGTAGCATGCAGTGGATAATAATAGGAAGACTGTGCCCACTCCGACAGAGTCACATTATCCAAGACGTGCTTACACATTTACCGAGGTTTGTGTCTCGTCGAAGTATGTCTTCGTCTCAAGCTAAACGACCGGTTTCCTTACTGGGAACTATGGCGTTCGGTGGGCGAGCCGACGCCGACCAGAGCCTGGAGATGGTGAAGACTTTCCTGGGCAGGGGACACAGTAAGGTGGACACAGCCTTCATGTACATGGACGGGAAGTCAGAGACGATCATAGGAGGCATGAATCTTCCCAAAACAGGTATAACAGAATCACATGTACTAACGTTAACCGAGTTTCTAAAGTAAACTAACCAAGTTGTCCCTCGTTAGACAGCGTAGCTGCTGGTTAGCGCCAGCTTGGAATTATGGGTACTAAAAAAATTAACTTTTTCCCCACGGCTAATCAACGTTAACCAGCACCGTGTTGACCTTTTCACTCATAAAACTTTTTAGTTTTGGGCACTATTTATTTTGCATATTTATTTATTTAATTTGTTGATACAATAATAAACATAAATGTTACCCTTTGATATGTACCAGAGTATGCTTGGAAGCTTTCATCTGCAGTCCCCAATTGCCATGTCAATATTAAACATAACGTTACACAGAATGACAGAAAAGAGCACAACAAAAAGGCAAGAACATTTGTATACATTAAAATGTGGATTCGGTGGTTATAGAGTTTGGTAGGAGAGACTAGCAGAGGTACCAGTTTTTGCAATCTCTTTGCAATTTAGTATTGCACTTCCATAAAGTAGTCCATGGTGAAAAACACATCAGCAGAGGCCAGTATATCCGTGCCTTTAGTCCCTAGTATGGTTTAGGCTCAATGCATCAGTCATGCAGTATCCAGGTTCAATAGGGCACCAACAGCTGTTGGTTGATATGTAAGTGTTTGTGTGGCTTGTCAAGTTAAGTGTTCTCGTTGCCTCTACTGTAACTAATAGCTAAATCTGGTACAAGGTATTTCTTCTCTTTGAGATTAATGTTTTTGCAGGGTGGCTGACAAATAGATTAAAAAAGGATTGCTGTCCACTGTGTCTGGCAGTGGGAAACACCCATAGCACCTGTCTTCAGCAGTTCAGAGCTGTTTTAAATCAGGAGATCTAGCAAACCAGAACGGTGCAGTTCTTGGGGAGATACTTTCAGATATTGACATGGACACTGACAGTAGGCAGCTGTTGGCCCAATGTTATACCCTGCCTGCCAATACAGTAGTTACATTAAGTGATGTACTGGATGGGATATTGATAGACATGATGATGATTATAAATCTGGAAATTTGTCAAAATGCATTGTTTCTGTGTGACAGTAAGCATAGCTACCAAGGCCAACCCCTGGGATGGGAAGACGTTGAAGCCAGAGAGTGTGCGCTCTCAGTTGGAAACCTCCCTTCAGAGGCTGCGGACCGATTGTGTGGACCTCTTCTACCTCCATGCCCCTGACCACGAAAACCCCATCCAGGATACCCTTAGGGCTTGCAATGAACTCCACAAAGAGGTAACGAAACCAGAGACACCAAAAGATAACTAGGCTAGATATTTGTCCCCGATGTATAAATTATCAAAACAATTGATGAGACTGTACCTTTCAAGTTGAGATACTATCTACTTACGGGACAGTATTTTATTAAACTGATTTAATGTTAAAATATTGCTTTCAGGGAAAGTTCAAGGAGTTTGGCCTGTCAAACTATGCATCGTGGGAAGTGGCTGAGATTGTGTGCATCTGCAGACACAACAACTGGATTATTCCCACTGTATATCAGGTATCCTGGCACTTTTTAAAACATTATCTTACAGTTCAGTCCAATCAGTTGCCTCATTTTAGAGTAAATCAGCCGCTCAGTATATGTCCATGATGGACCCCCCCATATGAGTGGCTATGTGTTAGAAAGCCCATTCTTTTCATGTGAGTATGCCCATAGCTTGGCTAGAACTTCCTGTTTTCAGAGTGGGCTGACTTCTCACTTTTATGCAACTGCTTATTCAGGACCTCAGTAGTTTTCATTAAGAAAATAAACTACGGTTAAGCATCCTTCATAGTCTAGAGAAACTCAATGTTGCCCCAGTGCCTCTTCCAACTCACTGTAATCTTTGCTTAGGTGTTCTTGGCCCCCATGTTATGTGGGTTTGTTTGCTTACCTTGCTTTTTCTTGAATTTGACATCTTGACTATTATTTACACCCTAATTTTGACCCATACAACCATTCACAGGGAATGTACAATGCCACTACAAGACAGGTTGAGACTGAGTTACTGCCATGTCTGAGAAACTACGGAATGAGATTCTACGCATACAATCCTCTAGCAGGTGCTGTATATCTTCCTTTTGTGGTGCAACTTGCAGACGCCATTTGCATTTGTTTCATTCAAAAGGAGATACTCACACCTGGTGATAGCTGTGTCACATACTGTGGAGGAGTAATGTTAATCATGTGACCTGAACGCTGTGACATCTCTTGTGACATCAGTCTGTCAGTCCACCACTTATCTCTCTCCAGTATCTCTATAATTATTGGACTGACGGCCATGAAATTTATGAATAGGATGATTTTTAATAACTATTTTAAACCACCAACCTTTCCTCTATTTAGCACCCCCAGAAGGTAAAAGTTTTCACTCATCTTGTGAAATATCTCAATACTTACCAGATGGCTTAATACAAAATTAAACATTTATGGTGCCGCGATGATGAATCCTAATGAATTTGGTGATCCCCTGACTTTGACTCTAGTGCAACCTTGAGGTTGACATTTGTGGTTTTGACTGAAATGTCTCAACTGTTGGATGGATTGCAATATAAGTTGGGACATCCATGTCCACATCAGGATGACCTGTAATCTCTTTAGCTATCCTTTAACTTTTTGTCTAGTGTCATCATCAAGTCAAATCACTTTTTTTTTGGGCTATATACTTGAAAAGCATTCCCATCAGCCTCAACTGTACTTTAGTCTTAGTGCTAATTAGCAAATGTTTAGCATTCTAACATGCCAGACTAATGATGAACATGGTAAATATTATACCTGCTTAGCATCCACGTCTTAGCATACTGACATTAGCATTTAGTGTAGGTCAAAGCACCACTGTGCCTACATAAAGCCTCACAGAGCTGTTAACATGGCTGTAGACTCTTGTTTTGACGTTAATTACGACTTATTCTGAAAATGTAGCGTTGAAAAATATAATTTTGAGTGAATGACAGTATTGAGTACATAAATAGTAGAACCTTTAGATAATCTTGAATTCTGCCATTTCTCCTCTGCAGGTGGCCTTCTGACAGGAAAGTACCATTATCAGGACAAAGATGGCTCCCAGCCTGCAGGAAGATTCTTTGGCAACAGCTGGTCTGCAGCATACCAGGACAGGTGAAGCCCAGCCATTTGCTTCTGTAAATTTAAATACAAAAAGCAACTCCATTTGTTTTATGTTGCTGCTAGGTAGGTAATTCTGCAGGTCTGAACTGTTTAACACTGATCAAAACATAACTGTGACTTTCCTCCTGCATATCTGTCAGATACTGGAAGCAGAGTCATTTCCAGGCTATAAATGTGGTTCTGAAGGCCATGGAGGGCGCACACGGCTCGGAGAAACCCACCCTGACTTCTGCTGCTATGCGATGGATGTACCACCACTCCCAACTTAAGGTACCGACTGTGCATGGATAGCTGCAGTGACAGGAGATTATGTTTTGTCATTGTAGGGAGAATACAATATACGTGAAATTAAAAATCAAAATTTGGGGAAAATGTAGGTATCTTACTCTGCACAATATTTTATACTTCTTGCATTTACTGAACAAATATTTGTCCTACCCTGGTAACCTATTCAGACTGATGAACCGCAATAGAAAACCTGAGGTCATGTGAGCTAAAAGGGGCTATCAACTAATTGGATCCATCATGCAGAATTTAGTCTTTCAAGATTTTAAACACATTTTTGTCAGGATTGTGAAAACAAATCAGAGGTACACTATATGACATTACTAAATACATAGAATATGATACAGCATTTACTGAGAACTAAGCCTGCAACTAACTTTTATAATGGTATCAAAAACCTCTTTTACTGTCTGGTTGTGCCTGGACAGATGTTATATTTAACCTCAACGATATAAAGGCTGTATTGGTGCCTAAAGTAGCTGGAAAATGTATCACCACGTAACAACTTCATATGAAAGCCACTCCTTATTAAAACCATGTTTTGGTTTGACCACTACTTGTCTGCTTTTCCAGGGTGATCTTGGCGATGGAGTCATCATTGGCATGTCAAGTATGGAGCAACTTCAGCAAAACTTGGCTGCTGCAGAGGAGGGTCCTCTGGATGAGCGAGTGGTTGCCGCTTTCAATGAGGCCTGGAATCTCGTAGCCCACGAGTGTCCAAAATACTTCCGCTAAAGAGCCAAAATCCAACAACCCAATATCATCCATGTTTATACAGAAAATAGATGAGAAAGCACTTTTCCTTAGCTACTTACTTGTTTCCTGAAATTATGTTTGAAATGATTTTTTTTTTTTTTTGTTATGAATGAATTGAAGACCAGTATGTATTAATCAGTAAGAGCACTTCATTAATTTATAAAAAAATTTTCAGGGAAAAAAACTTTTTTATGGAATCTGCCTTAATTAAACTGTTACATTAAAAAGAAAAGTAATTTTCCCAAGTCAACATGTTTTTCTACACATAAAATGCATGCAAATGAGTTGGTTTAACGCTGGAATCTGCTCATTTGTTTTGGCTAAATTGCAAAATATGTGCATGCAATACAAAACTCATTATGTTGACAAAACAAGTGGCATCAACATGATTACATGTGAGACATCAGTAAGTCTTCAGACTCCAGTGTTCACTGTACAACTATTCAGTCTGAAGCTAAAATTGAAGGTGAGGGGACATACATTTGTGTTTTGGGGGTGAAAAAAGAGAGAGATTACAGACTCCAGGGCAGTCAGGATGAATGGTTTGAACATCAATGTCCCTCTGCTGTTAAACGTGGGCAAAAATGACTTAAACAATGTGTAGAAGCTCCTGCAGAGGTTTCACTCTGCATCGTCGTCATCATCTCCTTCATTATCCTGCATAGGCTCTTCCTCACCAGCACAGTTCTCAAACTCCCCTGTTTCTGAGTTCCACAGACATTTGATCTGTACCTTGAATTCTGCCATCTCGATGCCAAAGAGTTTCTATGGACAAAAAATAAAAAATAAAAGTACAAATAAGAGCCAATTTGAAAAGTCACTCAAATGCAACACAGCACAATGTGTCACCGGTTAACATTTTTTGTATTCCAACATTTAAGAACTCACCAGAATACGAGCCTGCTCAGGGGTAAGCACGTCTCCCTCCTTACAGACTTCATGGTCCTTCAGCAGTGTCACCACACCTTTCAAAACAAGATGATATAAAATGACTGAATGATGAGGCTGATTTTGCTAGCCAGTGTCTGATAAATCTTATTCCTCTGTGCCATAGACCTTCATTGTTATCTGACAGCAATGCTACATAGTTTGTTGCTGAGTCAATCCCACACACATTTGTCCCCAACAAATGCATTATTTACTACTGTTTGAGTATTGTTTGCAAAATCCTACATTGCTTAGCTGTTTTAAACAAAAAAAAAAAAATAGTGAGCCTTTTTTAAAAAATGAAACCATACATTTGCGATCTGATGATGCAAATTGAGAAATTGACTAATGCTCTGTTGATTTGGTCTTTGCATGGGATTTGTTGACAATTATTATATACTTAATATTATAATAATATATAATGTCCTTATCCTGCAATCTTACCTTTCTTGAGAGCAGTGGGAAGTCCTAATTGCCTCAACTGGGGCTCCATTGAGTGAGGAAACTGTTCCAGGGGTCCCTCATCCAGAGTTACGTCCATCTGTGCTGGGTTGCCTGCCCGTGCAAAATCCATCTCTTTGAAATGATTGAAATACCTGTAGATAGAAAAACACCATTTTGTCAACTGACTAACAATATTTGGAGAATCATTGCAACAATGGTGCATTAAGTGCAGCCTTACTTACTCTTGTACCTCATCCTTTGTTTTATTTGTGAATAGTACTCCCACTTCTCCTCGCAAATATTTGCCAACCTGCACATTATCAAAAGGCAATAGAAAATGTCACGTCTTTGCAATAGATTACATGTATACACACATGGTTTAACACCAAACGCAAGGTCTCACCTACCTTGTGCAAGTTATCTTTGTATTCGTCCGTTTCTCCTTTACCCAAGGCAACCACCATGACTTTATTTTTGCCAAAGAAGAATCTGTGGCACAGAGAAGAGTCTGGTTAAATTGTTTCCTGTGACATCTGTTAAAGGAGTACTCCAGTGTTTAGTGTTGAACTGTGATAAAGTTAGGGTATCAAAATCAAAGCAGTAGCGTCTGAGATATCTTGATATTAAGTCCGTAATTTGCGTCACTTCAAAAAACACTTGGACACTATTATTCCCTTAAAGCAATTTGATAGCATGTTTTATTAGACCCTCTCTGGCTAGTAAATAGCCACATCTTTCAAACTTGATGCTCAGTTACTAACACAAGCTGTCTTGATATAAATGTGTATAAATGTCTCATACTTTATACAACTGTTACCAGTCAGTACTCCTCATGACGATAAGTTCATTAAAAGGCCCAACAATAAGACGTCTTTACCTGCTGTGTTTCCATGCTGTCCTGATGTCTTTCAGTTTGTTATTCCTCATATTGGCCACAGAGAATATGAACAAGTTTCTGTAGGTGTCCACACATTTCCGTAACTAAAAAGATAAACAGGTGGAGAATTTACTGTGAAACATGTCAGCTTCAGCTAACCTTGCTTAGCATTAACGTTACAGCTAATAGCTGAGAAGACACCACTCACCTCCTCTATTAATTTCTGTTTTGACTCCAGTCCTTTCTTGGCTGTTTTCGTTAACGAAACTGATGGAAAGATCATGTGAAAGGTCAATCAGTTAGTTATGAGTTTTAACTGATGTCAGTCACTTGTAACTTAACTGTTGAAGCTCCCCATGTATGTTAAGGAGAAGCTTCCGTTAACTGTTACCTAATTTACGCTACTTTTCTTTTGTTGCTGAGAGATGCTACATACAAGCAACCAGGGTAAAACGTTTAATCGTTCAATATGTTTGTAAATTTTACAATATGAACATGATTTTTCTTACTTTTCTTGTCCCTCTTTGACTTCGGCATGGTTTCGTCTCACGATGGCAGAGCAGCAGACGCACACGTGAAGTAAAAGGACCCCAAATGTTTCTGTTTGGTGAAGCTGACCATGCGGTGCCTGACTACAAAAACAAAAGAAGGGGAATAATACACTTTTAATTATAATATTTATGACTCATCGGTATTGCTGGTATGCAGATATTTACTGCTGCTTCTAAATAAATATATACATATGTTGAGTCAAGAGTCATACTCACTTTGGCGTTATCTCAAACTAATATTACTCATTAATCGGGCAAAATCATTTAAAACGTAAATAAATGCTCAATAAATAAATAAGCATCCGATTAAATGCACAAAAAAATTTAAAAAATCTATTTTAATTAGCTTCTTTACTTATTCACCTTTGTAATAATTACCTTATTTATTTATTGTCGGTTATAATCTTCAACTTTATTTATTAATTACTTCTTTTTAAATTTATTTATTTATGTGTGTGTTTTAATATTTTTGTTTTATTCTTCCGTTGCATTTTCTACCTTTTGTATTTTCCCAATGGTATTAATTTCTGCATTTCTGCCTCATTATGCAAATGAGGAGGGGTTGCGTCTCAAGGGGTGAACTTCTCCCCTATTGCTGGACCAGTCAGACGGGAGCGCTCTAGGCCTACTCTCCCTCCACACATCAACAAGCTTGCTCTTCACACAGTCAGATGGCTTATTTCAATGCGCTGAGGTATTTAGCAACTCTATTTGAAGACAATACTACCAGCCATGTCTTCCTTCCCTTTTCCTGTGGAAGCTCTGACAGACATTTATTATTTATTGAGCATTTATTTATTTCTGTATTTATTTCTGAATTTAAAATAAAGATGGTCTACTGATTAATATTGGACTAGAGACATGATTAAGTTGCATATGGCGCCATATATGGCACCTATTTTAGTGAATAACATTTTCATCAAAAGCAACATTTTTCATTGTCTTGCGAGCCGTCACACATTTATTTTACACCCTTCTGTAACATGACGAAAATGACGAATGAGGATTATCTGTCTGAAGTAATGAAGGTTATGGACGGATTAACCCGCTAGGGGGACCCTGAGCCAAAACTACAGCAGGCAAGTAGATGTACAGATAGCCCTACACCTAGAACACACAAAAATACAACTTCCCTAAGGATCCATGTAGCCTATTGGTGTATTGTGGGCTTTATTCTACCCAAACATTTTCAGTTGATATTAGAAAGATGCTGTAGACTCACTTAGATACATTTGCCATTATTTATGTTCAGGAGTAAGGCATTCCCCCCTTTTGACCTGAGGTAAGTATGGCATGAAGAGCATCATAATGCTTTCTTAGGAAAAAGAGATACAGCACATACACAAAGGTCACCTTTTAGAATTACCTTATTGCATCTATGCTTGATATAAAGTAGCCCCCAAGTCCCTACAAAAAGTAGAACAGTATATACAGCCTAGGCTACAAAATGTAGCCTATATGTACTTATAAATATAAAAGTATCTAAAATACAGGCTATAATGTATAAAATATAGGCCTACATATCAACATCAGAAAAGCTTTATTGTATTACAAAGCAATGGGAATTCATAATTGAAGGAGCTTACCAGTAAAGAGAACACATAGTGAACAACACATATATTTGAATATGCCTATACTAAGATTAATCATGATGACAATTTACAGCAGACAAACAAAAATCTAAAAACACCAACAACAAAGCTGAACAAACATTAGTAAAAATAAACATAGAAATAGTATCCAATTCATAACAGAAGTTTTCATAATGCATCTTCATAAACAGCAGCTAGGTCTAGGCTGTAGCTCTTTGTAATATTATTTACAGAAACCCAACATTTACCACCAACAGCAAGCACTTAGCGACAGTGGCAAGGAAAAACACTCTTTTAGCAGGTAGAAGCAAAACCTAGACTAGATTATGTACAAGTAGGTGAGAAAATAGGTGTACATAGATTTAAATACACTGGTATATACAGTAACCTATACAAAGCAACAATGAACAATAAAGTGTCTATTTAGTAGTCAAGTGTTTCTGTAAATTGTAAATAAATAGTGCAAGAGAATAAATATTAAGTGATAGATTATGACTTGGGTGGTTATAAAGTAGCCTATGCATGTATTACATCTTTATACAGTAGCCTACATACCGCGTGCAGAATTTATGATGACAATGAACAAGTTAAACCCCTGAATAAAAATGTATCTAAATTAATTGAGAATGCATTGTGGTCTACTTTATCCTATTAATTAGGCTTATGTTTATGCCGTCAGCCAGGATGTCAGTGTGTGAGAGAAAAGGGGGAGGGAACGTGGGAGGGGCTGATGTCGGTGATAGTGCCTAGTTTAGCACTTTGCAACATGATCCGCGAGAGAGGCCGGGCTCTGCGGTCCTCCATCCTGCCGTCCCACCGCACCACATGGAGACTGGATAGAGCCACACAGTAACGGGGAATGACAAAGAAAGAAGGTGGACCATCTTCCTCTGGCTATATGAACCGGCACAGCATCAGCAGCTCCTGACAAAGCAGAGGCAAACACAGAGATGAGGGTGACGGGAAATACTGCTAGTGCTGGTTGCGGTCTGCGTCAAACCTCTCGCCCCTTCAGAAGATAATGCCCCCCGGTGCCTTTTAAAGGACTTTTGGGGGTTGTTATTTGCTCGTGAACACCCATGCTGCAGGGGTCCATGTCAGTATATCGGGGTACACATCCAGTAGGGACAGTGATGGTCACCCCGTCTCCGGCCACTCAGCCACTCACATCTGCATTGTAAGGAGGGACTCGTCCTGGGGGAGTGGGATTTGTGAAGGAATATGCAGCGATAAGAAGAACGGGTTTTATATCGCCGCATCCCAAACCAGACAGAGCCACAGTTGGATTACCGGGTGTTGTCGTTAACCAACATGAACTCGCTGTTTTTTTCCGAGTCTCCGCCCGGTCAGGTCTGCAACGTCTCCACCGGGTCGGCCCTGCGTAATGACCTGGGCTCCAACATCCATGTGCTGAAAACCCTCAACCTGCGATTCCGCTGCTTCCTTGCCAAAGTCCATGAACTGGAGAGGAGAAACAAACTGCTGGAGAGCCAGCTGCAGCAAGCTCTGCAGAGACCTCACTACCGGCACCTTTACTCCCGTGAAGTGGCCGTGCAGACGGACGGTCCCGAGTCGCGGCTGCCGGGCACCATCTGGAGTTTCACCCACGTCCGGAGACAAGGGGAGCGCTTTGAGACCTTGCGCGGGCCCGGGGTGACGTGGACGCACCCGGACGGAGTTGGGGTCCAAATAGACACCATTACCCCAGAATTGAGGGCTCTGTATAACGTACTGGCCAAAGTCAAGCGGGAGAGGGACGAGTACAGGAAAAAGTGAGTATAAGGCCGGTCAACATGGTGCGGTACTATAGTGTGTTTTTTGATGTCTGTGCTGCTGATGGTTCCTCCAAAAATCTGGCAATTTGGAGCATGTTTGCATAGCTAAATAAAGTAGCATAATCTATTTTACATCCTAATCTCACAATAATAGTAATAATTTGCAGGGGAGTAGCAAGGAATTCAGGGCCCTGAAAGAGTGTTGCTGTGCTGTGATCTCTTGGTTGAGAGATCTGAGTGGTGGTAATCTAGAAGCTGTTTTGATTGCTTCCCATCTAACCAGTCTGACTTTTTTGCTTCCCATTTGTGTGTGCTGACAGTAGCCTATTGTGGAGGGACATCGCAGTGATAGAGTTACACTTGAGGAGGTAGTGTGGCTATTTCATATGAAGGATGTCTGAGACGCTGCTCAGCATTTGTGAATTGAACTGATCCTGTTTTTATCACACGCTTCTGAGGAAATTCCTTCGCACGGCTCAGTCTCCACCAATTGTTTCCCCCCATTAGTCACATTCATTGCGTTTCCTTGAGGACCCGCTGCAGCGTCCCCAGCTGACCCACGTCACTGCTGGCTACTGGAGGGAGGGGTGCCAAGCAACCGCCTGCTTCTGTTTTCAGTCATGATTCAAGCAGAGAGGCATTTTAACGGGCCCCTGTTTTCTCGGTGAGGTCGGCTCTGACGAACGCTGACTTCCCTGCGAGTGCACTGACTCAGTGACACAGAATGCTTGTGCTTTCCCATTCCTTTGGGGAAACTGCAAATGCTGTCCAGTCATTCTCTGTAACACCAGCATATCCTTTTTTGTGCATTTCTGCTTGAGAAGATGAACGGCAGTGACCGGGACGGCAGCCAAATTGAAAACTGCTGCACCGGAAGCCCAAAATTTTGAATCTCCTTTGTCAAAAATGCGAGCTCTAGACTTTATAAGTCATTGAACCAGCCATCTCAGTGGCTTTTTAATTAGGGTTTTAGTTAGCAACATATATAAAGCCACTGCACTTTACACATTCACTCATGAAACATCTATTATGCCTCCAAATAGTGGCTGTTGGGTAGTTGGTAAACTGGTTTTCTATAAATTTTATTCATTATTTTTTACATAGGTAGGCCAACAGGTATTTTGTGTTATTTAGGTTTGTTTACATTTTTCTTTACTGACACAGGTAAAAGTGTCAAACATGTTCTTTATATTCTTTCTACATAAAGAAGTGAGGAATAAGACATATTTCTAGACTCTTTTTATTGGCCAATTATCAGGGAAATCAATCTCTTTCCCTGCCTCTCACATTCCTCCTCTGCTCTGAGCTCAACAATTGCATCACTGCTGAGTTCACTGCCCAGTTGTTTTCTTTCTGTCTCCCAGTCTAAATCCTCTTTACTACAGTCACGTTTCAGCATCCAATCCCGAGCCCCGTCCTGCCATGCCTTTTCTGTTCAGTGCTTTTTGTGTTCAGCCATTCCTTCGCCCTTCACTCCACCCCGCTACAGCCCCTTCACCCCTCTGCTCCTCTCTGTGTCACGCAGACCGCTTTGTAAGGCATCCTCAGTTCCAACGGAGGCCCCCCCATGTGCTTCCACAGCGCCCTGGTGATTTATTAAAGCTTTACGTGAGTGGATACACACAAGGAGATGGATGGTTAAAATGTGGAAGAACAGGCTCCAGGATCGCAAATGTGCTTCTAAGATGAAACTCACGACATTATGTAATAACTTTGAAGACGTTTTTAAACACTTAAACCCAAATTTTCCGCTTAAATTTCTCCTTTAAAGTAAAAAAAATGCACTGTTGTCAACAACTGCAGTGTAAACTAGCACACACCTGCTTGTAGAATTGAATTAATCATTGAGGAATGATGAAGTTTACCTTTAATTTGACACATTTGCTTTTAATTCATGTGTATGTAAATGTAATTCTCAGCAACATATGACATACTTAAGAACTATTCTGTGTACCAACTTTTTTCTTCAGACAAACGTTACAAAATCACATTTGAGTAGCTTTTTTGGACAAGTTTTCTTTCTCTTTCCTTCAATGTTTCATTTGAAATTTGTAACCTCTTGATTTGTATTAAAAGGGGAAAAGTGCAGTTTAGATTTGTAATGTCACAAAATAGGAGAAATAAGTTTGTAATGCGCTGATAGTTCCTCAGCTATATATGGTATTAGCCGTTTTTCTGAGCAGAAAAGCTAATAGCTTCAAAAAACCTTTATTGATCTCAATTCCAAATCAGCTGCTCTCCTTTGTACAACATCATTTTGGTGGAGAACAGTCTTGTTCTTTCACAGTGTCTGGATGTATTTGTGTATCTGGAAAAGCTCTTTAGCTGAGTTAGTCCACATTCTTTACTAATTTATCTGATTTCTGGCTTTAAGAACACTGTGGAGTTCATTCACTGCCGTCTTTCTCTGTCTCTCACACAGAAACAAACGGCACATACGCATACAGTTGTCCAAGGGCAGGCTTCATAAATCAGACAGCAAGCTCATACGAACAACCACTTAGTGCCACAGTGTCTGGACGGTGGGGTTACATACCTCTCACACTGACAAACGACCGTGCGAAGGAGGATGGTTAAGGTCAATGCCAGTGCCCTCATCGACACTGTTTTTACCACGCTATCTTGCATCACTGAGAAATCTATCACTTGGGTGTCAGTGAGTCTCTGCCAGTAATTGCCACCAGCATGCAGTTGTGCTTTAAAGGCATTGAAAACAGTGACTGACATTGACGAACATATTTGACAGTTGGCAACACACTGTATATTAGCTATGGATAAAGACTGTGCCTAGCTGCCTGTGACAGCTTCCTTTATGTGAGCAAGAAGGCAAAGGGCACATTTGTTTAGAATTTAAATGATATACTGTCCGTCCAGAGATATCGCAGACTGCTTTATTCATTACTGCACAGACAGAAAGATAGGGACTAAAAAACAGCAGTTATACTTGTGCTAATATGCTAATACATTTTCAAATAACAAAGATAAGGGTAGTGTTTTGCTTATTCCAAAGATGAGAGCACAGTACAGTATTGATATTACATTCATTTCTGTGTAATAAAGGTGCTGTAGGAGGCAGCTGTTGAGATGATTGGGACCCGGTTGGAACTTGAACGAGAGATCCCACATTGCTGTGGCCTCTCCTAATTGGTTGTTTATCCCATCAGTGAACAGAGGCCAAACAACTGTCCTGCTGGATCACAGTGTGGACGATACAGGATGTATAGTGAACCAGAACAGTCTCTGCGCCTCCTGGGGATGTTCTTCCTGCATGAATAATTCACTAACAGCTGAATTTAGCTATGTGTGGATCAATGCAATGAATTTCACTGAAGACACTTTTCTGAGGCTTTGATCATTTCTTCCTGCGCTTAAGAGAGGTGAATAGGAGGAGTTGAGTGTCTATTTTGAAAGTAGGATTGAGGGTTGTCGTACTAAAGTACATGCTAATTACAGGGTGAGGGTATACTGTGATTGAATTGAAGCTGCATCCAACGAAGAGCAACGCCGATGAACTCTTCAGCCTCTTTCTGTCTGTCTTTGGTGCTGACCTGCCCTGCGTATAATCCAGGCCGTCTATTCATTAGAGGGATTTTCTCTAAGCCGTCACCTAGCACCGAGGCTCCAACCTTCAGCCAGCCCTGCACCGCATCCTGGCACGCAGCCTCTACTGAACTGGGGCCTCTCGAAGTGGAAGACTCCCTGCTGCTGAGATACAGTGAGAGAGAAAGAGAGAGAGCTCAGTTCACTAAGACCACTGAGCCCCAGATTAGAGCCTATATTGTTCCTCTCTTACTCCCTCTTCCCGTCTGCGTGGTGTGCGTCACTTGCCCAGAACATGTTTTTGAATGTGCAGCCTCTAGTATTTGTTTTAAAACAAAGTATTCATTTTGTAGATCTCATCATCATCATCATTATAAAACCTGGGTTGTCCTCAGTGGAGAAGTTTAAACATATAGTTCATGATCTGTGCCATAGACCTCCATGTGTTCCAGAAACACTTTACTGAGCCACACTGTTGCACTGGGTGTCATGTTCCTTAATTATAATGAGCATGGGCAGTGTAGTTTATTTTGAGTAAATGGCACACACAGAAAGAGCAGTGGTTACCAGCCGGGGGGTCAGGACCTCCCAAGGGGTAGTAAGATAAATCCGAGGGATCTTGAGATGATTTTTATAGCACATTTCTGCAACAAAAATCTTTTACATTTTTCTCCTTTCCTTTGCCTGCTTTATACTCGTGAAATGTGGCCGTATTTGACCTCTTCTGGTAATTGTATCAATCTGAGAGGGCAACCTCACCCTGGTTGTACTGCTCACTTCTCAGACACCTATGCAGCTTGTGATGAAGTGTCAAAAGCCAAATAGGGAACCACTGCACTAGAGCACCAAATGTGTAGGAATCCGCAGATGAAAATAGTCCCCAACAAATGCACTAATCGCCTCTTCTTGAGAAACCTTTGCTAACAACTAGTGTGCCCTGCTGTTTTGGAAAATTGCTGAGACTTTTTTTCAATCTGAATAGATACATTTGGGACAATATTTTAGGGATTTACATCTTCAGTAGGGACCAGTGGACATACTGGAAGTACCACAGTCAAGACAGGAAAGGATTTTGAGACAGACAAACGCAGATACATTTCTTTCTCTCTCTATCTCTGTATCGATCTGAGGAAGGAAAATCTGGGTGATACCATGATGGGAGTGTGTTTCCCCCTCTGCTTCGTTGCGCCTTTGTTCTCTCTGTGCTTGTGTCTGGAGCTGCTGTGCTGTGCAGCTGTGGTTGATTATTCATGGGTATCGATACAGCTGAGAGCAGTGGCGCATTGCCATATTTAAAAAGTGCAGGAATGCACCTGTCCTTCGTGAGCACTGACTGCATAGGCAGAGCTGTACTGTAGGTCTGATTGGTGGATTGTTTTGGAAAAGCGCTGCTTCGCCTTGCAGCATTTGTGGCCTCAAGCAAAGCAGGAAACATACATTTTGTTAGGTCAAGTAAATCTTTCAACTAAGTCCATAATCATCACACCTAATGCTTATTTACACTTTTAATTTAGGAGTCTTTGCCTTTCTGTTCAGACCTGCTCAGTTTGAAAAGCTATCACACCTTTTCTAAAGGCCTGGATGTGCTGAGACAGCATCTTGACTTAATAACCACTGTATTTCAAAAGCTTGTTAATCTAGAGGAATTGCTGGTTTGCCAGGCACCTTGAAAAACAAACACACACATGTTTGAGCTGTGTATGATGTTGAATATGTGCCAGACAGAGAGATGGTGTGCAAGAGTCTTGACAGGGTATTAATCTCTCTTCTCCTGCATGTTTGACCGTAAAGTAGACCAGATGTCAGAGCTCCTTGGAAATCTTAAGGTTGTGAGATAAAGTGCTTAAACCTCCTATGGCAGCATTTTCATTATGGCTCTCACAAAACATCTTGTCATATGAAAGGCAGTGACCAGAAATTTGGGACGCAGTCCTCGTATTTCATAGCGAAGCTGACCTTTTTTGGTCACTGTAGTCATATTTCACAACTTGAAGTTCTGAATTTCAGCTAAACCAGCCTGTTTGTTTTTGGAAAATACACTTTTTTAAGACAGCATGTTCTTAGGAATAGGCATGTCATTTAAGAACTTATATTCATTTTACCTCCCACTCACTCATGTAGTTACTGGGAATTTCAGTCAGTTGTTTGACTGAATATTTCTGTAACTTGAATATGTTCTTAAAAATACCAGGTAACACTGTGCTGTTGTAAAGATGTACTACCAGAGTTTTTATAACCTGTTTGTAAAAATATTTCACAACAATCAACACAAGATGTAAACAGACAAAATACCTATGAAGACAGAAAATGAACAGAATACCTGTAAATGATATAGCTAAAGATTTACAGATTGGGTTTTTAATACTTTGGATTTTCAGTGTACATTTGTATTACACATACAGCATTATCTTTATTGAGTCTAGGGACTTCTTGGTTTTAATTTTCTCCTTTCATTTAAGCAGAAAAAAAAGGTAAGAAATGCTGTACTTTACTTTAAGGATGTACTTAAAGAGTGAAATCACCCAGGGACAAAATTATCAATTGTGCAACTCTCTTGTAGCTGTCTGTGCTCCAGGTCACCCTTTCTTTTAGGTTTGGGAAGAGACATTTTAGTGTTTGGTGCAAGGTGGTAAAGTGCTGTTGGTCCTCGATAAGGTGTTTGTGTTGACAAGTTGTGTAGTTGCTGAGTGTAACAGAAACAGAAAGCCAACATTTATTAAGGCTACAAAAGTGACTAATTCTACTAATAATCTCATTGTTTTTTAATTACTAATTATTTTCTTGATTAAGTCATTGAATTGATTGGTTTATAAAATGTAAAAAAACAAAACACAATTTCCCAAAGTGTCATCCAACCAACAGGAAAAAACAAATTCAGTTCAAGTCTAAGAAAAGTAAGAATAAAGTGTGTGGAACATGAGACATCTTAAAGAATGACTCAATGAACAATTAATCAGTCATTGATTAATCATTGAAACTTTCTGGAAAATGAAATAATTACTCTAAAGTAAAAGGCTGGAGCGGCTGTGACTCTGTAGGCTGAGTTAGTGGTTAGATCCCTGAAAGTTTGTCAGTGTCTTGCATTGTAGCTCGCTGCCATCTGTGTTGCGTGAGTGTGAATGGATGATTGGGAGCCACATTGTAAAGCGCCTTGGATAAAAGCAGCCCATTTCCTCATTTACTTAAAATGGAAACAATACACTCTAAACATGCGGGGGAATGTCATGAAACTGTCTTGTGGGCTGGATCTGGTCATCAAGGCCGGTAGTTTCCGTTCGCTCTACGTGATTAAATGAAACATAATTGTGGTCAAAAAAACAGATTTCTCCTGAATAGAACAGAAGTTTTATGTTCACTCCTGGGGTTCATCCTACAGGTGTGTGTGCCGAGGGGCACAAAAGATATTTGTCTAGTGGTGATGTCTCATAGCTCTATTATGTCTCACATAATTTGACTGTACACACCCTGGCCAGTGAGGATTTGTGCCAGAAGTGAACTTCATCTTCTTTTTTCTTTAATGGGATAGCACTCCCAGTGCAGCTCCACCCTAACATGGCCGGGCTTGCAGGCCATTGTTTGTGCTCTTATTCTGTGCACTTACAAAGAATCTTCACAAATCCATGTCATTTGTCAACCAGATCATCCAACTCAAAGCCCTTCATTATAGGATTGTTAAGAAGTCTGGCCCTCTAGTGTTTTTACAAGTTGTGTTCTTACAGTGTTTGTTCAGTTTATTGTCTTATACTTGTGCTGTATGTAAAGTCAATAGCCGGGGGCCCAGAGCTATTATGTGGACTGCAGTAAATGAAATCAGTGGGATGATAACAACTCAACAGCACAGTAGTGTGCTTTGCAGGATGTGGGGTGGGGTCAGTTTGCAGTGAGGGACTGAAGACGAAGGCTGCAGGGAAAACTGATTTTCTGTCACAACGCTCTGTCACCCCCTCTGCTGCAGACTGCACTAATAAGCAGTGTTCCTGTGTGTTAATATAATTTTTCCTTTTTGCTTTTTTATGTGTTCGCCAAGTCCTGAGAGGGAAAACAACACAAGATTATAATAAAATAGCCTGTGGGATAAAATCTGACATTCCAGGTGCTAATCACTAATTCTGAAGTTAGTAAGAAACTCTTGTTGACAGAAATTCTTTTTACTCGCTGCCAGCTCTTCCAGCAAAAACATTTACCTCTCAGCATTATAAACATCATCAAACCAAACTGCAACACCTTTGCGTGTCCCTACAAAGACTGATCACTAACGGTTTGAGAAATTGCCATCATAAACACTTACATAAGTGAAAGTAATTATCCTTTTCTTCAGGTCGTTCCTAGGTCATACCTATTAGTTAAAAACTGATGATAATTACATGTGAACACCTTTGGGTTTGTCTCCCTTCTGAAGGGGTGACCGCCAACCTGACAGCCAGCATCCCTCAGGCCAGAGAAAAGAGGGCTAGGACAGGCTTTGGGAGTTAAGCAATTAGATAATGCATGTGCGCAGTGCAAACAAGTCAAGCTCACACGCATATTGTTAGGAAAAGTCAGTGTGGCAATGTTGTGGGGCCGGGTCAGGACGGAGGATTAGACATGTTACAACATTGGCTCCCAATTATCTGCCAGCCCATCAGTATGAAGGGAGGATCCACTGTTGTTGTACCAAACCCTCTATTCAAATACATGCTTTCATCTGTGTAAATGAGTCGGTTATAGTCTCACCTTATTCCAAAGAACATCGGGAACATAATATATGTCCAGGCTATATTTACTTAAGGTTGCCTCGTTGTGTTGCAGCTATGTCGTAGAAGATTTTATTCTGTCTGAACTTGCTCCTCTGAGCTGCTTCAGTGTGAAAATCCTTCCATTGAGTGAGCGTTTACAGTAGATTATATACGATCTGAAGTTTTAGTTTGCTAATGATTCATGAAGATCCGCTGACACAGATGACGCTTATAGAAGCTTTATCCTTGTTTGAGTGTGTATAAACATACTACTGTAGCAAGACTTTAATTAAGAGGCAGACGTCTGGTTTAGGATAGAGAACATTCATCAAACCTACAGATTACATTTAACGGTAACCTCTCATCCTCACTGTTAATGCTATTCTATCCAGTCTGTTCCAAACATGCACTACATCCCGAGCTTTTACAAGTGTGTACCAACTCATATTGTGCTGCTAGAAAATTTTACAGCTTTTCTAAATTTAATGAAAAGCTGCACTTTGTTGGCCTACAAATATCATTAAACGTATTCATGCAAATAATTGCAAGATATTATAATAACAAGATTATTATTTCCTAAAGATAATCCATTATTAGTCAGTTATAAAAGTACAACATTAAACAAACATATGGCAGCAATAATGGCAGAAATAAGGACCATGAATTGATTTTATTGCTGTTAAAGCAAAAAGGAAATTAGTTTGGTATGGTCACTCTGCACACAAGATAAACAGTGTAAAATTCAGCACATCCTACAAAACAAAAAGTCACACTAAAAGTGCTATTCAATTTATTAAAGGTGGTACAGACATGTTGAACAATTTCCAAATATGCCATAAGTAAATGCTGAGCAGGAAAGACAAAAGTACATATATAAAAAACAGATGTAACTTTATATATGACAGCAGTTTACAATTCACATTGGATAACCTGAAGGAAAGTTTTCTCTTGAACCTCACAGATTTTGATCAGAGCTGCCTGTATTTACTCCCTGAAGGAGGATCTCATGAAGGGAAAATGTTCAGTCAGAGCTATCTCTAACAACTTTCAAAGCCTTTAGATAAAGGCGAGCTTTGTAGACTAATAAAGAGACAGGAGGGAATGACCAGATATTTGGGAGGCAGTCCTGACATTTCATATCGAAGCTGACCTTTTTTGGTCAATGTAGTCATATTTCACAACCTGAAGGTCTGAATTTCGGCTTAAACCAGACTGGTTTATTAGAAGAGGAATTTTTAAGACGGTAGGTTCTTAGGAAGGCATGGTGTTGCATTTAATAACCAGTAGTAAGTAACCAATGTCTTTGATGTAAGGGCTCTTCCAGTGAACACAAAGCAGTTTTTATCAGACCTGCATGTTATCCCTAAGGATAACATGCAGGTCTGTGGGTCGCTCCACCACTTTGGTCCAGAATGGTCAACAACCATCAGATAGATTACCATGAACTTTTGTACAGACATTCATCTGAACAACTGTTGCATAGATTGAAATGAAATTTGGTACACACATTCATCGTCCCCAGAGGACAGTTTGTAAAAACTTTGAGCCCCTGACTTTTAGCGCCACCATCAGGTCAGAATTTGTGTTTGCCCAATACTGTTTGATGACAAAATACTGCTAAACTAATGACAATAACACCAGCCTCCGCTGTTGTATTTAGTGCTAATTACCAAATGTAAGCATGCCAACATGCTAAACTAAAATTCAATGTAGTCATTATTTAGAAGTAAGACAGCAACAACTATATTCGCACCTATAACAACCGACATACCCATAGTGTATCTACCTCTTTCAGGAGTAGATAATATGCTAATACGAAATGATCTCATTGCTACAAAGTCTTCTACTTAATTATCTACCACCCCACCTTGCTCTCCATGTCTGCCTGGTCTGCTCCCATGTTGTCGCGAAGTTTCAGGGCGACAGAGACACAAAGCGTCCTCTTAACCATAGTAACCCACTCCTGTCTGCATGCGCATGGTGCGAGAGCAGAGGGAGAGACGCTGACTGAGATTACTTTGAGCAGCATGCAGGGGGAAAAATTAGCCTACAATATATTAGACTGTATTTCTCACTTTCCCCCTGGTGGTCTGAATAACTCACTAGATTAGACGCTAGTTGCTTTACAGAAATAAAGTTGCTGAGAGTCTGAAAAAGGTAGGCAGTGGACTAAACCACTGTGAGGTCTGTGAGGACATAATCTTTCAAAACTGAGAATGTGAGCTGTCAACCATTCGTGTACCAAATACATCAGAACATCACAACAGTGGTTATATTTAAATCTTTGGATCATAATTATTGCTCAGGATAATTCAGAAGTTGGTGGATATTAGTAGGGACATGCCCCTACTAAATTCTACACCCTTGTTATTTTTTAAATCCATGACAAAAAAAAACATTACAAAAAATTTAAATATCTCCTCATGGAAAACAAGATTTTGAGAATGCCAAATAATATGTTTAATACCTATATTAGCTACTAGCAAAACATGCTAGTAGCTTGCTCCCTAAGGGCCAATCATAATGGTGGCTTGGGAAAATGTGTGTGGTCACTTGGCAACAGTGCTCGGCCTGGTGGTGTCTGTGTCCTGTCTGGGTTAGGAGGGCTATATTTAAGTCTGGCCATGCTTGTGGAACATCCGTCAGTGAGCGATGAACCTGCCCGACATCTCTGTGCACAGTTTACATGATTGAGTGAGCCAGGAATTAATCTGCATGTACTTCCGATTGAGGGTCCACTGCCACGGTTTCCATGGACACGAGATGGCTTGAGGAGATGGGGGTGATAGAGGACAAATGTTTGTGTGTGGTAGTGTTATGGATATGGATGGAGGTCTGGGAGGGAGGTGGAGTTGTTTGGATGAGCAGAGAAAGGAAATGGGCTTTGACCTTGGTGCATTGTCTCATCAGCAGGGACCCCCGAGCAGCCAGATGGTGGGCTCCTGAACCACTGTACCTGCCAGCCTGATCCATTTCGCATCATTAACACGCCACATGTGTGTCTCTTTGGAGCCTGGGAAGGCTACAGATCATCATGACATCCGATCAATGACCTACTATAGACCCCCTTTTTTTCCTCTCCTTACATTGCTCACTATTCCACATCTCTGTGCCACAGATGCTTCTTCCCATCACGCTCCTCCTATCCGGCCAAAATTATTGGAAGTTGTGTTCTGAAAGTAAATTATGACCCCAGCTTGTGCACTGTACAGTTGCACATAGAGGTTGGGGAATTTTGCTGTCCTGGACAAGACATTGGCTGTGTCCGTAACCACCCACTACTCACTATATAGGGGGTAGGGAGTCGTGAATGAGTGGTGATTTCAGACACAGCCATTATATAGACACCTATAGGGATCCTTGGGAGGAATCACGTGCGCTCTGGACTCTCAACCGTGATTTGTCATAGCTGTCAGTGGCCTCATTTCATATGAGCGGTTGAGCTGAGTGGGTGTTTGTCCCGCATGTAGCCAGATGTATTGATCCTTGAATCTGTTATCATGTAACACTTCCTGTTTTACTGTTGCCTGCCCTCATGAGAATGAATTGTAATGGCCCTATAAAAATGTCTTTATAGTGTTTAGACTAAGAGCCTTGTTTTAGAAAAAGGCACATGACGATATGTGTCCCCACAAACGTTTACAGCAAGTGAAGGCTCTTCTGACAAAGACATAGAGAGCATTATTATTACAATTTAACACATCAGGTGTAGGTAGGTTGAACATGAATTAGATTAAGGAATACTAATTATTATTGTGTTAATTCTTGTGTAATATTATTACATAATAATATTGGTATATTGGCTAAACTGGTAATGATTAGTTTCCATTTACCTCCAGTAACCCATAAATGCTCCGGTTTTTGGAAAACATTCCTATATACCCTGGGTCTTCAGAGACTAATACAACACAGATTAATCTATACACATTGTAATAACAATAATAAACCCCAAAAATCCAAACTTTGCCCATACTATAATGAACTAGCATAACAGTATGGATATACAATAGTAAGCTAAACAACATTATGTAAATGAGGACAAATATATGTAAAGGTCTAAAGGTCTGTGTTTAAGGGGTAATCTGCTCTAATATACAGGATCAGTTCCTGAGCTTATAATTTGATGTCTGGTTACTAAGAAATTCCACTAAGTAAGTAACACTTTCCAATACATTGTATAGTTTAAACAGGGTGTTGTCTGACTCAAGTTTTTATTTGCTATGAGCAACAGAGGTTTTATGGAATGATACGCAGCCACACCTCTAAGATTCCCCCGTGCTCCTCTGGTATTTACCGCCTGTTGCAGAACAGTCTAGTGGTCACACTGTGGGATCTTTCGATTTTGAACATCAGATAAATATTTATTCATTAACATAATAATTTATCATTGAACAATCACATCCAAGATATAGTCTTTAATCATTTTGAATCTGGCAGCAATAAATCAACCTTCAAGATTAAATCATTTTGGGTGTCATAAAACTATCATCATGAGCTTTGGCATTACAAAGCATCAAGAACAAGAACATCAGTACATCAAATATGGATGTGTGCGTGCTGTGTCCGCAGGCACAGGGATGGGAAAACATTCAGGCAGCTTGCGTGCAAATGTAACTCCCAGACATACCACACAAGGCAGGGAGTGTTAGCGCTGCAGGAATGCTATTGTTCAACAGACAAAAAATGAGATGAGAAAATATCTTTTTGATGTGACACAGTTTAATTTTTCTTCATTAAATCACAGTTTTTCATGAATCACTGGATATGTAGTTTGCATCAACTGAAATGGGAATTTGTCTGTTTTTTTTTTCCATTTCATTTGAACATTTCTACTTCAAGTGCTGCTGAAGTTACTCATGCAATACTGATTTAAGAAAAAAATATTTAAATTCATTCTTTAAAGGGCTTTCAGTTTTCTCAATGAAAACTACATCATTATCTTTATGTGGCTCTTAAAAAACCTCCATAATTCTATTCAGGGTTTGTTTGCCATTTATTTTAGTTTAGTTTTGGCTCCCCCAAAAAAATAAACCACTCAGTTTATTGTAGCAATTTCAATCGGCTTTGTTGGCTGAAGTAACACATCTGTAACACCACAGTTTTTAATTGCAGAGGAGGTTTCTGTCTGGTTAAACAGATGTCCATGAGTTGACACAGACTCCAACCCTCCCTCCTGTCTTTGTCCTTGTAAGGAGACTCCGGGTGTGTTCATTCGTACTGAGTCACACCAAAGGTACAGGAAAACCAGAACCACAGCTATGGCAGAGAGGCCAGCTAGAAATAACATAGCTAAGCTGTAGTGTCATCTTTGTTTGGATTAGCCATTTTTATCTGGATGCTTGAAAACAGTCAGGTTTTCCATTTGACTTTTATGGATTGCTGAATTGTTACTGCTCCAAGTTATGTGGAAGTAGCTGCTGCTTAGTTCTGTCAATGATTCCATTACCTTTGACAGATGACATAAATAGCCTTGACATTTCATCACAGAGAGGCTTTCCCTCCATCAGTAGGTCGATTTAATCATGTAGTCAAGTTATCACCCGCGGTATTAAAGAAAATGACGTGGTGGTTTCCTCAGGAAGTGACAACACAAGTGATGCTGAGACAAACAGGAGTTGTGTCTGCAGATGATGCGATGCAGTTGTGAACTCCAAAGACCTTAGCCAGAGTCCTGCGGCAGACAGGCGGAGTGTTGTGGACACAGTAAAGCGGCGCTGCCAGCGTTTTTTTAGAGCAAGGCTTCAATCACAGTGCGAGCTGGCACGCCCTGCCACTGTCTCTCTAATTAGACAGTGTACATTCAGCGGGTCCCGAAAGGAAACAAGGATGAGTTTTGTGGAGAAAGTGAATCTCTACTGACGCATGTTGTGATACCAAAGTGACTTTAGAGTATGTTTGTGTTTCTCCATGGTAAAGGTTCTGGGTGTGCTACATGAATGTCCCAGAATTCAGCAGTGGTCATCAGATTTCAGCTTTCTCCCTTCCGGAAAACATATATGGTCAGGCATGCGCTACTTATACCAGTGCACTCAAATCTTCCCACTGGCTCACCCAGTCTCTCTCTCTCTCTCTCTCACACACACACACACACACACACACACAGAAACCCCCCTCTCAAATTATCCTCCACTGTCGTTGACCACATCGCCCACAGTAGCTCATGGTCACATGAGTGTCTGACACTGTGCCATGACTTAATATTACTGAATGAGTTCTTTATTCATTCGGATCCTCAAACTCTCTTTTTGGAAGCATCCGTGACTCAGCATGCCTGCTGTCTCATATCCCAGGGAATAAGATGAGTGTGTATTAGCAGCATGCTGAACTGACTGATGCAGTACAGGAGGAGCGTTCTGTGCTTTGTTTGCAATACATACTGCAAGGCAATTAAAAAGGCTCCTAATTTTGTTTTTACATAGCTGCCATGGTGCAGATGAGTAATATGACCTGTCAGGAGAGGGAAAGCAAAATGTGTTGTTAATCATGGCTTGTGGCCAATGGGGGGTCTGGCTCTTTATTTTTAGCCATGCTAGCGGCATGGTTTGTCCGTCAGTTGGCTGGTTGAGACTGAAATATCTCAAGAACTATTGGACTGATTGCCATGAAATCTGGTACACACATTCATGTCCCCATCAGGATGAATTGTAACATTCCCATCAGCCTCAGTTGTACTGCTGGTACAGCATGCTAACATGCTAAACTAAGATGGAGAACATAGCGAACTTTATACCTCCATAACATAAACAGTCAACTATAGCTTCAACAAATATTGGAATGAATGCGAATGGCTTTGCACATGGGTTGGTAGCGTTAGTTTATGTTAAGTATCTTCGTATGTTTTATCTGTAGCAGATCATGAGTAAACATTTTTACAGTGCTCAATAAAATCAGGAGAACACTTAAATCACACATCAGATCTCAATGAATGAAATAGTTCAAAAGTTTAAAATCTTTACTGTACATTGTTCAATTTGTTGAGAACAAAATGACATAACAACAGTCATGGAAACCAAAATCAACTACCGACTGAGGGCTGGATTCAAAATCACACTGAAAAACATGCAAAGTAAAAACTGAAATCAGAGGCTGATGCAACTTGACTTTCATCACGGCAACTCATAATGTGACTCAGTACGCTGTATGGCCGTTAAGGGCCTGTATGCACTCCCAACATCGGGGCATGCTCCTGATGAGACGGTGGATGGTGTCCTGGGGGATCTTCTCCCAGAGCATCAGGGATCAGAGCAATAGTGAGTTCCTGGACAGTCTGTGGCACTACTTGGCGGCATTGGATACACCAATACATAATGTCCCAGAGGTTCTCAATTGGATTCAGGTCAGGGGAATGTAAGGGCCAGTCACCAGTTGTGACAAGGACACTAGCATAATGCAAAACTAGAGAACAATCAGTCAGGAAGGATAAGAGAGAGCAGATGTCTGTGGCCATCACCTGAAAACCATTCCCTTTTGGGGGTTTGTCTTGCTGTTGCCTCTCCAGTGCACCTGTTGTTACTTTCATTTGCACCAAAACAGGTGACGTTGATTCACAGTCGCTTATGCTTCCTAACCAGACAGATTGAAATCCCTGACATTTAATTGACTTGATGCTGTACTTTGATGATTAAGTGTTCCCTTAATTTTTTTGAGCAGTGTATTTGCTTTGTTTTGTCGGCAGTGATATCTTATAAACAGATTCCCACTTCTGATACTTCATGAGGAATGAAGCGGTTAGCATGAAGGAACTCAGACTTCAGGAGAGATACTCCACCCTTTTGGGTGTATTAAAACTCAAATGTCCCTCTTCAATTACTCAAAGGTTCAAAAACTATTCATGAACAATGTTTGTTGTAAAAAGTGTGTGTTTGAAAAAGGATGGAAACATTCTCTCTATAGTTTTTTATTGAGGCAGTGGGGTTGAAACTGTACAAAGGAGGAAGGAGACAAAAGACTGAAAATAGTGGGGTAGGGTATATAATCCCACACTGTCAAGGGCATTTTGTAATCAGAGATGGGAGAACTATTCCCACAAAAGTATCATTAACCTGTCTAGTGGCCCCTTGGGGACCAGGCCCAGCAGTAACTGACCCACCTTTGTGCTCTGTGTTGCAGATGGGAGGAGGAGCTGTCAAAACGAGAGCAGCTGGAGTCCACGGTGGAATCCATGCAGCAGGTTGGAAAATATTACCAATAAAATATATTCCACAAACATATTCAGCTATTTGAAGTCTGACCACAAGCAGACAAGAAGTACAAACAACATCTGAGGGAAAATTATGTCTACACGTACATTGTACTATATGCTACTACATCACATTCATAAACATTGTGTGGAGTCAGAGCTGGACTAGAAGCAGCTAGAGGATACAGCAGGATGCGTGTCAGATTAGAAAAACCATATTACAAACCCATCATGGGGAGTCTGTCAGCCTGGATATAGATATGAACATCAAATATCACCAGCAGCCTACCATTATGCTTCTGTTCAGAGCAGGCAAAGGAAACAGATATAGGGGCAAAACTCCATTTAAAGTGTCACACCTTGAGGCTGTATCACAACTCATAGTACACCATCCCAGCTGGCGTGAGTACCTCATCTAGTCGGCATCCTTCCTCTCTCTGCTTTTGCACAAATCGATCAGTGACAGCATGCATGTTTGCCTTGGATTCTGGGTCAGCAAAACCCCAGATAGAGAGGTGGAGTGCTGTCCCCGTGGGGGCTTTAACCTTTTAGAGCACACAGGCAGATGTCACTGTGTATAAACCTGTTCAAAGATGGCAAATTCAGAGCAAACAGCCATTTATTATTGAGGGCTCAGAGCCAAAGAGCTGTTACCCTGTGCTGGGCAAAAACTGGTACTTTTCTAGTGATATCTTTTATATTTTCATCCTATTAGTCTTTGTAAAGTTCAACTGCTGAGCACTGCTGTTTACTAAAGCTAAATAGGATAGCTATCCACTTAGTGGGAAATTTGGGGAATAGTTTATTTCGCAAGCTCCTAAGAAAAGCTACTTTTCTTGATAGTGAAAAGGGCTTAACAATTAAGTTTATGGTTTTGTTTGGACCAAAGGTGAGGCAGGACTGTGAATGTACCAGTGGAGTGTCTTAAGTCTTAAATGTTTTGTGAGTGTAGTATAGATGAGGATGGTCCAGAATTAAAAGTTGAGCCTTAAAGAAATAGGTTAACATCTCTGGAAACGCAGTTATTGACTTTCTTACTGAGAGTTACACTGACCAAAATTACAAACGCAACACTTTTGTTTTTGCTCCCATTCATCATGAGCTGAATCATGAGCTCAAAGATCTAAGACTTTCTCTATGTACACAAAAGGCCTGTTTCTCTCAAATATTTTTCACAAATCTGTCAAAATCTGTGTTAGAGAGCACTTCTCCTTTGCCGAGATAATCCATCCACCTCACAGGTGTGGCATAACAAGATACTGATTAGACGGCATGGGCATTGCACAGGTTTGCCTTAGGCTGGCCACAATAAAAGGCCACTCGAAAATGAGTGAGTTGAATTCAGCTCATGAAGATTAGGGGCAAAAACAAAACTGTTGCATTTATAATTTTGTTAAGTGTATATCAGAAAATTGATTCCCTTCCCATGTTTGAAAAGTAAATATGAAGCTACAGCCAGCAGCCGGTTAGCTTAGCCTAGCTTAAAGACTGGAAGTGGAGGGAAACAGCTAGCCTGGCTCTGTCCAATGGAAATATTTTCCACCTACCAGCATTGGACTTTTAGTGACTCTGCTGGTTGCCTGGCATCCTCACGGTGGTAATAAGACTCCAAGGAACCACCGTGCCTGGCTAACAGATAGCGTCACATAAAACCAACCTGTAAAACCACAACTGGAGAATTTTCCACTTGGGTTTTTGTATGGAACAAACAAGATATAACATGTTAGTTGATGAGCTTTGCTGGTAGGCGGATCAGTCCAGGGTCTGAAATTTTCTTCCCCTGCCACTAGGGCAGGTTACTGAACATTTCTATCAGACACTTTTTCTCTGCCACTACCACATGGTGGCAGGTGACCTAAACTTTTTACCTGCCACAGCCAACATTTACCCTGTATTTGGCAGGTGGCAGTTGCTAATTTCATTTCCTGCTTCAGTCAGAACCGGGCTAGCTGTTTCCTCCTGTTTCAAGTCTTTATGCTATGCTATGCTTAATGTGGCTTCATATTTACCATATAGGCATGAAAATTGTATCAGTTATCTCATCTGAAAAGATCTGAAAAATACATATTCAGTTTTAGTCTCACTGGCCTAATTCACCAAAAACCTCTGTGCGTTACCTTCACCCACATGCAAAGACTCTACATTGACACCTTCCTTTACATGGCTACAGCTCCAGTTTTTAAACACACTGAGTATTGCCAAATGCTTTCAGCGGAGGCTCACATTTGCATCGTCTCTGTGATGTAAAAGTGATGTAAATGTAAAAGGAAAGTAAACTATGACCTCTGGCTTCTGATCATAAAAAATTCAACAATAACCAGTGTGAAAATGCATAACAGAATGGAAGCTTTATTTGATTAGAAGGTCCTTATCTGAATGTAACATAGGCCAGTTTGTTATCTTGCTGAATGTGCAATAAAAATGTTGTAAAGATTAATAAAAATGGTTGTTGCACTGTATTTTAAAGATTTATTTCACAAACCTTAGAAAGCAGCAGAGTTATTGTGGTTAAGCATACTCTATTAACCCTGACAGTTTACATGTTATGTGCCTTATTTTAAATACCTTACTGTGACGTCTACTCAGAGCGCCCAGGAGTCAACTGAGGTCCGCGATGAGCTGAGCGAGAAGGTGGACAGACTGAAGGCTGAACTTGTGGTCTTCAAGAGCCTGATGACTGATGTAAGTATTTGTTCAGCGCTGAGGGTGATGTCATCATGACTTCCCCAAGTCTGACAAAGCACCATAGAAGAAGTGCTGTGTTAACTCCCATATTTAAACAGGAGTGTTTGAACAATGTTATTCTGATAAAGGCTTGCATTCATACATGCATTGATAGGTCTAGATAATAAAACACACACCCTTCCTTCCTTCGTCATGTGGGTTCAGGAAAAATATAGAATGCCAGAAAGCCTCCAAGACAAGCATTCATTGAAAAAAGCTCAAATAGCAGCTGTAGATCAAGAGCACTTCCTGTTCCGTACAGCTCTTTATTGTTTCCCTGTCTGCTCTAGTGTGATATATAGTTGTAAAATACTGCAGTGGGCTCAGTCACAGCTTGTGCTTGCTCAGGGATAAATATAGTCGGATGTTGTTTTTGTTTTTGGAAAGCTATGTTGTTTATCCTGCTTATCTTCACTGTTGGCATTTGGACATTGTAGAATTTTCATATTATTTTCTGTGCTTGACTTCAACCCTGATGTGTGAATCAACACAGAGACGGGTAAGTGACGTAGAAGTAGTGGATCTGTTAAGAGCCGAGGATTGTTTAATGTATGGTTAGACATCCTGTATTTTGTGGTATGTGCTCTAGATGTGGTTGCCTTGTAGTCATTGCTCACCAAAAAATCATATTGTTAAAACTTTCATTGTAGCAGGAAGACCCAATCTATATGTTATGTATTTACATGATGCATATCTGCTCTACCAGGTCTTATGAAAACAGAAAATCATGGGTAATTATTGATTTAACAAAATGATGCACTACTAGTACTTGTTTTAGTACTCTAATTACACTGATGTTTTATTATTATTTTTAATTTAACCTTAAGTTAACCAGGAAAACTCTCATTAAGATTAAAAATAATGTCAAGAGTGTCCTGGCCAACATAGGCAAGATATGTCACAATATCAGAATTAAACAAAAAGGCCATTAGGCTATAGAGTTATAAATAAAATTGTACATTTGAATCATATAAAAAATGCATCTCTGTATGTGTACACGGTTTGGGTTGCACATGTCATCTAAAACAACTGTCCTTACCCGTGCAGCAAATGTCTGACCTGGACTCCAAGATTCAGGAGAAAGCCAGGCGGGTGGACATGGACATCTGCAGGCGGATTGACATCACAGCTAAACTGTGCGACGTGGCTCAGCAACGCAACTCAGAGGACATGTCAAAGATGTTCAACGTCAGTCCAGCCAGGTCGCTCCCGGAGAGGGTGGGTATCCATCTGCTGTTTCACTGTTTGTCAGAAGAGTGGACAGTAATCGGAGCAAAAAAAATATGAATTCTTTTGTGAAGGAGACAGTCAGCACTCTGTAAATGAAATCCGAGCTGCCCGTGGCTGACTGTGTGTAGTTTCTTTTTCACCGGCTGACTGTGGACTGAGTGACCCTTCTGAAGATGCAGGAATGCATGCCTACATGTTCGGAAACACACACACACACACACAAACATATAAACATACACATGGAGAATACTTCCAGTAGTGACTCTTACATATGCATACACACACACACACACAGAAAAAGTGAAATGCTGATATGGTAACTCTTCGCTGCACACAAGGTTATCACATTGCGCCGACAGTGCTGGCTAAAGCCCAAGTATAAATCTCACTGCGAATCAAGTGGGTGGCTTTTCCTATGTTATATGTTGTTATACAGTATGTCCCTATTTTCTTATATTTACAGTAGTTATGAAGGAGGTTCCACACAAAAAAGCCTTATTGGTTGCAAACATAAATCATCAAGCAGCAGCAGTTTTCCTCAAAAGTACATATATTTGATTTATAAACTATGTGCCACCAAACAATTAAAATCATGGTTCTTGGTGTTTCGCAGGGAGCCGCGGCTGGCTGCAGGAGAAAAGAGCGCAAAGTGGTGTCTGATGAGGACAGTTCAGAGATGGATGCCGAGCCCAGCCCTTCAGAGGAGGAGGTCCCCGGCTCGCTCAACATCACGGACGAAATGAAACGCATGCTCAACCAGCTGTAAGGGACACTTGAGACACACACACAGACACCAAAATCAAGTGCTCTTTGCTTTGAATAAACCTAAATATGGTTGAATGAACCTAAATATGGTCCATTCATATGCTCTGCAGTTACACTAGTACAGTACTTTCCTGGAATGTAGTTTTGATGGCGTTGCACTGTGTATCCCTTCATATCCCTCTAGTGTTTAAATGGAGTCATATACAGTGTGCTGATTCAGCAAAACTCAGCAGATATAAATAATGTGGGCATCAGTTTGCTTTGTTAAAGTCACAGTAGTTATTTTTGGAGGCTTTTCTTTGAGAAGCCTATTCACTAACCCCTAATATTTTCAGTCGGTGGCTGTAAAGTATATTTGAATCAGAATCAGCTTTATTTGCCATGTATGTGTATATATACGAGGAATTCGACTCAGGATTGTACATTGCTCACGATCTGCTTACTTACAATACAATAATACAATAATAAAATCACACACAGGCTACGGTATAGGGAACATATGTACCCTATACACACTATTAACAAAAACAGTATAGACAGATTGAGACAATAGTGCAATGAGCAGAGTGAGTAAAATTATTATCGTTATTAAGTACATGTCGGAGGTGGATGAGATATACAGGTACACATACAGGTTTGCTGAGGTTTGCTATTTGACTGCTCTTGTTTTCCATAAACTCTTTCCCTCTCCTCTGTTTGTCTTCTTCATGAGCGCATCTTCCTCTTTGCATGTGACCTTTGCTCAGTCTGGTGGCCGTTATACTTGTCGTTCCTCTCCTCCCTCTCTCTCTTCTTTCCGTTCCTTGTCCTCACACAGACATTGTTCAGATAACTCCTTTGTTGCCAGGCGCGAAACGTTTGAAATTGACGACGACTGCGACAGTCTGACGTGGGAGGAAAACGAGGAGACTCTGTTGCTGTGGGAGGACTTCACGAACTACAACGTGCCGTGCACCACCGCTGCAGCCGCCTGCACAAATGCCTGCCCCTCTGATGGCAACGGTGAAGCCGCTGAACCAGTGAGTTCTGTCTGCGCTGATTTTCTTTTGCACAGTATATGTTTTTTAAAGGCATGCGAGGCAGTGTGTAGATCATTGATATGGGTGCTGTGTCAGACTTTTTTCTCATGCATGATGAATGAGGCCTCTGTCTGTGCTCTCTAAGGACTCCCAGGATGGAAGTCTTGGCAGCCTCATTGACGAAACAGAGTCACTATTTAAGACCAGAGAGCAGGAGTACCAGGAGACCATCGGCCAGATCGAGGTAGACAATCTGTGTATTTTTGTCTGTGGGGAAAAAAAGACTTGCAATCATAAGGCAAGTTTAAAGCATGAGCAATGTGAGCCATGTCCCAAATCTGAGTGTCCTGGAAAATTGTATCATTTTCTGATTGCATAAAATGGTAAAGTATGTTTAATATCAAATATCTTTGTATACTAACAGATTAGTAAATAATGATGTTTATTATGTAGTACATATGGTATAGAATTAGTATATAGTATGAATTTGAACCGTTCTGTTAATAGCTATTCACAAACAGAGTGGCTTGAATACTATCATTTCTAATGTGTAATTTGGTGGATATTGTGAAAATGATTGTTCCGTTAACATATAAAGTTTAAAATGGTACACCAGTTTAACTGCATGAAAGCTTCGGAGGGCCTAGCTTTGTTAAAAAGTGAACCACAAGGCAAAGTTCGCACGGTCTCTTCGCTCTGTTTAATCCGGTCCCCTTCTTTTAGATGGAATTGGCCACCGCAAAGAGCGACATGAATCGACACTTGCACGAGTACATGGAGATGTGCAGCATGAAGAGAGGCCTGGACGTGCAGATGGAGACCTGTCGACGGATGATTAAAGGTGGCAGGAACTCTCCCTCTATCAGCTCTGTGGCCAGCAGCGACTCAGGGAACACAGACGAGATCCAGGACGAGATTTCGGACAAGGACGCAGAGGCTGAAGTCCCCGTTAGTTGATGGCTGCATAGGCGGGCTTTGTCCCACCTCCCCCCTGAATGCCCCTCGTTGTCACAGGGGTCAAACGTGTATAGAGCTCCACCCTGCTAGAGAGGTGGAGCAACCTAAATCTGGGCCTGTCTGACCTATTAAAAGTTCTGATGGTCGTGCTCACAGATGCAGGCCCAGAACTGGTGCTTTTATACTATTTCTGTTGTTTAGAAAGTGGTGGTCTTTGCTTCACAAAGAGAAAGGGTGCAAATAGAGTCTGAGCTGTGCTCTCTTCCTCACTGCTGGATCCTTTTCCAGAGCTTCGCATCATTTTAGGGGAGCAAGAAAACAATTCTCAAATGTTTTAAACTGGCTGAGAAGTATTTTGTACAGATTGTTAAGCTCTTAATGTCCTTTTTTTCTAAAAGGAATTGAAAATAGTACATATTGTGCTCCTCCACGTAACAATCACAAAACAAATACACATACATCTTTACATATCCTTTTTAATATTTAGTTTAGATTAGAAAAATGTCTGTGCCCCATAATTGGAACACTATTTTGTTTTTGACATGACTTACAAGGGTCCAGGTAAACTGTTGGGGGTTTAAGTGTCTTCTGCCAAGGAGACAAAACAAGGAGTTGAGACTGATGGTGTTGGAGTTCTGGTGGTTTCTGAGGAAACTCTGCCGGGTTGCCAAAGTTGACGGAGGAAAGGAGCACAGCCTTTTGATGCATCAGGGCACTACTGACGTTCTATGCAATTTAGCTGGCCTTATTTTTGGACTGGCTTTCACCCTTCCTCGTTTCTCTTAAAACCAATACAATTAGCCTTTTAAGCAAAGCAGGTGTTTTCTATGTATCATTTTGAGAAACTCTTCCTTTTTGTGTGTGTTTGAGTGTGACATAATCTTAGTATAGGACATTTGTTTTCTTGGACATCAAAACTGGAACAGTGCCCCCTCAACAAGGGACTAATTCATTCACGACTATAATTGTCAGATTATAATTGTGAATGAAGTCATGAATTTGCCAGATGCTACTGAAACAGGTAGTGCATTGTTCTGATTCTGATGTGCTTTATTGAGGACACATTGCTCCCGTACATTTTGTGCACATCAAGACATATCATTTTAAATGGCTAAAATCCCATTGTTTTTATAACAGTTGAAGTTATTTAAAGCCAAACAATGCCCTCCAGCGTCTAAAGTAAAACCAAAGGACACATTTTGAAAAGCTTCCCGTTCACATAACTTTCATAAATGACGATCTTACATCTTTTTATTTTATTTTGGAGAACTTATTTCTTTGTTTATGTGTGGTTTCGTTATGAGACTATTTGTCCTGCTGGGGACACTGTTCCAGATGGGTTGCACATCCTGCTTTGTCTCTACTGAATCGGGGCTAAAAGTGTCAGACTGTACATAGAGGGCTGTAGGCATGTGATCGTATACCCCAGAGGCCTTTTTGTTCATATTAGTCTTTTTGCAAATGATTGAGATGTTTCACAGTTTCACGTCTTAGCGTAGGAACTGATCGACGCATGGGGACAGAAGTGATCTTTTTATCACCTCTTTGTATTATAATATATGTACGGTTTGCTGGATCAAAGATTAAGTGCTACTTCTATCTTGAAGTTTTACAAAAGCAGAATGTTAAAATACAGGCCTTTTGTTATTTCAGCATGTTTGTGTGGAAGAAATGAGCTTTGGGTCTTTTTTTTTTAAATACCATTATTTTTTGAACTAAATAGCTGCAATGCACACTGTGCGCTACATTTTTAATCAAAACAGCATCTATCCTAATCAATAATTAATTGTATTTGTGGCAGAACATTTATTTTTCACTGTTTTGTAATCATTCTCTGTTAACCAAAAACTGTGTTACTGTCGCCATATTCTGCTATATTAATTCTGCAGGACTATTTAACTTGTTCCAGATGTTTTGGTCACTTATTGACCGTATCGGATCACCCATAATAAAAATGAATTAATTAATATAAGACATAAGTGAGGTACAGTCATACTCAGAGTGAACCTTCACATCCTTGTTTGAGTTGATATAAAACCAGCCTGATAAGTAACAAAGAGCCATTGTTTTACTGGTACTGTACTTTGTATTGACGACATCAAACTCTTTATTTATTTATTGTATGGCTATAACATCCAGGAACAAAAAAGGTCACTTGAGATTGTAGCCCACACCACTTTGCCCATCACACTAACCAGCCAACCAAAGCATAAGTGTACAGTACAGTAATACGACAAAGATGTAAATCAAGCTATGAATCCTACTAACTCTGGAAAGTCTCAGTCTCACTGTTTGATCATGCCTACCACAGATGTGTTAGACATTTTCTTGATTTTTCAAAATCAGCAATTCTTGCAGACTATTGACACATTACGTTCAGTACATTCTCTCACGTTTCTTCTCTTAAAGCAGGTCAAATTCCAATGACACCCAGTCTCTAAAACTGTAGCAACCCTCCTTAATGAATGTAGCTGGATTGGAGACATCCTCTAAAGCCCTTAAAAGTAAAAGCTGAGCAAAAACAAATGGAGCCGTTTAAATCCAGGGATATATGGTGTTCTGTTACTTATTGTAGATCTTGGTATGTTTTGCTTTACTCAACGGGTTCTTAACGGGCAAATTTACAGTGTGTGACCTAGGTGTATGTAAATGAGGTCCTGGTGGATGTGAATGTTTCATACTAAAAAGGGTTTTATACGATTGGTTTTTATCAGTGTAGCACTGGGATTATGGTTGTGTTAACTGTCGTGTCAACATACAGTTGTACATGTTCATCGACATATGTGTTAAGTGTCATTATTGCTTAATTTCATAAACGTGACGGGGTACTAAAAAGGTGCAGCAATACTTGTGGCCATATTTGGGTAAAATCTACTGAACTGTCTTTCATTTGCATCACAGGTTGTTGATTTAATTTTAAGTGGTTGATTTGTCTGCTTTAATTTAATTGCTTTTCTCTTTAAGATTTGTGGAATTATTATTTTGGTGATACAATATATTCATGTAGGTCTGGGTCTGACTGTGTCACAATTATGAATGTACTCAATTGATATTGAGGGGAAAATGAAATAAAATGGTGGATTGGATTAAAAACAAGGCTACTCTTTAAATAAATGTTTCATTTAAAGAGTAGATGTCAAGAGATTGATCATTGTGTTTGCATTGTTTTTCGTTAATATGATATAGTTTTCTAGCATTAGTATAATACCTCCCTCCTGCCTGCAGCTTGTTCAATATTCTGCTAATTTTATCCAAAACAAAAGAAAGACAATATTTAACTGGTCCTTACATGCTTACACTGGCTTCTAATTGTTATATAATTTATTTAAAATCTTTTAAACCGCTGACTTACTTACATACTTTCGCCGTTTTAACTCCAAAAATCAGATGATTTGTTGCTAGAACCGGGCGCCATCTTGATTATTGTGCAATACCTGGGAGATGTATCTGCTGTCTCGCCTTTTTCTGCAGAGCAGAAGTGCCGCTTTGGAACACTGTCTGTCTGGTGGCCGACCTGTTGGAGCTACATAGACATCCCTCATCAAATGAAAGGTCTGCTCAATCCGGATCGATTGATGGCCCACTATCACTGTGGGATGTTCCGTTCAAGCTACACGCCTGTAAAGCAGGGGGTGCTTTTGGTCACAGGAATGTTGATGAATTTTCACTGTTTTTAATCAATATTTCAATGTTATGTTATTTGGAATGTGGTTGTATGGACATAAATAGTGTTTTAAAGATAACTCCCAATAAAAGTCAACATTTAAACAGTAAATATTGCCAAAATATGGACATTCGCCTGCTATATTTTGAAAATATTGTATGAAAACTGTTATATTTTAGTTTATTTTCATCAAATTTACAGTTACAATTGCATTCCAGGTGTCCATCCATCCATCGTCAACTGCTTATCCTGTGCACAGGGACATGGGGCTGAAGCCAGTCCCAGCTGACATCAGGTGAAAGGCAGGGTACACCCTGGACAGGTCGCCAATCCAATTTAGGGCCACACATAGACAAACAACCAGTCACACTCACACCTAAGGACAATTTAGGGTCACCAATTAACCTAGTCCGCATGTCTTTGGAAGGTGGGAGGAAGCCAGAGATCATTCCATCTGTATTAGATTATAATGCTACTGAATATCATTTATCTTATGATGGTTTTGATGATTTATTGCATTAAAAATATAGCTTTTTTACCAGATGAGGATGAAAAATAAATTTTTCTTTATTGAATCTCCATCAAGTCTGTAATGGTAAAATGAATATGTTAATGTAAATTTGGATTTATATTCTTATCCTTAGCTTCTGACCATTCAAAGGAGACCAGAATTATGCATCTCTAGGCCAAATGGTTGAGGAGTTATTCCTGATTCATTTGGGTATGTTATTTTAGGCATTTTTCCTAGAAATAGGGGCAAATAGTTGGAGGTTTCCAACAAGCTAGTTATATTACCAAGCTTAACTAGTTTTAATGGCAGCTTTTGTTTTTATTAAGATATTTGTTCAGCAAGTGTTTTTAAAAGGCACCTCTAACCTTGCTTTGAAAAGTGCAATATACATAAAGTTTATTATTTTCATGTACAGTAGTCCAAGTGATAAAGACAGTCTTTGTTGTATTGTGGTTGTGTAATAGCCAATCACAAACAGTTATAACTGTTAAATAATTGTATAATCACTCATCTAAAATCTGGCCTGTTCAGTATCAGTTAAAGATGAATGATTTTACTTAAACTGGTAATTGTTGGTATTAATTCAAATAATTAAGTAGTTTTGTACAGCTGGATAAATAACAGACATTTTCTACACAATATTTTCAGTTAAATGTAAATGTTCTATATTTGTATAGCACCTTTCTAGTCTTTGTGACCACTCAAAGTGCTTTTACACTACAGCGCATTCACCCATCAAACACTGATGCAACAGCCTTCGGGGAATTCAGGGTTCAGTGTCTTGCCCAAGGACACAACGACGGGTAGCCTGGAAGAGCCTTCCGATTAACGAGTAACCTGCTCTACTTTTTGAGCCACTAAACAGTTAAACAGTGGATGTCAATTACTCACGCACCTAAATCTGACCTTTTTACTCTCACTTGCAAATTGTAACCAGAACAGTGTGACAGCATATGAAAAATGGAAGAACGTGGCTGCTGAAATATTTCTAATACTTAACAGTTTTAGTCAGATCTTGCTACACTGAGAGAAGTAACTCTTTTTGGTTAAAGGAAACCAATTTAGCTTATATTCATTCATCTGCAACCACTTGAGCTCCTAGCACAGATTTCATACAAGGCTGCAAGTGTATTTCTTTTCCTTTTAATTTTTCTACAATACGTACAAAAGGAGATTCATTTCATAATGCAAAGCATTGGTAATAATCTATTTATTAAAAAAATAAATGAAAACAAAACAAAAAACATTTTAAAATACACATAAAATAATACAGTATTATCATGCTAAAACACATACAAGTTTCTGTTTCCAAACAAAGGTATAAACCATGACACAAACAATAGCCTTAACTTAATATACCTAAAAGTTTTTAAAAGTTAAACAGTCAGGGAATGTTTAATCCTCACATGGGATTTTACCTCTTCAAAGTTAGTCAAGAGGAGCAGCAATGAAGGAGAGATTAACTTTCCTGAAGAATCGGGGTCAGCACAACAGAGAAAGTGGTAATTCAAACTCTACTGAATATCAGCTAACTAGCTCGTTTATGTCCCTCTGTTAGGTGATATATAAGACAAGTATACTCCTTATGTCCAGATCTGATATTTTCCTCCTTTCTATCTATACTAAATATCAATCATTTTCATCTCTCTATCTCGAGGAACACGATTCTTTTGGCTACGGCCTCCTCACCGTATTTCTCTAGCAGCTGCTGTCGGACCACAAGATCAGCTGAGTGCAGAAGACTGTCGTCACAGCGATCCCAAAACAGTGCTGAAAAGGAGGAGGGATTCAGAAGCAGATCCAGAGCAGCAGAGAAGTCTCCGCTGGTCTTCAGCAGGGCTTTGGTCACACTGGCTAAGTCCTGGAACAGAAATAGTAAGGAGAGGTTAGAAAATGGTTTGAAACAGACAGATAGAGTGGAGTATAAACAATTAATTATTAAATGGCAATGCAGTCTAAATGATACATTTTAAATCTCCTGCACCACAGTGCTCACCTGCTTCGTCTTGTTCATCAGCTCTCTGATTCGCTGCTTGTTCTCTTCCAACTGGACCTGAGTCAGTGAAAACGCAGCGTCGTCTTTGTCTATTCGTGGCTGTTGTTTGGCTAGAGCTACTGTACTTTCACCAACAATGGACTGAGAGTCTTCTTCCTGAGATTCACTGTCAAATATGAACAGGTGGGCCTCGGAGGCCTTTGTGGCTACAGGCTCAGGGCAGCGAGTCTGTGGTAGGCTGCTGCTAGTGGAGGTCTGAGTCTCTTGCACTTCCTCCTGGAGGCTGGGTCCATATCTGTTGTTGGACTGTGTAGAGACAGGCTCTGCTGTGTCTGAAGTGGAGTCTGTCAATATGGGCTGTATCGTCCCTGTTGCGGTCGGGTTTTGGAGATCTGGAGCTTCATCTTCTTCGAACTGAGAAACAGGAACATAACAATAATTAAACAATAACACGACTCTCGCAGATTATTTTAAGTAAAGTGAGCAAAAGATGACAGCAACTTAATCATAGTTGATTAATTAATTAGTTGATAGACAAAATAATCAGAAACATTTAGACAATCAACTAATTGTTTTAAGTTAAGTTCAATCTTTCAAACTCTGAGGATTTACTGTTCTATAGACCAAAAGATTGATGGAGAAAATAATCTGGAATAAAGTAATGTAATGTTTATTAAACTATATATTTCTGAAATTGCTTGAGGGATTCTTAATAAATTCATAATAAGCCAACAAATAACAAACATAACAACACTGATGATCAAGACAGTTGGTGAGAAAACACCAGAATTATGTGAAACTATCATTTTGTCACCACTAGTCACTGAACTCAACAATCCAAATTTAGACCATTTAAATGCTCGTGAACAGGGGAAGTCAGTTGATTTTATTGAATAGTATTATATTCATGTAGAGTGATGGATATTCCCTTTGGGGGAGGAATGGAGGAGGTAATATGAATAGTCATTCAGAGTTATCAGGAAAATATATAAATAAATACTGTACCCGTTTTCTTAACTATTTAAGGTACTTATAATACTGTACTTTACGGTAGGTACAATATCTACCCATTTCATAATGTTTGTCAGGCTTATGATGCCTAACTGTATGTGTGTGTTTGTGGGGTGGATGTGGTTTCTTTACTGAGTTTGAGTGGGTGCGTGGTTGCACATGCAGTTCAATGTAAAATGGCCTTGCTGTTATAAGTGTGCTATTGCAAAATCTTCCAAAATCTTACCTCACTTTCATCTTCAAACTCTTTTGTAGCCAACTCTAGAATCCCCAACTTTCTCTTTTCTTTCTTCTTCTCTCCTTTCTGTGGCACTGAACTGGATTCTGTAACTGCAAAACAAGACAATTTATGCCCAACTGGTAGAGGTATAACAAACCTGCTTGTGCTGTTTCAGAGACAGTAGCTCGCGCACTCTCTTCTTGTTGACTCTCTTCCACTGCTGCCGTGCTCTTTCCTCTGGCTCTCTTAGACGGCGGCTGGTCTGCTGTTGTGTCTTTTTGAAGAGCGGACTTAACGGCTGATTTAGTTTTCTTCGAGGGCTGGGGAGATGATGACGGTTGCTCAGCAGAACTTGATGCTGATCTGAGTTTTTTGCCATACGGTTTAGGCGATAACAACTCCTCAAGCTGAAGCTGCCTGCGTGTAAACCGACGCTGTGGTTGTTCCCGCTCGGGGGAGGCCTTCTGCTTCTCTTTTGGCTTCTTCTGAGAGGAGGTGTCAGGCAGGGATCTGGGCTGAGCTGCTGGAGAGTCCTCTGGCGCGCTTTCTTTTTGTGGAGAGACGATTGTTTGTGGTTCATCTGTTTCTGGTTCTGTGCTCTCAGCTGGAATGGGGTGAGCATCTGTCAGTGGGTCCACACAAGGATCCTCTGTGATCTGGGGGGAGTTAGGTGTTTCAGCTTCTACCGTCCCTGCTTGTGTGCTTTCAGTTGGTTGTTTATCTATCTGTGGGCTCACATGTTGCACTTCTCCTCCTGGAGAGGCCGATGTTTGAGCCTCTACAATTTCTTGTTGTGTGCTTTCAGCTGGTATGGACAGGTCTTCAATCTGTGGAGACACCAAACCTGTTCTGTTCAGTTCTGCTTATTTGAATGAATTATTAAAATCACTTACAAATATGTTTGTTGCAACAGTGAGTTCTGGTTAGTACCTGTGTTAGGTCTGATTCCACTGAATGTGTCTGAAGAGGGTCTGCCGCTGTTGAATCTGTCCAAGGAGAAGCAGCAGCTTGTGCAACATCTGTCTCTTGATTTCCTTCTACCTAAAAGCAAACAGATGAGACCCTTTATGTCTATAAAAGATGGGACTGAGCTGAATTTGCATTTTGATTTGCATTTTCTGTTGCAATATACCGTGTATGTTTTTATGATTATCATGTTTCTTAAAATGTTTTAAAGTAGCAGTGGGTACAATTAATTTTTTATTATTATTTGGCACCACCCAGTGGTAGTATTAACTAATACACTGCACCAGGCAGCCTCTGTCTCATCAAGCAGTTTTTGTTTTGGTTATTTTGATGTTGTCAACATTTTTCAGTAGCTATTTCACAGTGTGATAACTTTAGACAAAACAATGTTATGTTAATTTACATGGAAGTTTTGTTCTTTACACAGTTGTACCAAAGAGGACATGCTTTTGACTTTTCCCTGTTAAAAGCTAAGAGCTCATAAATGTTACGTATTAACTTAATGATGACATGGCCAATGAATGCTTCATAACATGAAGTTACTGCTAATAACACCACTGTTTCCCTGGTATTACTTGGCCACATCGATTGCTTGCCACTTATATTGAAAGTTGTCTCATATTTTGTTCACAAGCATTTACATACATGAGGGGGATATATTACCTTTTAATATATTGTAGTACAATATACCACCAAAACTAGCAATAAATGTCAAAATAGTTGAATAAACCCCTCTCTTAACACCTTAAAACCTAAACATTAAGAGACATTAACAGATGCTGGATTTATTGCAGGGCTGAAATGTATTAGTTTAGATTACAGTTGTACTGTTTCAACATTTTAAAGAAATGTAAAGAAACACCTTCCAGGTACATTACCTTGGTCTCCTCCTCTGCTTCCTTGGTGTCTTCCTCTGTTGGTGCATCCTCCACAACCTCTGACCGTTTCTTTGCCAGTCGTACTCTGTAACGGTATTTCATGGACTGCCAGCTGTGACTGGTCACACGCTGCTTCTCCATCTCTTGCCAGAGCCGGTTTCCTCCAACCTCTGTGTTGTGTTCGCGGACATAATTCAAAATGGCAGCATCATCTTCAGGTGTGTAGGCAACCCTGCCTAATTATAATGAAGGAATGAAAGTATATAAATCAGCAGATTAAAACAAATAAACATAGCAAGATAAAATCCAAATTTGATAATGATTGGTACAGCTAAACCAGCTATTTTTTATTTTAGGTGTTGCCCAAATCTTTGCACAAAATGTTGACAAATACATCATACCTCCTAAGAAACCGGAGCTCTCTTTGCTATTGTTGAGTCTAGCAGAGTGTCTTGTGTCCACTCCAGGATTTAACCTGTAGTCTTCTAAGTTTAGCTGTTCATCCTTCTCAACACAGTTGATAATGTACTGGGTGGACACGTACCTGAGGAGAAACAACTTTTGCTAAATTACATATTATCGAGCTGATCACATACACACGGCAATGCTTCAGCTTACTGTGCGAAAACTTAAAGAGGTGGTATTATGCTGTTTGGCTTCTCTCTCTTTTATCGAGTTATATACCTTTTTTGTGCATGTACTAGGTTTGCAAAGTGAAAAATCCCAAAGTCAAGCCCAAAGGGAGTTCCCATCTCCCACAGAAAACACTGCTCTGCACTGCTTGAAAACAGCTCGTTTGTACTCCAGCCACTTGAATGCGCCTCATATAACGCTCGCCAAGCGGCTAGTCCGACACGCCCTCAAAAACACCGGTGGAAAAACACTGAGCTGCAGCACACACCTCTCCTCTCCCTTCCACGGCACGTGCAACTCCCAACAAAGATCAATTAGAGACAAGATGCATCACTCCATAACTAAAATGAAGCCTTCAACACAGGGTGAAAAGAGGAGCTGCAGCAATGTGCAGTATGAAAAAAAAATATGTTTTTTTTTAAATTACACCATGTAAACCTGTTCTGGTACAACCCCTTAATAAGATTTTGAACCTGAAAATGAGCATAATATGACCTCTTTAAAAAATGTTCTGTCACCAGAAAGCAGGTACAAACCTCAATGAGCCATGTTAATATACAGATAATTTTTCCGGTGACAGTTAAAGTGTCACAAACTACAGCTAATGTGAAGCAGCAAAGCAGCAGAATTGAAATGTTTAAAACAAGCATGGCGGAATTATTTTCAATGACCCTCAAAAGACTGGCCGTGCACAAACATCTACTCTGTACTACTTGTAACAGTAGGCATGGTAAAATACAAAATGTCCCATATCTTTACATCAATACGTACATTCTTTCTACCCACTGTGTGATGAGACAGACTTTAGCTCACCTGGTGTAAGGCTGAGATGTGATTTATTTACTGTCAGTATGTGGTTAACTGAGCTATATTATGTGAGCAGACAATTAAGCAAATATTAAAGAGGTGGTATTATGCTTTTTGTCTTTTTCCCTCTCCTTTATTGAGTTATATATCTTTTTTGTGCATGTAACAGGTTTGCAAAGTGAAAAATCCCAAAGTCCATCCCAAAGGGACTTCCCATCTCCCACAGAAAGCACTGCTCTGGACCGCTTGAAAACCGCTCGTTTGTAGTCCAGCCCATCACTTCCTTTACTTGTGACATCACAATGAAAACGCATCATAAAGCTTGCCAAGCGGCTAGCGGGGTAACGCACGCCCTCAAACCAAGCTAGTCTTGAGCGGAGGCCCTTTGGCTCGACTCGCCTTTGTTTGGTTTTCCATTGTAGAAATGTTGTACCTGTACCTGCTTCCAGGTACTTTTTTTCGTATCAACTCACCTCCGTCGAGGTTCCAAGTGAGCTGAGGGATACTAAAATGTAACGTGAAAACACGACAGACTGCTGATTGTTCAGAGAGAATCGTCACTATTCACAGCATCATCATTGCGTGCACCAGACAGAGGCCAGCAACAGAAAGTTTTATATTTTACAGTTTTCATATGGAATTTCATCACTAAATCCACTTCTGAGAAGTTTTGAGATGAGAAATCAGCTGTGTAGATTTCGAATATTGAATATTGTTTTATGAGAAGTGATGGCGGAACAAAAATGTGCTTGAATATTGTGTGAGTTGAGGAGCTCTGCAAGTGTCAGGCCGGCCAGCCGCCCGCTCACAGAGCCCTCTGCTCCCGCCGTCACACAGACCGCTGCAGCATCAACGGCAGAGGAAAACACAGCTGGAAGATTTTCATACCGCTTATCTGTCTTTACATTCTGAGTAATGTTGAAACGTTTTAACTTGAGAAAGAGAAAGCTGTGTGGATCGCTGGTGTGTGTGTCGCATTGAACATTATGTTGCGGCAGTTGTGCGTGGCGTCGCTATGACGACAAGCTACGTACTATCTCTGGGTACTATCTGCAATGGAAAACGGAGCAGGGCCGAGTAGAGTCAAGTCTATCAATTTGCGCTATGGAAGCATTTTTCGGCAAGGCAGCGTAGATCGTCAGAACACCGGCAACAGTTCAACGTTTAGTCCTGATGGTAAGATGTGGAACAATTGTTTCTTACGACCCACCCTTCTCTGCTTCTGATTGGCTAGTAGTCCATACCTTGGAACTGCGTATGTGCAACTCCCAACAAAGATTTTGTACAAGTAAGGTGCTTCATTCTGTAGCTCAAGAGCGGAGCGTACAACACATAGGGTGAAAAGAGGAGCTGCAGCAATGTGCAGAATGAGAAACATATGGTGTTTTTTGAAAATTAAACCATGTAAACCTGTTCTGGTACAACCCCTAATTAAGATTTTGAACCTGAAAATGAGCATAATACCACCTCTTTAAAATAAAAGCTTGCCATGTCTTAAAAATTGACCACTGTTCAAATCTCCCAAGTGCTCTACTGTGGAAGTGGTATGTTCTGCTAAACTGTGGGTCAAATGTCATATGACAGATAAATTGGTAGAATAAACACATCAACATTGCTAAAGAGTATTTCTCCTGACATAAACCCTTTCTAATGGCATCCCAGTCCTACACCTACCAGTGAGCAGTTGTTTCAGGAATAGAGCCTCTTTCCTCTGGGTTAATCAGCAGGATTGCTCCTGGCTGCTGGACATTGCACAACAAACCTCCCCCAGCTGTGATGAGCGGCTGAAGTTTGCGTTTAACAGGACCCGGGCGCAAGAAGAAAGACATGGGTTCGCCGTCCACGGTCAGAAATAGAACGGGGGAGATTTTAGATTTGGCCACATCCCGCTGTTTGGATGATGCGGTCAACATGTCTCACCTGGTGGAAGAGGGGAAATTACAGAGTTGACGGTACTTAATACATGTAAAATATTAATGGTGGTGCTCTGTTATTAACATTATGAGCACACACACTGAAGTACAATCAGAACCTGTCAATCGTTGCTCCAGAGGCGCACGACGTCTGACTTAAATAGCAATTGTAAATCGCTTTAGATAGAAGCGTCAGCTAAATGAATGAATGTAAAATGTAAAAAACATTCGATGGTTTACATTTCTCACATGTGAGGACTTGCTCGTCTTACATTTTAGTATAATTAACATGTTTGGGGTTTTGTACTGTTAGTCAGACAAAACAAGCCTTTTCAAATAATTACATCATGGGCTCTGGATGACTGTGCCAAGCAATTGTCACTGTTTCTGGATTTCTTTACAGACAAAACGATTCATAGATTAAATGAATAAAAACACAGTCAACCATTTGCAAAGCACCTGCTTCTCAATGACTTTGCTTCTCCCATAACTAGTTGCAGCCCTTCACTGCCAGTTTATTAGGAAATTTAGATACAGTTAAATGTAATGCAGCCTAATACAACAACACTGCAATAAATCCTACATTCATGAAGGTTAACTGCTCAGTTTTTGTTAAACTGGTCGTTTTGGAGGATATAGTTTGGGATGCTCTTGAATTTTATTGTATCATTCTGAGAGGTTTCTAATATTTTGTCCAAACCATTTCTATCAGTGAGTGTATGTTTGCACCTGCTCTTATCTGGGGGCTGTAAGAGACAGTATAAAGGTGACTGTTATTTGGCCAAGAGCACTTATCAGTAGACATAGCCCGGTGTTACTGCAGATTTGTAAGTTAGTTTACTGAACTAACTTACCACTAACTAGTAAGTTAACGTTAACCTAATTTAACCGCACTTAAGTTAACCTAAAAAAGTAGTCAACACTGACTTCAGCTCTCACGTGAGCGACTGTTTCGGGTGGTTAACGTTACAGAAGCCAAGTCTGGTTAGCATGTTTAGCTTTAACGTAGCGTTAACCCGTTTAACGGCAGCATTGCTGCATAATTAGCAGATTATATGGTTACAAACAACACTGCTTAGATTAGACACTGAATTTTAAAGTTACCTTGCAGTTTGTTTACTTCCTGGGAGAGCTTTCCCGCCGCGACGAAAACCCAAACAAAACCTTCTTCCGGGTTTTCTTCTTCTTCTTCTTCCTAGTGTCGCAATACCGCCCCCGCTGTTTATAGCATTAATGCATCTCCCTAAATTTTACCACACCACGATTTCCTGCATTCCCATGTGGCTGTTCAACAAGTAACATTGACATGTGTGTAAAGCCACTTTGTATTTATATCACTGCCATTAAATCTGTTAAATCACTCAAATACTGTACCCTGTAAAACATCCACTCACCTACAATTTGTAATGTATTTACAGTTTAAAATACACACTGTACTTTAACATAAATCCTCCACGCTGTTTATACTGCATATAGACATAGTATGCATACTATACTATAGTATACATTCATACTGTGCATAACCACCCACTTCATGTATCTACATTAAATCTATCACATTACCCATTTCAGTATTTTGATTAGAATTTGATTACAATTTAAGTAGCTTCATAATATTTCAGTGCTGTATGTCTCTTTTTATTTTCCTATGCATTGTTCTTGGAACTGTGTGTAACACTGAGAGCAACTTAAAACTGGAATCAAAGTCGTAGTAGGTGTACACATACTTGGCCAATATATATGATTCAGAATCTTATTTGTTTAAACAAGTCTCGTGAAGATATGGATACAGAGGCCAGCATTTCAGAAATAGTGTAAAACTAATGTATAGAAAGTTTAGGTGAAAAAGATGCATTAGAAACTTGTAAATGCTGCTACTGACACTCCAATTTACTAATTCAAAGAAGAGTCCCAGTGTCCCAGTAAGCCATGACAGTGAGCCAGCAAGCATAGATGATATAGGATGACCTTCCTCTTTTGGAAAAGCACATGTCAGATTAATTGCTAAAATGTGTCTTAAAATTATTACATTATGTTTACATGTTCAAAATGTATTGTAATGGGAGCATAATTTAGTCACTTTTTCCAGGCAGTGTGTATGATATACAGGGTCGGGACCACACACAGTCAGAATACTGATGATGTTATGTTCACAGAACAGTATACTAACAGCTCTTTTGCATGAACAACCCAAATGAACTGTGAGCTTACTTCAGCAGAAGAAAATTACATCTTTGGAATCACCCACGTAAACACTGATAGTCCAGTGGGAGCTATTACTTTTGATCAGTTGATTGCCCCCCTGAGGAAGGTGTGTGTGTATGAACATGGGGGATAACTGCTGCACTGCTTTCAGCACCTCATTATGATTACTATAGTCATTAAATGTGCTAAATTTAAAGCTGAACATTTTTCTTTTAAAGAATTTAAACTGAATAAGTCCAGAGATTGTGTTGTGGGAACATGACTAATGTTTGTTTTCTGCAGAAGTTAATTACAATCAATGAACTTAACTGCTATGGCAAAAATGTGATGCTACAGCTTATATTGTTTTTTCTTGTTTTAGCAGGGGATCAGACAAAAGTAGTGTAGAGAAATTCAACAACTATGACCATATACGTCTGCATTTGCCCATTTACTTCTACTATTCAAAAGCCATCTGACACAAACCTCCTCCTCTGCCTCAGTGTTATGATACAGAATATTGTCCAATATAAGACTGTTATGATTTGTTCTCTATCTTGGGATGTTCTGAGCTACCCTTTCCGGTGCATATGACACTGAGCACATGCACTCAACTTCTTTGGTCGGTCATGGCGAGGCCTGTTTTGAGTGGAACCTGTCCTGTTGAACCGCTGCATGGTCTTGGCCACCGTGCTGCAGCTCAGTTTCAGGGTCTTGGCAATCTTCTTACAGCCTAGGCCATCTTTATGTAGAGTAACCATTCTTTTTTTCAGAGAGTTATTTGCCATGTTGAACTTCCAGTGACCAGTATGAGAGCGATAACACCAAATTTAACACACCTGCTCCCCATTCACACCTGAGACCTTGTAACACTAACGAGTCACATGACACAGGGGAGGAAAAATGGCTAATTGGGCCCAATTTGGACATTTTCACTTAGGGATGTACTCAAAAGTGAGTACAGCAGTTTAGACTTAATGGCTGTGTAATGTGTTATTTTGAGGGGACAGCAAATTTACACTGTTATACAAGCTGTACACTCACCACTGATTCCTAAAGACGGGAAAGCAATGATTCCATTGTGTCTCCAAATATTCTTACACAAATTTATTCCCACTCAGAAAGCACACAAACAAATGTCTTATTAACTCAAAATCTCTCAAAATGGGAAAAATGTGGGGCTCATTTATACTGCAATATGTTGACACAAAATGACTGGATTAAATTATTATTAATTATGAAATTATTTAAAATTATGTTCAAGGTGTTATACGTGAACTGTGTTCTAAATGCTTTCTTTGTATATATTTAAAATATATATATAATAACTTTTTTCTTGTTATGTTTGCTTTTGTGATAGTTTAGGTATCTGCTTCAGTGTTTTTTTTATTTGCCTATAACTAAAAAAGCTTAAAATTTATAAAATATCATTGTTAAAAATATAATCTGTTAGTTCATTTTGATTTTATCCTGTGTTGATCCAAGCTAATCAACATTTCTTAACAACATTAGTGACTCATTATTACTGTTTGACGTTGTGAAATAGCCCAGCTTTAACTTGACTTATTCTTGGTTCAGTTGAGCTGGGAGGCCATGGGAAGGAATTGGGCTGTCCTGTTTACTGTATCACCTCACTGACCTTGCCTCCCTCACAGTCCTGACAGCTACATTATTGTTATTGGCCTCTATTGTTCCTCTCCCTCCTTAGCTCAACCAGCTGAAACAATACACCAGCTGCTGAAGTGCTGCAGCTCCTCCAAGTCGATGTGTGTTTATGAACAATCTGTAATAATTAGACAGATGCATAGAAATTCACTCCTGCAGGCTGACTATGATCCATCTTCGACCCGAACCTCTGCCGTCAAATGATCAACTCATTCCTGAGTCATCATCACACCACAAGGCTGATCTACTGTATTATTATCAGTTGATTTTTTTCCAATCTGAATCAGCAACTGTAGAGAGGATGTGTGGTCAGGTCACTGCAGCATAACACAGTTTGGTTTGGTTTGGTTTTGGCTCTAGCAGAGGAAAGTTTCCCTGCAGTGAGATTCAGCAGTTGTTTCCAGCCTGCAGAGGGAGATATTTAACTACTTTACAATACATCGGGCGTCAATCAAACAGTCTATCTATCAGTCAGTCTATTACTGATCATTTTGGTCCAGCAGAATTGATTTATATTCTTACTGTATTCCAAATATAGAGCATAGTAATCTGATCTGCTTAGCTGTCAGTCGAGTGCATCCATTTGCAGAACTGCCATTTGGAAACTGTTTTAGTAAACAGAATAAACCTCATGCATCAATATGCATATTTACAAAAAATTACTCGATGAATCCTTAGCCACTGGACTACAGACCTCTCCTGAGACTTCATGACTGCCTGTGGGGAGGTGTGTGGGTCTTGGGGAGACAGATCGAGACTCCAATGCCAGTGCGTTTTTTTAAATTTTTTGCCTTGTCATTGGCACGCTGCAATCCTCTGTTTGGATGTGCTGCTTGGGTAAAACTAGACTAAAGGCGACCCGGGTCAGTCTGAACTACTCTAGGGCCTCAGTTTCATTATAGCCATATAGAAGAGCGTTGCTACTGATGATAACAAGACAAACTGCCCTCCTTGAATCTTTGTCGTGGAGAAGATGGTACAACTTCAGAGGGGCCAACTTTTACCGGTCTTGTCAGCTACTGCCAGGCTCTCCCTCTAGAAAGTTTTAGCCTTTCTTTTCAAATATTAGCTCATTTCTATTTCTGCAGATACTCTGTGAGAAAGGGTTTTAAGCTCTGTCATGCCTCCTAAAAAAGTCAACATTGAAAGACTCCTTCACAGTGAGACAGAAAGGCTGGCATTTACCAGTTGGAGATGAGTTAGCTAAAAAAAAAAAATCATGATGACACTTGATGAGATAGTGACACTGTTGTGCAGACAGCATTTGGTAAACACCACATTTTAGACGCCTGTTCTTTAAGTACACTTGACACACATATTTGAGTACACATATTTTGAGAGGACTTTGTTCAACTGAGACATTTGACAGTGCCAGTTGACTGGGTGGGACATGTGGGGGATTTGATATTGGCCAACGGCCAGTACTCTTGATGTGAAAGTAAGTTTAAAAATAACAAACTGTTCTGTACAGTGTAGAAATGCTCTCGTGATTGATTGTGATGTGAAACATCACAGTGTTTTTCCGCCTACCAACATTTTGAAAATTTTTTCTGTGTGGCTTCAGCTTTAACTGGCAAGGCTTAAACCACATCACATCACCTCAGTCAGGTGAATTTTTCCTGAGAGATTCACTTGCTCTTTAACGCCATTAATTGGCACTTGAGTGGAAAGTTAGTGCGATTTGATGTGACCTGGTTTAAGTTGTTCTGTTATGTGACTCAAATGAAGGCACTGCTGGTGAATGTACTGTACATCATTCCTAATTTGTTTTGGTGAAGTGAAAGGATTGACAGCCTCTCAATGTATTTATCATATTTTCAGTGACACTCCTAACCAGAGACTACACTGTGAAAAGTTTGTGAAAGCATTTTGTCTGAAAGAGACATTTTCTTGATATGAAGCACTAGGGAAACGCAAATATCTGAAGATGAGAACCAAAATACACAGTCCACAGTCCAAATGGTTTTTGTACAGATTAAACAATTTAAAAAATCAGCCCACCAGCACATTCCCGTTTCCAATCTTTATGCTATACTAAGCTAAACTAAGATAACCTGACTGTAGTTCATATGAATTGTACAGACATGAGAGTGGCTTGATGTTCTCATGAAAATCTTCACAAAAAAGCAAATAAGAGTATTTCCTAAAATGTCAAGCTTATTCCTGTAAAATGAAAGATCTTTTTTTAAAATGTATTTTCACTTTTGTTTGTGATTTAAATTGTGTGGGGTTTGGATCTCATCATAAGATCTTTGCTTATTTCCTTCTCTTTCTGTGTTATTTATGCTCCTTTTGACTTCATATCAAGAAAAGGTCTCTTTCAGGCAAAATGTCTTTACACAGCAAACAGTAAGAAATACTGAGAGACTAAAAAGGTAAATTATAACACTCAGGAAACAGGAATGATGTACAGTATGTTGATCAGCACTGTCCTCATTTGAGTCATGTATCAGAAAAGCTTAAGCCAGGTCACATTTCATCACATTACACTAACTTTCCACTCAAGTGCCAATTAATAGTATTAAAGAGCAAGCAAATGAGTGAATCACTTGCAAGAGAAATTACCTAACAAAGGTGATGTGATGTGGTTTAAGCACTGCCAGTTAAAGCCGAAGCCACACAGTGTCTGAAAAGTGTTGGTGGGCGGAAAAACACAGAACATGTTTGTCATATTTACGTTTACTTTCATGTCAAGAGTATTAGTTGTTTTCATGTTTGCCAATATTAAATCACCCATGCATCCAACCAAGTGAATTGGCACTGTCAATTTAAAATCTTTAAGTATAGTTCTGATTCTGTTCTTAAAGAAGAGGTGTCTAGAATGTAGAGAATTGTTGCAAGCCACGAATAGAGCTACACTTCCTGTAGCCTACACATTTATGAAAGCTGACTTCATACTACAGGCTCTATAACTATTATAGGATTAGAGTAAGAAAGAAGAACTGAAAAATCTGGAGCATCATGCTACACTAACTGTAGTCATTTTTGCTTTATTGGATATGGAAACCAGGGATGTTGCAGTCATATGGTGTGCTGCTTAACTACTAGGACACATCCTAACAGTTTTATCATAATATATAATTGTAAGAATTATTTTATATTAAGAACAAAATACCTACTCTCTTTTTACAACTTTTTAAACTGCGTATCTACATGCTTGCTTCTGTTGGAAGCCTTAAATGTTTTCCTACACAGCTCACAAGAACATAAAGTGCCTTGATATAAATTCCACAGGGGTTTTCTATTTAAACACCAGATTAAACAAAACTGTTTCTCCAGAGCTATATTCATCTTACAGTGGCAGGTGTATCACTTCAGAAACAATGATTGCACAAGGACACCACACACACACACACACACACACACACACACACACATATATCAGGTATCAAACACTGGTAGGAGTAAAATTCCTTTCTGATACTAAAACAAAAGAATTTAAAGCGAAGCTGCTGTTTCTGAAGGAGCTCAAACAAAAACAAAACTTCCTTGTGTAAATCACAGTCGCTATCTTTGGACTTGGCTCTGTGTGGATGGACAACAGCAGAAATATACTTTCTGAAAATTAGTTGGCAGTTTAGCTCAGGAATCTTGGCAGGATTTGGTCAGCAGAGACTGGCCTTAACAAAGTGAGGATATGCTGACTCGACATAAAGAACACATTTAATTACCATCATCATCAACCATCCAAGAGGATCATCCGGGTCAGAGCCAGAAACCCCCCACCACCATCATCTGCCAATTCAAAAGCTTATTTTTAGGGGCCAAACTTCTGCTTTACTCTGCTACATTCTCACGGCCCAGCTGTCTCCGTGTCTCATCTTTTCTCTTTTTGACAGCTCACTCATATTCCTCTTACTCCTGATCAGACCTTATTGTTCCCATTAATTTTCTTTATCCTGGGAACCCAAGAAGAAGATCCCAACAGACACACAAAGAAAGAGAAAGACAGAGAGAGACCCATAACACTTCCTCGTTGCCCATGAGGCAACCTAAAGTATTTTCGACTCTTACACACTCTCATTTCAGTTTACAGTCTACAGTTTAATTTTTACATGTTGCAATATCAGATGACATGTTTATGATGAATTGAATGAGGAGAGGAAGTGAAGGCCCCCACAAAGAATTAGCTCATGATTCTACAGTTCTCCTTAAGTGTTTTAGCGTCTTTCAGCTCAATTCAATCAATTCAGCTTTTTGGTAACCTTTTCCACAACTTTACTGTTTTGGTTCATAGTGTGATTTTAGGTCACAGCAGGCAGCTCATCACCAGTCAGTCAGACACAATTAGTTAGAGACTAGTTGGTGAGCATAGTGGAGCAACCAGCAGTTAAAGCTCAAAAACTGAGCTAAAAGAGAGTGGACATTGGTTTGAATTCACCAGCTAGCAAGAAACACAACTTCAAATTAATGCTACTGTTGCTCCCTGTGTGCAGGATGCATGGGCAAGTTCGCCACGTCAGCTTAAAGTGACCATATTATGGTCATGTTTGGGTTCATACTTTTATTTGGGGGTCCTAGTAGAATGCACACAAGCGTTGACGGTAGAAGCTGAAACACCTAACTGCATTTTAAAATGTTTAACAAACATTTATTATTCTCATACTGTACATTACTGCAGTACCTCTATTCATCCTCTGTTTGAAAGTAACGCCACTTAGAATAACCTGATTCCTAAGGCTTCCTGATCAGCTGGAAACACAGCTGTATCTATGGTAACTATGGGCCCAAGGATCCTGATTTGTTAGTGTCTTTTCCTGCTTATTGGTTGGACAGTGAGTTTGAGGGCATTGCCAAAGAGGAAGAATGGATCCCATCGCACAATCAAGTTTGAGAGGCAGTTCTGTGTGTGTTACCAGTTTAGAGTCAACACTAAGAAGTTATGGAACTACATATTTCCTAAAGTAAGAATTGTATTTCTTATGATCTGTTTCACAACCAAAAGCAGTCGTTTCCTGAGGTTCCATGTAGAGTGAGAAAGCACAAAATGAAGACCAATGTCCATCAAATATATTTGAAAAAAGAATTATTACATAAAGAAGCAAGGGATCATCGACATGTTCTAATATAACTTTTCTAATGTATATGCATATACTGTTTTCACCTGTTAATAGACAGATCTCCTGATATTTTTGATTGATACATTATCAGAAAAAAAACCCAATTCAAGCATTGTGGGTTAAGAAGAAAAATCCTCTCATGGGCAAACATTGAATTGTACTGATAGATATAATACATCTTTACAGTGAATCATATATAAGGTAATATAAAGGTGTTTTAATGTGCTTTATAGATCCAGTGGCTTCTCCTGACTAATATGTAATTTCAACATACATTTGGGCTTGATCCCAATGGTGGATTTTACTAAATGTAAATCTCTTAATATGAATGGAAGCATCTACTGTGAGTAATGGAAAAAAAACGTGCAGTCATGTACTGCATATTTTTTAACTTGCCAAAAAAGTCACACAACAGAAAAGCTTTGTGTAAATGAACTCGTGCGAGACCTGAGGTCTCAGTAGGTTAAAAAGTGAGACTGACTCTGACGTTGTTGCATGCTTTCCCCTTTCTATCCTATTTTTTCCCCAGGTCTCTCTGTAAATTTTATGATTGGGTTAAAAAAAGGGGGCACTTAAAAAAAAAGAAGCAACATGTCCAAAAAACATTTAACTTAAAAATAAATAAAACCACCTCCCAGCTTGCTGATCAAATCTGTATCCACAGACCTTGGTCTTCTGGCACAGTTCAGCAGAGTTCAGATGTTGCAATCGTTCCAACAGGGTGTGTGTGTGTTTGGTAAGAGACACTGAGGACAGCTGATGTAATGACTGCAAAACAGATTTCCAAGAGTTTGGGCGACTGGAATGCTTTCAAAGACGACAGCATTTGGATATGGTTGTTGACGGTCCACGTGCAAGTGCACTTGTATGACTTCAAGTAAGAGGCAGATTTCAAATAAAAAGTTAGAAAATATTTTATTTACAACACCCCCTCTTCCCCTGCCAAACCCAACATCTCATTGATCAGACACAGTAGACCCTTCGCACATATACAAAATAATTTCATAGTAAAACTCAACCACTTTGTAAGAATTTGAAACAAAACAACTACGGCTGAAAAGCCAATTGTGTTTGACAGTCAATTTTATCCATACAAAAATAATATAAATGAATATATATTATACATTATACATGTGTAATATATCTAATGTTATTTAAATGTCATTCATTCCACACAAAAAAACCTAGTCTTAAAAGGCACAATATGGCGTATACTGTTTCATTTTTCAACAAAGAAGTGAAATCATAATGACATTTTGTTGGCTTCACACTTTCTCACAGTTTCTACAGGTGACTGACACTAAAATATGTTACAGGCAATAATCAGATTTCTGTCTTTGGATAAAACTGATTAAAGAGAGATAGCACCTTAACCCTGCCAAAACAGAAAATGACTATTCATTCTGATCATTGTTTTGTGTGTGCTTGCGCGCGAGCTTGTGAGCATTCATGCATCTGTGTGTGTTCACAGAGGTACTGAAGCACGTACACACTGCTGCTGCCTATGACAGTTGTAATGTAACACATACTGTGCTGTGTGACACGTTGTAAAATATTCACAGTGGTGCATTTCTCCTTATGGCACTTGAAGAAGGCTGTGTTGGGCACTCACAAATTTTAAGTTTCAGCTTGGCAATAAGAAAGTCCCCACTCTTTTGGTTAGTCATGGACACCACTCATGATTGGTGCAATAGTTGGTAGTTTCGTAGTTAAGTTGGCAGCCTACTCATTCACAAAATGTTTAGGTTCAGCAGTGGCTAAATGACTGTGCACCGCAAGTTATTCACATGCTGCTGTCTAGACAAGATCTAACACAGATTTTTTCTTTCCTTGATTTCACTTTTCCTGTTCTTCCTCATCTCTTTCTCATTATCAGTCAGCCTGTCTGGCTACCTCCCTTTTAACACGCCAGCAGCACAAAGTGCTTTTTCATCTAATTTCACATGACATGATTTCAAAAATAAAATCTCTTTATTCTCTCTTTGATCTGTCTTCCCACTTTTCTCTATGTGTCCTTTTCTCCTGTTTAATTCTAATATAAGTCCTTCATGATCTCCTGCAGCAGTGGATGTAAGCACATGTCCACCTCCGTCTTTTTCAGCAGCTGGATGAGGTGGACGTGGTCAGTGACGATCTGACGCAGGTCGGTCATTTTCTGGAGCACCTTGGCGAACAGTTGCAGAGAGTCTGGGTGGTTTAGCTTCAGCTGCAGCTCCAGCGAATGTAGCACCGTCTCCTGAAGCTGCTCGATGGGCTTCACATTCAGCAGGCCTGGACGGTCTAGACAGGTCACAGAGAGGATCAATCACTGACATTTCTGGTGAGGGCATCCACGAAAAATTAAAAAAGAAGTACGGGTCCATAAGGAAAGAAAAATATACAGACATAGAAGGAAGGTGATCTACATTTTCAAATTGTAAATGGGATTGAGGGGTGATAACAACCACACATGAATTATCTTTTAGGTCAGCATTCTTGGCTGAAAATCCTTTAAATTAGCTGTCCTTATTACTGGACCTAGCTGTATGATTGCCATTTACAAAAGCCTTCTTATCTTCACTTCAAGCTATAATCTTAGTCAGTTAATAATTGACATATTTGTCTAATTTTCATACTCATCAGGTTCAAGGCCAGACTTTTATCAAGTAGCCACATGTTAACCAGCAATATTAAATGACATAGTTTGGGTTTTAGTGGGCAACCAGCTCTACCTCCCGAGCCACAGCCCCGCAGATATTCATAGTTAACTAAATTGTTCTGATACCAAAATATCATGAAGTTCATGAAACAAATGTAAAAATGTTGAGTGCTTAAAGTAACTTGTTTATAGATACACATTTACCATTCTGCACTATAAGCTGGTAAAAATTTAGTAAAGAAATATGCTTATTTGCTTTGTTGTCAAGAGACTGACATCTCACATTTGTCCATTCAATATGAAGCTGAAGACGTTTAGCTTAGCTTAGCACAGGCACTAGAAAAAACTTCACAAACAAGTCTTAAAGCTCACTAACACTTTAGATAACATTACACGCATCTCATTTGTTTATTCTTACTAACCCCCTCTGCTCTCTTTTTCTTACGTTGCGGGGCAAAGATGCGAAAATAACACATATATTTGCTAAGGGGCTGCAGTAGCTTCAATATCAGCTGCAGTACCCTGCCTAGTGCAGGCACAGGCACGTGAAGGAGTAAAAGAGCTGTGGTGGCCACTCCCAGGCAGAGGAGGAGGTGTTAGCGAAGCAGATGGACAAAGTGACAGGCCCGAGTGAGAAAGAGAGCAGGAGGAGCGTGGAGGTGAAGCGGTAAGCATCGAGTAGCTCAGCCTGTAGGGAGGGAGCAGGGAGGGTCATTTACATTAGGAACATGTTGGGGACATGTAGCCACCACTTTTTGAAAGCATTTGTTAAAAATGTTCTAAAAAATGGCTTGCACCAAGAAATTTTAATTAACAAATAAAAATGCTTTCTCATAGCATTTTTATCGGTTTATTTGTAAATATAGAAGAAACCTCTTGTGGTCCAAAAAAAGTAACTTAAGCAAAAAATAATAATAAGCTACTGCATTATATTTTATTATATTTGTATATTGTTAATTGTCATCTGCCACCTGAATTTTGTGCTTCCCTTTATAAAAATTAAGGCTTTTCCACATAAATTGGTGCAGAAAATGTCTCCAGAATGCATGAAATTAAGTGTTTAATGCTAAAAATCTTCTGGGGGAGGAACCCCAGACCCCCCAATCAAAAACTTAATCTATACATATTTTTTTCCAAATAGCAGGTCTATTAAAATATATTCTTGTCTTGTAGTTATGGAAACCAAACTTGTGCAAATCTAATGTCTGAGTGTTTAATCACACCCCTAATCTGACCCACTAAATGGATCGATGGTGTATTTGTGAGGGGTGTCCGACCGATTTTGGTGGGCTGCCTCGGCCAAAAATGCCTATGCCGATTTTTTGTCCCAGTCCAGCCCTGCTCCACGTGTCCAGTCGTTATGCTAACCTAAGCTTACTCCTGGCTGCAGCTTTATATTAATGGACAGTCACAAGAGTTGTATTGAATTATTCTTTTAATACTACTAAGACTCTTCCTAGGCTAATATGATTTGACATCTACAAAATACGCTACACTAAAAAAACCCACTCACCCCCGCTGAGGATAATGACAGCCAGGAACAGCGCCATGTCGCTGTCGTCCAGCTCAAGCGTGTTGAACTTGACTGAGAACTCAAACTTTGGTTCCATCATTTGACAGAAGGGTTTCCTGAGACTCTTGAGGAACTCCCGCGTCATGAAGATCTGTCCATAGGAGATGAGGGTTCCGTCTTTGTTCATCAGGGGTGACATCATGATGATTAAGACCTCGATCACGCCGTACTTCAGCAAAGTTACCTGGGAAAAGGGAAAGAGGTTGAGCTGAGGCTAATAAGATCTTTAGGAATAATTGTTAGTAAGAGATGTTTTTACACTCATAAAATACCTCTATACACGGTCATCAGTCAACGTTGTAATCCTTGACAACCGACTGGTGTGAATGATGTGAGTGACAGAAAGGATGAGCAGCAGTATTCGTGCCTCTCACCTGATCATTGAGATCCAGATCGATGAATCCTGGGATACTCTTGGCAAACTCTGTCACTTCTCTCACTGCTTCAGCCGAACGTGATTGACAGCTGTGAAAGAAACGCAGCTCCACAGCGTTCAAAACGCCACACTCTGACCCCAGGTGGGCTCCTGTGAGACATGAAATCGGATGAGGTGTGCATAGGAAAAAAAACATATTCTCTAATGAGGCAGTTCAATTACAGGAGTAGAAGGAAAACTAGCCCAGGACCATGGAATTGGGAAATGACAACGAGCAGGATGTGCAAAGGCCTGATTAAAAAAAAATACATACACATCTTATTGGGGCTACATCACATCAATTCTGTGCACACACACACATTATTGACCCTGGCTTTAGACCTTTTCATCACTGCCCATCTCTAATATATTTCAGGGATTTAAATATTGAATTAAATGAAAATGGCAGTTCAGTTTTATTATGAGGTTATATTGATAGAAGAAAAGAAAACAATAGAAAAACAGACTTGATAACATCCTCACATCATGACAAGAACGGTATTTTATACTTCTAACCTCCATGTTCGACCGTTAGGGCGGATGTCTGCTGCTGGTGCTCCTGGATGGGCATCTGCCTGCAATTAATGAACTGCTCCCCTTCCATTAGAGACTTCATGTCATGGATGACAAAAGGCTGGAGGGAGAAAAGAAAGAATATGGAAGAATATGGATTTGTGGGAATAAGAAAGAGCAGATAGAAAAAGGGGGAGGAAGCGGAAGAAAAAAACAGCATCAGCTCCTTGTAGGTTTTCTGAGGACATGTGAGCTACAGCTGTAATCACATATACCACGTATGCACTTTGGTCATGGCTCATTCATCAGACCTGCAAAAGCAAACACCGCACATCTCATTTCATGTCTGATGGGCAAAGTAAACAAATCTTAGCTGCAGGTTGGGGCAGATAAAAACACTTTTCAGGTAAATTAAGCTTAACCGAGTTAAAGTTCCGCTTACTTTTTAAAAACACTGGCATGGACATGCACAGGCCTGAATGATGAATAGTAGCATTCATACACCTATTATCTTCCATTTTCATAGCAGTAAAATGAATAATGAGACATCCTATAGGAAATTACAGCAAGCAATTCTCAAAAAACGTTATGAAATGAATAATCATTTCTTATGTGAATTGAATTAAAGTCTGTGGCTGGTGAACAGTGTCATTTTTTGGAATTCCATAGAATGTGCAGCGTTTGTATGGAAGTTCAGGTCTGCCAGCATTGGAATAAAATAATTTAAAATTAAAAAAGAAATAGCACATTCAATCCCTTATAAGTGAAGTTGAATTCATTAGCATTAAAAATGCACGCTTGCTCCGTTCAATACACTCAAGGGGTTTGCTGTTGACAGACTTACTTGGTGAACAGCAGTCTAAGCTGGCTAAAGTTAGCTAACTTTAGATAGATGTTTCTGGATAACAGAATGAGTCACTTTGCTGACTTTGTAAACCTTTTCTGCTTGTGCTACTGTTTCAGTGGATTTTACCATTTGCCATTATTCAGAAACTGCTTATGGTTGCCTTTCAGCAAAAGTTATAGGCATGACAAAAATAAAACGAATCCAATCTTTATGGTATGTCTTTATGCTTTTAAGTTTTCCTTGTTTAAAGATGCATCAATGCTATGAGAAATTATTGAGTGAAACTTGCCATGTCTGTCTATTCTGTTTCCACAGAAACATCACAGTTATCCAGTTCCAATGTCTAATTCATTGTACAAAAGTAAGTGTTCTCTGTCAAACAAAATGTGCAATTATTGAGGATAAGAATTGTAAAAACTATCTTCTTCCTTCACCTCTGATGCTGTGTCTGGAGTGCTGGTGCAGTTAAACGCTGATTGTACATCAACTCATATAAAGCCCCACATGTTAAAAAATGTAAATATTCTACAAAAGATAAAACCATTGACTCCCATTATGTTTCAGGAGGTTTGCTGTGGTTTCAGTGGATTCAGTGCCATTTGGCTGCTATCGCTGTGATGAACAGTCATAACAATCAGACAAAAGAGATGCGACGCAGCCTTGAACTTATCTGACTGTACAGAGAGAGAGAAGCAGCAGGAAAGGAAAAAAATGCTACTTGTACATTTGATCCTCAGTTACAGAGCCAATACTACTACTACTAATAATAATTACTGTTGAGGGCAAGCGCTGTAATTGGTGCATTTAGGTTCATGTACATCCTCATTTTCATTATTCAGTGAACACTATTCAAATAAACACTATAATTTAATTAAATTTAAGTATGTTTTAAGTGCCTTATCCATGTGCTTGGGTCTAAAAATATATTAAAAGCTACTGATTTGGGAAATCTGCACTAATTCACTAGCTTTACCTAATGACAATTTACTTAATAGGTTTACTTGACAACATTTTACTTTCAGAATAAGTTATCACAACATATTGAAAATATCTGCAAAGGAAGATGATTTGTCTTATATATGAATAGATAAAAACTATATTGAATGCATTGGTAAATAAATGTAAATGCTCCGTATTTGTATAGTGCCTTTCTAGTCTTTTCGACCACTCAAAGCGCTTTTACACTACATCTGCATTCACCATTCACACACATTCATACACTGGCGGAACAGCCAGGGGCAATTCGGGGTTCAGTATCTTGCCCAAGGACACTTCGACATGCAGCCTGGGGGAGCCGGGATTGAACCGCCGACCTTCCGATTAACGGCCAACCCGCTCTAATAGTCCATAAAAATGCCAATGGGGAATGTTTTAGACCCATCTTGCAGAATTGATACTGTAAGTAGGTTATATATATATATATATATATATTTTAAATGCACTGTGGATCATATCATAAATATTCACAATGGTTTTCTTTTGTCTGCCACTTGTAATTCAGTTGATGTGGATTTCCTAAGTAAGTCTCTTTTGAATTCTGAGATTCAATATCTCAAACTCAAGTACAAAAACACAGAATAAGATGATATCTTACATTTTCAGGGTTTTGGCCAACAGCCCCCTTGTATATATTACCAAATGTCTTTATAAATTAGTTTGACATTTTGAGTAGGAATGTTGAAGCCATTACTGTACATCAGAGTGCTGAGAAGCCATGTTATCGTGTTGCAAAGTTTGACCACTGTAACCTGAGAGGTTTTCTAACAGCCAAAACATGTAGAAACCAGTCAGTCCACTTTTCCTGTTAGAGCAGCAATAACACTCTGAAAAGACCTCATCTGAACTAAACTGAGCGTGGAAGCATGAAGACAATGCTGGCGGAAAAAAAAAATGTTAAAACATGCAGTGAGTGGAAGAGTTTGAACCACTTTAAAGTGCAAAGCTTCTAAACGCCTTCACTTCAAACTTGTCTTGTTTACCATCGTTTTTCCCTGAGCGACTGCTTGTTTCATTTAAAACTCAAGGCACCACATGAGAGAAAATCTGTGGTATATGTGTAGGTGAAGATACATAGATTTTTTTTTACTAAAGAAGGCCTTTTCATTTCTTTTAGTGTTGGCAGAATATGAGGTTGTGCTGATTTAAACCATCATGACTGGTTATGTTTAAATATATATGTATAGTACGTGTTGTTTGGTTGGTGGTTGGGTTGCTTGTGATGAGTGGGATTCATAAAAAAAACATATAAATAAAATATAGGTCAAATTTGAACTGAACATCTCAATTACGGTGGAGAAAAAGCTGAAAGGGACGGCGCAACTGGTCCAGCAGCTCAGATCAGTGTGTGGCAAAGAAAAGGCACGTTTATTTGTATGGCACATTTCAACAACAAAGCAATTGAAATTGCTTTACATAATACAGAAAAGCAACTACAATTAAAAAGAGCTAAAAAAACTGAACGCTGCTTCTCCATCTTAAGTTTTGACTCTAAAAGGGCTGGATGGTTCATAGCGTGGCAGTATATCAGAAATGTATTTCGGCCTTAAACCATTGAGTGCTTTATAAACCAACAGCCGTATTATAAAAGGTGTTATTACATACTGAATTTATAGTGAATATATTGTAATCTGTAACAGATATATTTTGTATGTAAATGCAATCATCACCAAAGAAGGATGTTTCCTTGGCCTTCATCACAAAATTAACCTGCTAATGCAGTGGATGTGCCTGTAATAAGTCTCACCAAAACACAATATACTGTACTGATATCCAGTAGAAAATTCAAAAATAGGTTTTTGGCTTATGCAGGCACATGCCATCCCCATCCCCCACCCCTTAAAGTAGAACTAAGGCAGTGCTGCTTACCGCGTTATCTCCGGTCTTCCCAGAGAGGATGGCCCTGGCCTTGGCCTTGGTGAGGGGGAAGTTTTTTAGATAGGCCTCGTACAGATGCCGGGACAGAGCCCTCAGATCTGCTGCCTCCGGGTGTATGTGCTCCATGTCAGATGAGAACTCAGCCAGCAGTTTCTCCTTCTCCGCCTGGGGCATCCGGCCAAAACGAATGGCTGGGAAAAGGAAACGGACAGACAGAAACACAGTTTAGCGCACAAACAGACACACATGGACACAAGGTTGGCAGGCAGGCAGACACAGTATATAAGAGCACACACAGAAACATACTGTAAGCAAGAATAAGGATTCTGGTGGTTCAAAGTAAGCAAAAAATAAAATCTTTTTAATTTCTGGACACATCTGCAAATTTGACATGTTTAATTTGAGACAGCATCGAGATCTAGTCACCAAAGCTAAGTGCCGCAAAAGTTTGCTGCAACAATTACATGATTAATCGATCGGCAGAAATTTCATTGGCAGTTATTACAGACTACTGTTCGTTTCAGTCATTTATTGAGCAAAAATGCCCATATTCCCTGCTTCCAGCTTGACTAATGTGACAAGTCGTATGTGATAATAAATAGAATATAGATAATATCTATTTGGATTTTGGATTGTTCTACAACTTCTACAAATGAGTCACACAGCTCTTACCATTACTCAGTGAAAGAGAAAATCCACTGGCAACAACACACAACAAAAGTTCCTCCTGTAGTTTTATGAGGTGCGTCTCATGAAGCAATTACAAAAATACTGTTCTCTTTAACAATACATATGTATTTTTATTGGTAATTGTGGTTTCACAGCTCATTCGAAAACCTAAAAAACTATTATGTACATTTCAAAACGTGGTTTTATTTCTTTCAGTAAAAAAACAATACATATTATACAGGGGTGGTGAGGTGATGGCGCAATGGATAAATCGCATGCCTTCAGCGTAAGAGACCCGGGTTCAATTCCCCACTGTGACCCATCTACCAATGTGTCCCTGAGCAAGACACTTAACCCCTAGTTGCTCCAGAGGCGTGTGACCTCTGACATGTCTAGCAATTTTAAGTTGCTTTGGATAAAGGCGTCAGGTAAATGTATACATATTATATTATACTATTTCTCAGACTGATTATCCATTGCTCAAGTTATGAATAATTAATTAAAGCTGCATTACGCTTGACAAATGAATAATTGTAATCTAGATTTTTATGGTGAATGCAGTGAAAATGTTCTTTTAACTCAAACTGTAATTTGATGCTAAGTTGTGAAATGGTTAAACCTTCTTTTTCTATTTGTGGAAGTAATTTATTATCCCTCCATTCAAACCTGTGCTCTGCATTTACCACAGTGTGTACGTGATTGTGTAATGCTGACTGTGTGATGAATGCACACCTTAAGTAAATTAGTACAAAGTAAAGTGGCCCTACCACCAACTGGCAACGAGCCACCAGTGGTGACACAGCAGGTTGGAGGAATCGGGTTGAGGTCTATGTACTCTGAGATGTCAATCATTGATAAAAATAAAAACCCACACAGAGTAGACTTTCAAAACATGGGCTGTATCTCATGAAACACGCTAACAGTAGACTGATATAAGGGACAGAGAGGTAAAGAGGCAGGAGAGGAGAAAAAAACAAACTAATTATAGAAGATGCTATTAGCATACTGTAAATATAAAGCCATGTTTGCTGTTGACCTCAAATCCCGGGTACTGAGATGAGTTTAACTCATCCATGTTTGAAAAACCTTACAAGACACTACAAATAGAAACAGCAAAATCATCTGAGAAAAAAATGTTGGTATGCTCACTTTAGCTGAAAGACAGGAACAAACGGAACAAAAATCCATGTGTCCATGGCATGTAGACTACTTCCTACAAACAATCCCACAATTTGATGCTCTTTTATAGATGTGAAAGTGAACAGTTGTGTGACTGTACACCTGCAAAATGATGATGGTTTATAAGTGTCTTACGTTAATGCCCCCTTAGTTAATGTTGATACGAGATGCAGATGGGTATAAGAGACCCTCTGTACGCACACAGTTGTTTTCACCTATTTATCTGATTACGCCTCTTCTTATGCTGCAGTAACTCTGGATGTATCTACCCTTTCATTTCAAAGAGAAGCAGGGGCAAGAAGAATTCACTTATGGATTCAAATTGACCACACTTCAGGTAGGTTGAATCACGAGGCCGGTTTGATTTGAGAGAGGGGTTGGATTGTTCACAGCCCCATGTTAGTTCCTAGCCTGCCAGCTTCTGGCCTCAGAAAGCCAGGAAACATCTTGTATGGCCTAGTGCTGGGGCGATTCGTCGACGTAATCGATTACGTCGATTACGTAAATACGTCGACGCGTCGCTGCATCCGGTGTGGGATTATCCCGGACAAACTCCAGCTACAAGACCGCGACTTCGACCGTCTAAAGTTTGGAGTATTTCAGACAGACACTCAACAACGTGCTGCTCCGTGAGCTCTGTGAACTGGAAACAGCTTCACTGCAGCACAACTGCGAACACGTGAAACGAAAGTAACGTTATCCTGCAGCACTTTGTCTAGACGGCAGCACCGTAAATCGTGTTTACTTTCTGTCGCCACACAAGCACGGCACATTATCAGCACGAGGACACGTGGTCTGTTACAATGTTTATTGCCTTCATGTTAAAAGTAATTTCTGCCCCGCTGCTGTCATGGTAACGTAACGTTACAACGCGAGTGATGTAACGATCGGCTGTTTCATATTTTCTGTTTATTTAACGGCCACGTATGAGCGAGAAAACAGCTGAATCTAATTACAGACAATCTGTGACTGTCTGCAGTCTGTGAGTCCTTTCAGGTGTTCACTGATGCAGAAATACATTTAATTATCATACTGCATTACTTAATATTGAAATGAATCCATGTCAGAAACATTTAAAGTTTTAAGTAAAGTAGCCTAATTAATGTCTGTTATTGTTATTATCACAACACATCAGTGACGTGGAAATTTGATTCATTTTAAGATTTGCTGCTATTGTCATTAGTCTAATGTGCTTCATCAGGATGATTGGATAAAATATAGATTTATTGATTGACATGTTTTTGATATTTATTTTGGATAAATTGATATGTTAATCGAGTAATAGGCAACTTTTCTTTCTTTAGAATAAACAAAGTTAGTCGTTAGATTAATCGACTAATCGAAAAATAATCGTTAGATTAATCGACTTGAAAAATAATCGATACAGCCCTAGTATGGCCACAGCTTTCAGGCGCAGTCCCGCTAGCACTTATCTCTGTGAATATTTCCTTTATGTCTCACTGACTTCACTTAAAGTATGTACAGCTGAAAAATTTAATTCAGACTGTGCAAATTTGCGTGGCCAGCCCATAGTAATTGTGATGTGCTATTTGAAAATGGAGAAGTAAAAATTTTTGAGTATCAGAATTCAGTCCCATCCCTCACATCCTTTTTCAGTGGGAAGCACTTTTGTTGAATGAAAGGCAAACATGATGAGACATAACAAGACTCAAGTTGTGTAAAGCTATGCTGAGAATTTTAATATCAAATGACAGAAGGCCGTAGATTGTCCTACCCTAATAGGCACAACAAAACAAACAGGAGTCAGAGAACTATCAAACAAGCACAACCAGTGTACACCTACACAGTCATGAGGTACACGTCATCTGTCAGCGCTTGATATAAAAACGGTGGCCAACAAAGGCTAAAAAATTTAAATCTTCCAACAGCTGAACAGTCACATGGGAGAGCAAATATCTGTGATGGTATAAGTGTATACATGATTTCTCTACATACTGTAAGTCGGTTGTGGAGCTTGTGAGGTGACGTCGTATGAGCGCTATCACCTTGTATTTCAGTGGCTACACTTACTCACACCAGAAGGGAGAGCAACAGAATGTGCGGCAGATGGCAAAGATCATATAAATGAACTGTGTTAGCGCTACATAGTGCAATAACAATCATACCTGAGATCAGTTTTATGTTTACTGTCAATCAATGTAAAGTGCGGCCTATTTTTAAGAACAAAAGACAAATACTTCTCATCAGATGCAGCATGTAAATCTGCAGAAGCAGCAGTAGACTGCATTTAGACTGGCAACACAATGGATGAACCCACACGGGGCTGAGAGTGGGAGGTGTTGGCAGTCTCTCGCTGTCTTTCAGTATTCGGTGCATTTCTACCCTGACTTGGCACGCACAGGTTAAAACTCCTGTGTGGGTGTAGCAAGGCTTGTACATGTGGATTTTCTAATTACATTAGCTTTTTTTCAAGTTCTATAGATATTGTGTAATAAAATAAACTGTAGGCAAAGCTTTATATTGTATTGTCTGCTCATAAACATCAGCAACTTTTTACATTGTTCTCGCTCAGCTGGTTATTCTGACATTTTTAATAGGCCCATGAAGGCAGACCAATGACCATCTGTGATCGTGTAACTGTTTTACAAACGTCTTGTGTGATTAACACCGCAATCCACACATTCAAACGGGAGCGCCTTGTGGGGATTTCATGAGGTTGTTCAAGCGCATTTTTGTTAGCAAGCAGTGAAAATGTCCTTTTGTAGAACAGATACAGATGTTTATCTTATAATTCATTCATTAAAAACTGATTTTAGCTTTAAATACGCAAGTGAGTAAAGTAAACAAGTACTTTCAGTGGCTCATTCTTTCAGCTTAAGAGCAGCACAAACATCAGAGAGTTTTACCAAACATCTAAACACAGTTACCGCTTTTTGCTTTCAATTCTGCTAGTACGAGCCCTTGGAAGAGGGGGTTTAAGTTTCCCTTCAACCACAATTTAATCTTTGAGTCATGCTCTTGGGGTGGCAGGCACATTGCACGAGTGATGGGAACTGAAGCATGACCAAAGGGTTGCTATACAGGCTGAAGACCACAGAGGAAGCAACTGGCAACACAGAAGGCAGTGGTGTACATTGCTGCATATATGACCATCACACCTCAATGACCAAATTGGCAGTAGTGTGGTGTAGATGTATTTCTGCCATTCTCAGAGGCATCAGAGGCAGAAGAATTCATCTGCAAACAGGCGCTTCCTGGGCCATAATTTCAAAGAAAAACCTGTCTTTTAACCTATGTATAATTAAACATTATTTATAGTGAGCATAAATGAGGGGTTCATTCCTGTCTGAAGAAAAGTCACGAGGGTACAGAAGCTTTGACTGCTGTTTCTTTCATGTAGTTAAGCTTTTTCATGGCCTAACTGTAAATGTTTTCATTTCATATGTGAGTTTATCTTAAATAAAAATGAATCAAGCACATATACACTGACCGTTCTCAAATCTGTGTATCACCATCTTACCGTTGTGTGACATTCCGACATTGAGGCACTTCTGGAAGCGACAGTATTGGCACTTGTTGCGGGACTTCTTGTGAATGCGACAGTGAAGAGCACAGTGATCATAGACCAACTTCAACCTGATTGTGCGTCTGAAGAAACCCTGTGAGAAAGAAAGAGATGGACACTTAGTTCAAATATTGGCACTAAAGATATGCCACTTTTTTCTATTTGCGCTACACTGCTAATTCTGCTTCTATTCTAAGAATTGGTGAGAGATTAATGTTGCACTACTGTAGACTCTTTGTGTTGGCAAATAAGACAAAAGTATGATAATAAAGTAAAGAAAAAGTCTTGTAAAGATTTTAGTAGGAAATGCTTTTCCTAGTACTGTATGTGCCTTACAAATACAGAAAACACTTTTATCTGTATCATAGCTGACAGACGACAGGAGAAGTAATAATAAGAAGTATAAGAAGTAATAAGTTTTTACATGTTCAACTTCTGATTCAAGTTTGTTGTTTCATATAGTATCTATTGACAAGTAGATGCAGATTAGATACCTGTGTCTTTGTAATCTGCAAGGAAGCCAATCCTATTGCCCACAAGTGTGTTTGGAAGTAGATTGTGATTTAGGGTGGATTTGAGCTTTGATGTTTTCAACCTTCAGACCCATAAGACTTGTGCTTATCTCAGCTATTAACTATGTAGCCATGGTCAAACTCTTAACACACACTTATGGATTTGTTGATGGCTTGATGATGTGCTGACTAAGAGAGCTAACAGAAAGAGGAACTGAATAGAGTAGAATCGACACAAAAAGAAAAAACCTGAGGGCTGTGTCATGAGGAGAACTGTATTTGAGTTTTTTTGTAATCACATCTGGACTCTACGTGAAGACTGGTGTGTTTGGCATCTGCATTCCTGGGGATGCACAGATGTTCCTTTTTTAATTATAGGTTATTTAAAGAAGGAGGAAGTTAAAGGGGGTCAAGACTCCACCTCAATAAAGAATGTTTTCTGTTTTGAAACAATTAAGTGTTTGCCTTCTTGGCTGACCCCCCTCTTCTGGTGAGTCTCCCCTGAGACCTTAGCAGAACAATGAATACTGTACCTTAGCTTCATTCAGCCTCTGAAGGTACAGTATGACTTAGACTAAGTGGACAGAAAAAAACCCCTCTGTACTTTGTAGTAAATCCAATACAATAGTCCTGACAGACTGTATGTTGATTAGAATACCTTTGTTGCTCCAATATGTAAATGAGATTGTCAAAATATTACACCTCTCAGTATAATGCAGTACATTGCAATACAACTGTATCATACAACTGAGTCAACACACAACAGATGTAGTAATCTTTACAGAAAGCTGTGCATTTCAAAGGATATGGCTGCGGATACTCTGTATCTCACATATTATCAACAAATCCCATGAAAAACCAAAACCAACAATAATGTTACTCTCAGTACTTTCCCTGCCCTGCGTGTGGCTCTCAGCCACGAGATGGTTCATTCCAACTAAACATGGAAATCATCTTAAATTTTTTAAACAGGCTAAGAAATGTCTTAAAACAGCTGGGCTGTAGTGTTAAAAATTGGAGGAGTAAATAGTGTATTTACGGCAGCAGGTGGGTGTATGTGGGATATGATCAAAATAAACCATAGAGCACATTTTCATGGAAACACGTCACTCAGTGGCACCATGTGGCTCATTGATGTGTTTTAAACAACGGAGTAATACGCTATATGAGGCTTTGGCTACAAAGGCAGTACTAGTTAGTAAGATCAATTCATTGCTGGGTTTGGTCCTCTCGTGGCAAACAGATAATATCACCAGACTTATCCTTTCAGTAATGTAGCATTTATACCAGGCCTATTGTATTGCACTATTGTATTGTAACTACTGTTACATCACGCAGGTGTTGCTATTTGCCTGCATTGCATGTCAAGGTTTCTTTTTTCCACTGATGGTATCAACATTAAGGGTTTTATTATCACATACCTAAATATTTCAAGATTCCTGGTGATTGTTTCCCTAAATAACATTTAGTAAAGTTCCTAAGATGATCTCTAATTCTAATAGTTATCTGTAATGTCCATAAATAAATGTTACAATAACAAATATGAGACTATGTTGTAAGCTGAGGTATCTGTGTTTTTTTTTCCTTCGCATTTAAGTTATCTAATCTAAGTAAATCTCTTCTGTTATTGTCTTAAAGTTAGGCTTAGGGTGAGCTTTTCTTAAAAGGCAGAGACTTGCTGAAGGTGAGCGAAACACAGCATGTACAGCAGCTTTTTATACCTTTCTTGGCAAAACAAGACAAACAAACAAAAAAAAACTACTGAAAAAAGCATACGTAGTATTGCTGCTGTTTCTGAAAATCCACCTCGTTTGTTTTTGGACAATGTCACAATTTAGGTCCTGTTCTTATAATGTCTCAATATTTCAAAGAAAATGGAAATATGTGTGAAACTTCCCCCACACTCTATTAGTTATTTATATACTCTGTAGTGACAGACAGACAGACAGACAGACAGAGAGTTTAAGGGGCTGTATGTCTGTGGAAGCACAAGTCTTTGCTGAGCCCTTGCACAGTGGAAAATGTATGGGGCTTGTGGTTAGAGTGACAGACATCAAAAAGACGAAAAAATGCTCACTTCTCTCCATGCATTATAGAATTATTTATTCCACCAACATGTTTCGCTGAAGAGTGACACATGGTGACAGAAAAAGGAAGACTGGCAGGGAAACAAAACGTTATGATTTGCAGTAGAAATGGTTACACCCATCACCATTTCCTGACATGACTCTTCCTCTAAGGTGGTACGATCTTGATCTTGAGCATTACTTATTGAGAGCAGAAATCAATTTGTTTTTCACCTATGTGCATTGCAGTTTAAGATATAATATGCATCTCTCAAATAATTGATTGCCAGAACCAGAGCCAGAAATAAGTGAGAAAAAAATATTTTGGTCAAAACTGAACAACTATCTGAAAAGAGACCTCTGCTGGTTGTGTAGACCAATTGGTGCCTCATCTTTTATAAGCTAAAATGCCAAACATAAGTAAGTTCCATCCTCATAATCGTGAGGATGTGCTGCTTTTTGTTGTCTTTTGGGGAAGTAAGTTGATACATACAGTAAATCATACATTTATTTTTCATCTTTACTCATGACATCTTTCAGTCGTACCTTACAGCCCTCACAGGCATGGACGCCATAGTGAAACCCCGAGGCTTTGTCCCCACACACACGACACTCGATGTTTAGCGCCGCTGCTGTCGTATCGTCCTGGAGCTTGGAGAACACGGGACTGTCAGAGTACTGCGGAGGCGACTCCGGCTCCAACTTGATCAAGTCTGATATTAGAAACATCATCAGGCAGGTAGCACACCAAGGAGGCAGACAGACAGAAAGTTTAATGCTCTGTTGGTTAAACCTGGTCTCTGGCTATAACCACTATTCTGTTCATTAATGTTTTTAGCACAAGTACAAATCAATATCTTAACCAACTGTCCTCTAAATGTGGTACACTTAATGCATTAAAGCTTTTATGTGAAGACTTCATTTTCTACCTTCTGCAAGTGAACTGTGCCGCTAACCTCCATGTGCATTTAATCAGCAAAAAGAAAGTAGATAACGTGTGTTCGCTCTGGTTAAGCCATTACACAAACAGGACTTACTGTGAGTGTCCGGCTCCATCCTGTAGCTGTGCATGTTTGTGTAGTCCATGTTGGTCAGGTGCTCTTCGCTCTGCGGAGGGCTGGGGTCATAGGCCACACCGGCGGAGGAGATGCAGGATACGAGCGGGGGAGACAGGGAGGACTGGATGGAGGAGGAGGAGATGGAGGCGTAGTCTAACGTTGACAAATGCTTCATGTCGAGGGAGTGGGAGCTGTCGTCCAGCTCTGATGACAGGTCCACGGCGCTCAGGCTGAAACCGACAGGCCAGGCTAGGAGCTGCTGGGTGTCCACCATGTCTACTGTGAAGAGAGATGAAGCAGTGACGCGACAGCTGATGCAATATCCTTTGTTGACTGTATGTGGCCTTGTTAAAAGAAAACAACACTGGAAGAACCGGAGAGAGGAGGGGAGGAAGAGGAAAAGTTGGAGAGACAGAGAGAGAAAGGGAGGATGAGATAAGGAAAGTAGTAGAGGAGCAGAGGAAGGGAGAAAGATGAATATATACATAGACAAGCCCACATGCTTCATTGGACATGGTGTTAATGATTAAATATGTATATAATACCCACACGCACACACACACACACACACACACACACACCACCATGTGGAGTACTGCCGGCCCTCCAGCTCATTCCTGCAGTCTGTCTGCTATCTGGTAAACAGCAAGGCAGATTGTGTCACAGGGAACATCTCTTCTGCTCAAAACACCATCTTCCTCCGTTTCTGTTTGGGTGGCTCGCTGTGTGATTGCCCAACCAAAGCACATAGACAGCAGGGACTGTTTGAGCCTCTGTCTGTGGCCAAGGATGTAAGACACTAACTTTTGGAGTGGAACGGACTGCACTTTCTGAGTGTTGAAACACGTCGCAGATTATTAAGTAGAACTGTGTTCAACTTCTAGGAATTTTATTCTTTCATCCTAGAAAGACTGTGTTTTTTTCCGCATCATTATTATTAAAAATTTCTATCATTTGCTTGTTGACCACATTTCTACCACACTGCTCTCTCTTGATATTCAGCTCTGTGTATAATAAATGAAGCCTCTTCAGTCATTCCAAAATCTAACTCAGATCAGACATTGCAGGAGAAAAGTCAGCCGAGGTGGTCAAAGTCCAGTCGCCAGCGGTTACTACAGTCCACACAAAAGCAAACCACATACAGGGCTATAGGGTCGAAGGACGTTTGTACAAGGTTGTTTGGTGATTTAAAAATTAGTAGAATATCTTTATGTGATGTATTTAATTATTCTTAACAAACTAAGTCAAGAAATCTGATATTGACAGACTTTAAGATATTAAAAGGATAAGGCTGGGGATATTCTTTATTTGTTAAGTGTGATGAAATGAAACGTCCAAAACCTACGATGCGTTAGTCTGTCTCCCAGTACTTTCTGCCATCCCTGCCCTGTCTGTAGCACTGAATCTCAAACCCATTTGCCCTGGCTGAAAATGTAGATTTTTAACATGGTTAACACATATAAAATTTTTAGCAAACTTTACTCAAACAATAGTATTAAGTGTATTTGTGGGGACTATTTTATGCTGTTTATTAACTTGATGTATAGTGACTTTTTTAATGCAGAAGGATGGTGTACTTTATGTGGGATAGACTAAAATAATCTACATTGCCCATGTGCATCCTAATGACCGAACACGTTACCCAGTGCAAATTTAATTTATGTGTTTTTGATATTTTGAACAACAAAGGAAGAGTATGGCACAGAGGAATAAGCTACATCAGGCTATGGATATTTGGATAAATCTCATTGGGGGGAACAACTGATTGTTGGTTTTGGCCTTTAATTGGAATTTGCTGACACAAAGAAGAATATACAGCATCACCAGACTTCATATCAAAGGTATTTCACTTTTGTTCTGTGTTGCAAAATTTGAAGGCAAAATGTCTATGTGTCTTTGTAAATATCAATACTGGAAACTTTTTAAGAAAGATGGAGCCATGCCTGAATTCTAACGTTGATTTAAACTAAAGAAACAGTTTATAAATAATCAATAAGATAAATAGAGTAAAAGGTCTGTGCACTGAAACAACTGACCTGCCAAAAAACCTTTTGTAACCAACACCGAATCTCAAAATAAACCACCTCTAATCAACCTCGAGCTCCTGATTTGGGAAAAAAAATGTGACAAAGAATGCGATGAATTATGCAACAGGACAAAACTAAAATAGCATTACTCCGATGGCACAGTAGTACCAGGTATAGAAATGGCTCCAAATTACTTGACAAAACATCCCCGTGGAGCAAACATCCTCCTCTCTCAACTACTTATTGTTTCCTTTTTACTTGTTTGGACTGTGGCAACAAAAATCAGCGGGGGCTCCACTTAAAATTCACATCGACTGTGACATTGTTTCAGAACGAGAGCGAGAAAAGAGGTGTGTGTGTGTGTTTGTCCGCAGGCTGTAGCTTCCACTGTCTTGGAAGCTGCTGTGAGGGGAAAATGCTGACTATTAATACATGGGGAAACCTGGTTATTTTTCCATTAGTTGGCCGGTAGCCAGTCGATCCAAACCTTAAATAGATGGAGCAGTGGAGCGACTTGTGTCCCGGTTGGCATCAACTCATCATATGGAGAGGAAAATCTAGTGGGAGAGAGAGGGAGCTCTGGAGATGACGAGTGAGAGAGATAAATCGAGAGGGGGTGACAGAGAGCGAGTCCCCAGACCATTTCAAGAAATCAAACTGCACCCAGGGGTTTTAAGAAAAAAAAAAATTTTATGAAATGAATGCTCTGTACTCCACAAGCTCTTCAACACAATTTTTTTTTTTAAGAGGAAGGCGGATGCAGCCTGACAGTTAAACCATGGTGCTTGAATCATGTTGTAAATTTGTACAGTGACTTCTCTCCTGACAGTGTTCCTAGAAACAGTGAAGTATAAAATCAACATGTTTGTATCTGCGACAGCCTTTCAGATATTATAAAAGATGACAGATCATTAGTAAGGTTTTTGTTTGCAAAGGGGTGTGTGTGTGTGTGTGTGTGTGTGAGCACATGCGTGACAGCTGTGCCGGTGTCTCCTGCCAGTTCTCAGATTTCCACATGTCAGAACTTGTCTTCCAGGTAAAAGTACAGCGTGTAGGAGTATTTTCTAGCTATTGCCTCACTCATGACATAATAACAAAAAGGCCAACGGCAAACTGGCAGGCAGGTCTGGCAAGCTACTGTACCGACAAGCCTGACTGATACTGTGTGTGTGTGTGTGTGTGTGTGTGTGTGTGTGTGTGTGTGTGTGTGTGTGTGTGTGTGTGTGTGTGTGTGTGTGTGTGTGTGTGTGTGTGTGTATTTAAGTGAGTCAACACATGCAGTTAAGCATGTCACACTTTTCATGTAAAATCTTTTAAAGGATCTTTGAATGGACAAAGACAGTAACTGAGACAGGAGTGACGTACAAAAGTACAGACTGACCCACAAAAGCTGGATCATTAAACAAAATGACGCTACCACTGCAATGTTAACTTCAGGAGAGGGAACGGTGTTCTCCCAGTCTGAAAGCAGCAGTTCAGGAAAAAAGAGGTGAAACTAAGAGGTCAAACAGAGAGATGTGAAATATTTCCTTCAGGGACAATGTTGCAAAACTTATGAAATGTTTTTTCATGTCATATTTCTTCACAATTGCGATGATTCAGTCCAAAACGGACTGAAGCAAAGGCTGGGGATCAGATTACTGGACAGAAAGTGGGAGAACCTTTATTGGTTTATATACAAAAAATCCACAAAAGGAAAACACTTACAGAGCTCAACAAAAACTTCTAAAAGAATACAAAAAGCTCATAGTGAAGAAACCCTGCAGTCAGAAAATATCCTGTATAATCATCATTTTTTCCGAGGGTGTAGAAGCCTCCTACACAGTAACTCATTTGACAGTCAAGCAAAGAAAATGCACGGAGCGAGGAGCAGTCTAGGAAAGGAGAGAAGGCAACACAGGAGGCAGTGTGGTATATTTAGTAATGTAAGAGACAAAAGGCAGAACCTGCCCCACTGCATTCAGAGGCATTAACCCTCTTATCTTCTCTGTTTGCATAAAAACTATGCTCTCTCTTTGAGGGTAAGAACTACACCACTGATGCCAAAGCAGACAATCGCTCGACCAAAATTCACTGTTGGAAGCAAGTTTCGATATTTGAACAGATTTAGTTGAAAAAGAATTGCATTGCTACATGAGAACTGATGAGAAATTTGGATGCAATATACACACATGAAAACGACTTATTTTTTATGGTATTTTTTATACATCATAACCAAGTGAAGCAAACTGCAAGTGGGTAAATATGAATAGAGATGTGCATGTGATTAATTTAGCACTTCACAAGTTTTCTTGTTGTTGCCTCTATAACATCCTGATAACGATGTTGCAGAATATTTCCCCTCTAGAAGAAGGCGTGTTTTTCTTTTTTTTTTGGCAGAGTAAGCTATTTATATTATGACAGTTGTCCCTATATATGAATGTGTGTATATGTGAAACACAGAGACAGAGAAAGACGGAGTGAGTTAGTGCACAGAGCTCTGTGACTTCCTGACCTCTTCATGCAAAACAGCATGTGGTTCAGTGTCAGTGACTAAAACAAAGATATGCCCGCCTGCACGTCTGCCTCACAGTCCCCACAATTTCTTTGAAAAGATGAAGTGTGCTTAGTTTTTACCTGGCTAGTCCCCACATGAGGAAACTGTGGGATACAGTGGAAAGATCACGTGGTGCAATAATGCTGTACTTTATATGTAAGCAGCTGATTTTACCAATTTAGTTATTGAGCAGGAGCTCAGTGTTACCCATCAAAAACATCAGGGTAAAATGTTGCATGCATCACTCTTCAGGAAATCTCACTTCTTTTTTTTTTTACTTTGGTGGTGTGAAGCCACTATGGGCAGAATTACCTGAAAGGGCCTTCCCCTTCTGCACCTAAATGATCAAACAGGAGAGTAATGGAAAACCATGTGCACCCAAAGTGTCAGCCAGCGGTCTGGACTGCCCTCTTGACAGGAACAAGAGTCTCCTGGTGTCTGAAAACCCACTTGCTTGGTTGGTACTGAATTTAATCATGAAACGTGGCATAGTGGGAGTTCAGAAACCAAAATCTCGTTCTGCTTGGCACGGCTCTGAGTAAAACAGCACCCAGACAACCTCTCTCTGATTTCTACTTGATTTCTGTCTAATTTTTGGCTTTCATCTTACAAAAGCTAGGAAATTGGAGCACTGACAAACATCAGGTCATCCTGAGGTCAGATTAAGGGGGAGGCAACATTTCTTACAAATGGGCACAAATTGAAAAAAAGTTAGCTTTTCTGCATTTTGCAAGCAACAAACATGCACACCCAGGGTTCAGTTACTGTTGAGGATAGTTTTTGATCCGAAAATTTCACAACTACTTCATGTCTAATTCGGACTTAAACCTTGTGTTTTTTTTACTACAAAAGAGCACCTGGTTTTTGCATTTACACAAAGACACATGCAAGAACGTAGAAGACAGAAGACTGTCTGAAGAATATGTAGAATATGGACCTGCTTTACATGAGCTAGTTAAAGATAAAGATTACAGGAAGAAATGAAAAACAATCTATGAACTGTTAAGGTTTTTGAGCTCACCGGTGCTACGAAATATTACAGAAATCCCAAACACAAACCCAAGTGAGTTTATGAGGCGATGAACTGCCTGAGAGGAGGCGTGCTGAATATCAAACAAAACTGGTAAGCACTGATGTCTGCTCCCAAAAGACTGAAAGTGGAATTCAACTCACCACACACCATTTTTAAACACACACGTGTTCATTGCAGCTATCACAGCCTAGTCTTTTATCACATGTAGCAGTAGACTGGTCTTTGCATTCTTTGTAGCTATCCACGGCTCATTCATTAATTAAACATGATGAACTGAATGACGGGGTGACACAACGCACACACACACACACACGCACACACACACACACACACACGTGTACAGGACAGTCCACTCACCCTGTTTCGATTCAGAGAGTGTTCAGTGTCAGCTCAATGACCAGCAACCAAGTGCCAAGTGACAGTGGCAGTGACAGGAGAAGACACTGATTGTGTTTGTGTGTTGTGTGTGTGTGTGTGTGTGTGTGTGTGTGTGTGTGTGGTCATGCTTTTCCTCAGGAAGTGATGACCGGTAGAAAGGGAACAACATACACACACACACACATTTTCTCTCTCTGACAGAGTCTGGGCTCAGCAGAAGTTCAGACAGCTAAATATCATGTGGTCTGTTTGTGTGTGTGCGTTTGTGTGTGTGTACAAGTGTAAGCAGTGTAAGTGTGCGTCTTTCATTCTTAATTTTTTATGTCTGCATGTCTCTGCGTACAGCATATACTTGTGTTTGTGTGTTCATGTGCTTAAAAGAGTTTTTTGTTGTATTTGTGTGCTCTGCTGTGTGTGTGTGTATAAGGTGGCAGACATCAGATGCAGATGATTTCCTGTTGCTTCACTCTGACAGGCGACCTCATCATGCCTCTCTGGTTGCACTTCTCTCCCTCTGCTCAGTCACTCAGTGACGCACTCACTTCTGCCTCCTCGTGCAATACCAACACAATACATGGCTGCCATTCTTATTTCTTTAAAAAAAAAATCATCATAATGATTACTTTCTAACCAGAAATTGAGATCTATTATCTCTCAGAAACTGAAGCCAGACGCTCAATGAGTCCTTTTTTGTTCAGATTTTATCTGAGGGTGAACCAATTTCAGCATTGCAGCAGAAACCTCAAGTCGATCCTTTTTCATTCAGATATGGCAGATATAGTAGAGTACAATCTGTGCATACAGCACTATAATAATGATGGTCAGGTTATTTCAAATCATTATTCCTCACTTATTTTTTTACAGTACATGTGAAGGCCTAATTGAACATCTGGCTGGGGGATAGCAGTTGAAAAATTTGCCTTGTGGCTAACACATTTACAGTGATGCTGACCAATGTGCATCGTCCTTTCAAAATATAAATAAATAAACGCACTGAGACAGCACAACATCCAGTAGAGACATTTGTCTCTTAGTATAAATGTGTTCAAATTTTACGTTTTAAGTAAAATACGCAGTAATGCGTTCCCAGGCCAAACAAGAGAGAAGTGGTTTCTTCGTGTTCACTGTGGACAATGGGAAATGTCTGCCTTCATTTCCATGTGCATATTAGTTACGTGACTATAAAGTGATGAACAAAACCAATACAAAGCAAAACTTCAGTAACAAAAGTGATCCTGAAAAAAGTGAAACGAGTATCAAGGAATAATGATGCAAATGAATGAATGAAGCGAACCGTCTTAAAGTACCTTCCAACAAGTCAAATTGCTCTTTACTTTAACCTTCCTTGGATAACTATGACCTGGATGACTGACAACCTTCACAGACAATTATGAAGGAAATGAGTCAGAAGAGACATACTGACTGAACAATTCAGAGACAGAGAGTCTCAGCTTGTCTGCTAACATCACTCATTCGCTCTCAACTGTGTGATTTCACCCAAAAGGGGTCAAGATTGGACAGGTAGGGTCACGTTAGCTTGACAGCAGCTTTGACTACTGAACTCTCATACCTCAAATGTGCACTGGGACAGTAACCGGTCCTTCCAAAATTAGAAGGAATGTTGAACTGCGTGTTTTCCAAGAGATGTCATCAGTTCTTTGAAAAATTAAAAAACAGGACAAATTTGATCACTATTGTACATATTTGGTAATAACATTTGTATCTGTAGATGTAACTGTTCATATAAAATAACTTATTGCTTACCTAAAGGCTCACACAAAGCTGCTACCCACACCATGACAGATCTATCACCATGTTTAACCATTTGAAAAAGATACAGCACTGTAGGTTAAAACCAGTGACTGTATATAAAGGGTCTCCACTTCCTCCCACTGTACAAAAACAAAGCCAAAATATCCCGGATACAGGGGCTGCCATCTTGCACTGGTGAACCAGAGTGTGTGCACTACAGTGATCAGATTGGAGCCGCAGTATTGACGTCCTGCCCATACACCCAGCCCACTCAATGCAAGCAGGGCTCAGCTGTCGATTTGTTTGATAAGAACTACTTAAAATGGAGGTTTATGACCTTTACTGCAGCCTGTCACCAGGGGGAGATCAAGATGTTTTGGCTTCACTTTTGGGGAGCCATCCCGTCGTCTATCTTTATATACAGTCTATGGTTGAAACATAAACCTCAGGTATCTGAACAACCTCAAGTGAGGGGGCAAACTGTGAAAAATGACTCATCAGCTCATATGATACAATTTTTTCCAACAAGAGACTAGTTTTTGTGTTTCTGTAGGCAGTCGGACTACAATACCCAACACAACCCCTGTGACCAGTGTTGGTTTTCAGTGCCAAGAACTGGTTTTCAGTAAGTCAAACTGCACAAAAAAGCAGGCGAAGCAGCATCACCCCTGATGTGTGCAACCTGAACTTCACAAACCAAGCTAAACTCTTATAAGATTCAGAAGTGAGAGGCGGCACTATGGTTGTTGGCTGCTTGCTGCTAACCCTCTAGCCGTTGTTGCCAAGGGGCTGCATTATGTATTTTGGTTAGCCATTGATATTGTGGAACTAAACACTGATAGATTGTTAAACAGAACTGAATACTAGCTGAAACTTATGAAGACTGGACAAACCACACTTGATGACTGTTTCTATCCATGTGCAGTTTTTTTTTTTTCGTGTGGCAGGTGATCTTAAAGGAATAGGTCAACAAGTCGGGAAATGCGCTTTTTAAATTTCTTGCTGAAAGTTAGATGAGAAGATCAATACCATTTTCATGTCTATGGATTAAGTATGGAACAAGAGCCAGGAAGTGATTAGCTTAGCTTAGCATAAAAACTGGAAACAGATAGCTTGGCCATGTCCAAAGTTTAAAAAATACACCTACCAGCTACGGTTGGTTGTTTTTTTTGATCCGGTTTGCTTTATGATCTTACATCAGTTTCATTTCATGCGAACTGACTAAACTGGCAGATGTCATTATGAGACGTTCTGGCCAATTAAAAAGAGACAAGAAGCAGTTCTGGGGGGGACTCAAAAACAGTAGCAAAGCTGGACTCAATGTAACAGCCACCTCACTAATGGTTAAAACTATAAAACAGCATGTGCATTTTGGAACATAAAACATCATGTCATTCATGCTCATCATATGTGTTTACTATGTTAGTGAGGGAGCTAGCCAGCTATAGTTTGACAGTCCAGTCAGTAACATAGCAGTAACTCATTTTGATCCGCTCCTGTTTTCTTGTTAAAGTTACTGCATTACATTTACTCATTTGGCAGACGCTTTTATCCAAAGCAACTTATATTTGAGGAACGACATAAAAGCATCAATAAAGCATCAATAAAGTAAGATATCTACAAATGACTGTAGATACTAGTAAGAGCAGCAAAAATACTAGTAAGAGCTAACTAGATTGCTTTGTGTGTAGGGATGGCAGAGCCAGACAACGTTCGTTTGAGGAGCGCAGTAGCCGAGAAGGAACGTAAGCTTGTATTATGGTTTTAGGTAGATAGGTGCGGACCCAGTAGTCACTCTTTATGCGAGCATTTGTGAATTTGATTCGGGAGGCCAGTGGAGGTCGCTGAGTGAGGGAGTGACATGAGTCCTTTTGGGTAGATTGAAAACCAGACGCATACTGCAAACACTTCCTGTTTCCGTTTTAAATTAAAAACACTCTAGCCTTTCAGTAGACAGAAGCCTTTCATTTTTTAACAAAGCTTTTATTCTGAAACATTTGTAGGAATGTATTTCTGGGTTTTCATTATGGTGCATTCAACACCTAGAGGTAAAATACAGTATTACTGGTCCAGTCTGATATTTGACTTGACATCAAACCGGTCTGAACATTTTTACATCGGCCAAACCCTACTACCAGCACCTGTAAAGCTCATCAATAAACACGTCTCTCATTTGTTTATGTAGAATACAAACAGAGATGCAATTGTTGCTTTGTGGGGAGTTACGTCTTCAACTCAATATTTAGTGCACAAACAATAGAGTGGTATTGTTCTAATCTAACTTGACAAGAAAGTGAATAAGCATGTTACCCAACATGTTGAACTACTCCTTTGAATTGAGCTGTGGCTCTGTACTAAAACCTGATAAAGTGGATTCTAAAATAATCACACTACTTTGCAGCTTTGCACCTATGGATGTCAACATAAAATAATAATCTAACCGAAAAAGTGGGCATTAGGAGACAAATGATTAGAATCATTAAACACCCCATACTGTTAGATTTTTTCTCCCGCCTGTCTGACCCAGATCTGAACAGACACGGTTGGACTTGGTATGTTCAGGCCCAAATCACAGTTATAATCAGCTAACCAATCACCAAATGTTTACACTATAACACACACACAACCTGAACGGTTTAAAACAAAAAGGGCTAATCAAATTCTTAAATCTGTCAACACAGCCTTTGATCATTGTCACAAAAGTTAATTATCCATTGTGATGAGGAGTCGAACACATACACACACACACACACACACACACACCACACAAACCCACTGATGTTCAGAATATGTTATATATATATATATATATATATATATATATATATATATATATATATATATATATATATATATATAATATGTACAAATACAGAGCACTTTGATTGTAAAGAAACATATCAAACCCTCTTCATGCAAACACATATGCTGCATATATTTGAACATGCAAGGGCATGTAAGCACACTTAAAAACTTAGTATTCAAATACGGGCAACGCACATCAGCAGGTCACATGGACAGAGACTGAAAGAGAGAGAGCATCCACTGTTGTAGTATGTGTGTAATTATGTCTGCCCCATATGCTGCTCTCTGGGAATCTTAAGATTTAACAATAATCTGAGGACATGAACTTTCTTCCATTTCCTTTAAATAGTTATGAGTTAATGGTTGATGAGTCTCTTGAGCCTTAAGAGCTTCCTCGCTGGATAAGGGGAAGGAGCTGTTATGCTGTCAAGGCCTCACTCACATTCACTATACAACTGTCACTTATGGTGACATCACATAGGTTAATGATCATTTTATGCAAGTGTGATCTCAGCTGTGGGAGTCGTGTGAAAAATCACAGCGGTGAGGTTTTACAGCAAAACTTGTGTTTTGATGGAGATAGGGAGTGAGTGGAGGGCAACACGGTAGGAAGAGGGAGATGTACAGTGTGGAAAGGGTCATGCCCTGTTCCTCGAAGTGGAGAGGAAAAGACAGGAGTGTGCTGCCTTCGGCTGTTGTTTAGCTGGACAATAACAAAATAACACATGACGTGAATCTCATTCACAGAACCTACTGTAAACACTTGTATACCGGGAAAGGTGTACGCAAAAGAAACTGATTTAGAATTGTCTGTGAAAAAGGAAGCTTCAACGAAGGTTTGAAATGAGACAAATAAGAGTCAGAGTTGGCTGAACCATTGCTAACCCCTGCCCCGCGATTGTCCAGTTGACCATAACAAGTCAGGCAGGTACGTCAAGCTTTGGCTTTCTCCACACATTAAACCAGTGTGCATGGGGCTGTAGTGAGAGGGTGTCTTTTTTTTAGCCTCATTTGCCACATGAGCAATTAGATTTTTTTGATTAAACTTTGGTGTAACATAAGCTATCGTCCTGATAGCTTTATCTTGCAACATCAAAAGTCCAAAATATACCCAAGACACAAACGAGTTGTAAGCTAAGCAGCCCTACAGGGTTAGGTAAGAACGACGTGTTCTACATGGATCACCAACTTGTGAGGTTGCAAACTTTTTGCCTGGGACATTCAGCTTTAGCCTTGAATTTGACTCAGCGGGACACAAACAAACAGTATTTTCAACTAACTCATGGAACTGCGTCAGCTTATTGAGCTAGCTACTGCTGGCGACTGTTGTCATTTCCATTGGCAGAACTGACGACCTCCAGCCAGAAAGAGAGAAACTCGCCTTAGTCTGACATGAAGGACCTACTCAGAAGCAGAGGTAGCGTGGGTTCATGAGGGGAGCTGGCCCAGGGCCCCGGTTGGGTGGGGGGCCCCCTAAGTGGGCCGCAAAGCTTATGTCAGTTGATCAAAGATGCGGCCGAACGAGTGGAGCTACATGAAGTTCATTTCAAATATATATATATATAAAAAAAGTAAAAAAGTTCAGCTGTTCTTATCAAATTAAACAGTCACTTCACTAATGGTTTAGTAATATCCTTAATAATAAACCACCACAAGAATGACAATTACCAACAAAAAACAGTATATTCTGAGCAGACAGGTTTTAAAAAACATAAATCATAAGGTAACATTTGTATTTCAAACAAATGGGAAACTTATTAGCAAATTTGAACAAAACTCCCTTCACCGTCATGCATCATGGGAATTCTAAGGGATGGACGTAGGCTACTATGTATCACCCCGGATCATGCGCCGTAAGGATGCGCCCTGGGAGTGCTGTTTGAGAAAGGAAAGCCTCACATGTCGCGGTTTACCAACAGTAACAAAGGGGGGTGGAGCTTATTCAACTGTCAATTTATTCAAAATCATCAAAGAATAGTTAATGACAAGGACAAATGCAATTCGAAATACCAAAAGAGGTAAAACAGAAGTTTCTAGTAAATGTTTCCAGTAAGAGGTAAAACTACCGGCAGTCTTTGTTCCTGTTGTTTTTCCCAGTTCCTTTGGCATTTAACCATTATTAGCCAATTTTAAATTGTGGGGGCGGATTACATGCATCATCCCTTGCAAGACCTGAACTAGTGATGTCTCAAGCGGTGCCACATCCAGTGAACCCAAGGAGGACCTTCTGCACACAAAGTCTGAGTCAGTCTTAAGATCCCACTAGAGACCGAGGTTTTGACCTAAGGAGCTGCTGTTTGCTCCCACATCTTTCTAAAAGGGAAATTGGTGCAAAGGTTGCTAGATATCCCAACTGTCTGTTGAGTAATATCTATGTTAAAGTGCATTGGCAAGGAAACTCTAATAATTAGTTTATGTTTGTGTCAGCTGACATGTGTCTTTAGGTTTGTGTGTGTGTGTGCGGAGATAGATTACCAACCAGGCATCTGCCTCAGACCTCCATGGGACCTCAAAAGCTCCAGCTTCACTGTGTATCAGTTGTTTTATGGTAATTAGTTGCAAATTTGTTTGGGAGGATGCAACACTAAAGCACAATAGAGTTGGGATAAGGATGATATGGATAATTCCATTTTATTCCTACTGGGGTTCATTCATTTTCTTTCTGTTATAATATAATTGTACTTATTCAAGTAACTGTTAAGCTCTACAATCTGAAAATACAGTGACATTGCAACAACAAGCTGTAACAGGACAACACAGACAATCTCACTGCCTGTAAAAAAACCAACAGTTCAGTCAGATTATCTAAACCACTTTATTTAGAGGTAAAACCAAAAGTAGTTGTACCCGAGATTATGTAATAATCGCCTACTGTGCAGGAAAATGGTTTACATCCACATCTCCAGTAAGTATGGTAGATATTGAAATAGAAATTGATGCGATTTATAGTTTTGTTTTCCTTCTTTTGTCATTTTCCATGATATAGAAGGTTGAATGAAGGCAGTGGCAGAGCAAATGAAAGGCTCTCCTCCTCACCTCGGCCCTTGTCCCATTTATTTTGAAATGTTATATTACAAAGGACAGCAAAACTGGATATGACTAGTGTTTATCTCTGAGACAATAGTTGTTAGTTACAGCACTAATAGATTATGATCATTTTTCATGTGGGAGGAGGCAATGAGTAATGGTGATGCTAAGCAGCCTGTACATATGTTTTATTTGCTGCAGAAACAGAAGAGAAACAACATCTTACTTTTGTCACTGTAATTTCTTTACTAATAAAGAGGGCAACTGAAAATTGGCTTCTTATCTTTAGTGTAACACAGCACCCAAACATACACCATTGTTTTGAGAAAGTTTCGCTTTTGGGTGTGAAAAATGGCACTTAATATAAGTGTGGCTATGAACCAAGAGCCATACCTTGCATTAAAATGTGCTCTTTTCTAATTCAGACACAGACTGCATTTAATACCAAGTGTAAGAGTGAGAACTGCAAACTTGCTTTGATGTTGCCCTGAACACGAGTCACTTCTCAGATGGCAGGTGTTGTGATTGAAGCGTTTGCTCTCCACAACATCTTGTCATGAGAGAGAGAAAATGTGAGCAGGTGTACAGGGTTACAAGTGATTCATTTTGGAAAAAGCTATGTAGACTGTGTTCGCAGTACATATAAAACTGAAAAGCATACTGTAAAAATACGCAGCATACTCAACTTTAAACATTTTTGTCCACAACTATTGCTATTCCTGTTTATAGATTTTTTTCAACTATACACCACTTTAGCTCATTTAAATCCTCTCCCTCATGAATTACAATGCAAATCAGTACACATCCAGGAAACACTTTGTTACATTGTACAGTAAAGAAGAGAGGACACTGTGGTTTCACAGAGTACGATGGAGGCAAGATTAACAAGCAGAGCTGAATGTTCCATCAGCAAACAACCTGCTTGTGTGCCAAATTTGGTTTGATTTCAAAATAAAACCAATCCTGCAACAAACAATGTTGCTGTAAGTTAGACAGTAAATGATGAAATGATTGGCCTTTAAGTTAATAATTACACCCAATAAAAAAAACAAGTGACCTTGAGGCTAAACTGGGTCAACATGGTCTCAATGTCATCTGATAAAAATCTAATCAAAAGTGGGCCTTTTCAAAATGCTCACAACAACAATAAGAAAAAGCTGATTTATAGTAAACAAACCAGGATGTCGGCTTTGAGGAGGCTAAAGTGGTTAACTATCTGTGGGTTGAGCCAGAAGGTGTCACTCATTTATCAGTTTAGTTAACAAGCACATAGTTTAACATCTTCCTTCCTTTCATGCAGTGGTTGTGTGTAGTTCTTACAGAGGTTTTATATATCTGCCTTTTTAAAGCCACTGCCAACAACTGCTCAGAAGATTGAACTGTTGGTGCTTACTGTATTTTTAAATTCACACAGATTTTCACAGACCAAGAAGAATCCTGGTGTGGAGGCTTCTTTAAAAACCTGAATTTTGTCTTTACACTAATTCATACTAAGCTTTGTATGGAAGTATGTTTGTCTACAGAGAGTTAAACATCATTTTCAGGCTGTGTGAGAGACAACATAAACATAGCATGGTATCTTGAGACACTCCTTTCATTTATGACAACAGAGCAAAGTCCAAATCTGTCTCAGTCATTCACCCACACACACACACACACACACACCCCTCTCTCTTTAGGAATTATATAACTTGATAAGCAATAATTCACTGAATGGCTGCTGTATCAACACTCTCATTCTGTCAGTCAACTCAAGCAGAGATTACAAGACGATTTTTATGTGTTTTCCTGTGACTGATTTAAACTTCCTGAGATTTTAATCAGATATATCTTAATCCATCTGTGCGCTATAGACACACCTTTCTACATTGGGCACACAAAAGATCCAAAACACATAACAGCTGCCGAAAAAATATGGACGCTTGAAACACAAACACATAGGAAAGACCAAACAGTTATGCCCAGCGCAACATGAATTCAAAATTAACTCCACTGTTATAAAGTCAATTTTGATGTTAAAATGGGAAAGGGATATTGTGACATTAATCTGGATGAGCATGAGAGAAATGACCTTTTATAACTTCTCCAAAATAGAGATTATTTCTCAACCACAAATGTATCTTAGCTTCTCACACAGCCACACTACATCAGGAATGACATTTTAACCTTTAATAAACTTAAAACCCATGATATGATCCTGATAAATGCCTAATAATCTATAGCATGAGTTTGATGAGTTATGTCCCTGTTACTTCATCATTACAAGGATTATCTGTAAAACCTGTAACACAAAGTATTCAACTTTCAGGGAAGTGTGAGTGAACTGCTGATTTACTCTTGATGACTTATTTCTCTCTTTTTCTGTCATTCATTTTCAACAGCAATCTGGTTGGCTTTTTATGGTAGGAGACTTATACTTCTGGTAAAAGACAACTACTTGCCTGTTTATTTGACTTTCTATTTTAAATCCATATTGCTTTTTTTACAGAGCTGTTGATTTCCATTAACTTTATTATCACAGAGTATTAGGTATTAGGAGACTATCAAAGACCACACAGATGGTTTGACATGAACATGTTATTTATGTAACTGGCAGCTATTTTTCCAAAGCTGTTGTAGATTGATTGATTTCCTATCATCCAGGTGGCGATTAGTTTTAAGTGCTGTCAATAAAACCACTGAAATGAACAGATTTTCTACCCCAGTGAACTTTTCATAGAGATTTATTATTGTGTGATAATGACGAGCCGTCTGCACGTTCAACTGCATCACCACAATAACACAACGCCTGACCAAAATAAAATGGTAAACAGATCTTTATCTCGATCAAATATAGCACGTCCGCGAGATATTTTTTAAATAGCATAGTGAAATTACTGGACACTAGCAGCTGCCTGGAAGACAAATACCTTCAGTGGTCACTGGCAAAACACTGCATGACTCCAAAAAATGTAGGACTAATGTGTCTGAATCGACCCATTAGAACTATGAAAATCTAGAGCGAAAACACAAGTTAAATTGCTTTGAATATGTAAAAACATTTAGTTTAGATAATAGATAGTAATCCTTGGTACATTTTCCCTGATTGTATCAGATTATTGACATGAACATCATACAAAGTGATGACTTTGGATATGGTGAACAACTAGACTCACTGTTGGCACTGACAGTCTGAGTATTGTACAACAATGTGATACGTCTGATTTCCGAGTGCTGTTGTTGTGTCATAATAAAACAGTATTAGGGCCAGTTTGCATCAGCTGCCACGGAGCCACACAGCAAATCTCAGACAGAAACCAGAGTTGGCCCCTGAGTTTGTGCTGAGTCACGACCAAGGTTTTCCAGTCTTCCAGTCAATTCAAAAACACAGAACTGCCTGAATGTTACGCAATTAGCCTATCTATAGATTCCTCATATGACACTGAAGACAGACGTGAGAGAAGAAGGTGCATAATACATAAAAAGTCTTGCTTCCTCACACAAATCGATCCCTCTAACGGGCTCACCCATAAAAATTGTTCGATGTAATAAACCCAGTGGGAGTGGGACACTAACCGTCTCCTGGACTCACCTGAGAAGCTGTGACCACTTTGATGGTTAAAATCCCCGCCTGGTGTTTGCATGTCAAACTCACACTCACACTGTGGCCCGCAGACACCCTGTGCACTAACACCTGATTGTGTGCCAGTTGTCATTCCCGTGACCGCACCCCCCCCCCCCTCCTCATCCTCACCATCACCCCCCCCCCTCCCTCCTTCCCACCCACCCCCATCTGTAACATTAACACAGCTGGTAGTCCATGACCATGTAAAAGTGACCACCATAACAAGATATGACACCTGACAGTCTTAAACAAGAGGAAATGTGGACAAGCATGGGTGATTCAAGTGGTTTCCAGTGTAATCCCAGTTTCGAGCACAATAAATTCAAATAGGCTTTTTTTTTCAGAATTATTTCATGTCAGTGCCAAATCTTAAACTACTCTGTATTCTTTGAAAAGCAGACTCAGTGTTGACGGATTAAATAACTTTTTAAGGTGGTTTTTCCAGTGCGTAATCGCCCAACCAGCAGCCACAACACTCAACAGCGCAACACACTGTGAACCGAGCGGAAGGTGACTGACCTGATCAGCGTTTTGAAGCGCGCAGAAGACCGAGCCCACTTGCTTTTTGAAGTCGGGTCGTCTTCTTCGGTTGTACAAAAAATGTACAGTGTCAGCCCTGGGAAGCGCGGCGTCTCCCCTCGTCGCCTCCACAGGAGCGCAGTGTCAAAGTAGTCGGGTCTGTTTGTTTCTGGTCATGCTGCTGCCGTGGTCGGTGTCAGCCAGCCTCTCTCTCTCTCCTCCCTCCTCTCTCAACGCAACCCGGGAGCCTGAGGACACGCCACGCAGAGGCTTCGAATTACCCTTTAATTTAAAAGTACTTAATTTTAACTTTTTTCGGGGGAGAGGGTTCTTAGTCGTTTGAGCTGCGGGAGCCAGGTAATTTAAAAATCATTTGGAAATGGAGACTATTGGCTTGGTTGCTTGTTTATTGTTGAAAGCTGCATTTCGGGTTGAAGCCAAATTGATTAAAGGAATAACGTTAATGTTAGTGGGACATTTTGGGAGACGCTAGCTTTCTTGCTGATAAATTAATTAAGTTAGCTAAGATCAACACTGACCTATCAAGATGTACTAGGCTAACTTAGCTTAGCACGAAGACTCTAGGCTCTGTCCAAAGAAAACAAAATCCACCTAGCAGTACCTCCAAAGCTCACAAATTAACTCGCTTTATCTCGTTTGTTTAACCTGATAAAAAAAAGTAAATTGTGGTTTTACAGCATGCTGTGCCACAGAAAGTTACTGCTCCCTGACTTAAATGGTGAATGTATTTTTTAAATTTCAGTTTTTATCAGGGATTAGCAAAAGAAACTGGATATAGCCTACCTTATTAGTTGAGGAGCTTTAGAGTGTATTTCCCATCATGTGTAATTACTTTAATAAGTTACTTATCTGTAAATGAGTGACACCTTTGTAGGGTTACCCCCCTCTTAGTCAATTAGTGGACTAATGATGACTAATAGAGTCACACCACTGGTATCACAATCACGTTTCCACACATTCTTTGGACTTATCTGCTGAAAGACAGTAATAGTGGAGCAACGATTTGACAGATTATGCAATTACATCCCAATTCAGTAATAAAAAAAAGTGACCAGCAGTTATTTGTAGAGGACAGCCTGTTGATGCTTTCATTCATTGTGGTTTACTATGTTTAAAATAAAAAAAGTCACTATTACAAGTTGACCTAGAAAGAGATTCTTATAAATTGTAAATTAGTGTACTAATTGTCTAATAAAATTACATCTGGAGGCTATGCAGCTTACTTAGTAAATGCACAACAAATAGTCATGTGGGCTGCATCTTTTGAGACTCTATAGACTGTAGGTTTGAGGAGCCTAGACTAACCCCAACCTAAACCTCACTCTATTTTTAAGACTAAACCATGCTCTGAAATCTACAGACTATTTATCTTCTCTGTTATCTGAGAGCAGCCGTGGTTCTTCACATTGTTTTTCAAACTTCCTATCTTGAAATCACATCTATGTCAAGATATTGGATGTCTTAATGTAATAATATCGTTTACATGAGGTTGAAAAATGTTTTTCTTAAAGAATGCAAATTAAAGTGTTCCACCGTTCAGCCTGCTCATGCCACTTGTAAATGTTAAATGTTTGCTAAAACATGGACCTGCAAGGCTACTTAGACTGCAATGTGGCATCGCATGAGCGCTGCTGGCGAAAAGTTCTCCTGACAAGCTGACATATTGTGGTTAGATTTGGTTTTAAACTTCCGGTGGCTCACAGAGACGCACAACAGGCAGCAGAGCAGCCTGGTGAAGAAACGTTTCCACAACCTTAAAGTTCAGTCCGTGAAGAAATAAATGTTCCCGTTTTTGTCAGTCACTTGACCAGACACTGACCTTCTGTCGGCTCCAGTGATGCAGCTCCTGCTGTAAATAACTGCTCTGTGACTAGGTGTGTAGGTGAAAGGACTTAATTATTACTATTTGAAGTTTGAGTCTTTGTATGTCATAATTTGCATTCATGGATTTGCAGACAGATTTGTTTTAACAGGCTAACAGATCATAGCGTTTAATTAATTAATGTCTTGCAGGTTTGTTGTTTTTATGTTTTCTGGTCTGTTGTTGGCAGTGAATGTGACATTTGATTTGCAACATTTGATTTGCAACTTTTCAGCAATTTTAGCAATTCTTGAAGCAGCCCAAAGTTTCAAATAGATAACTAGAAATATCCCAAGGAGCTCAAATAGTCAGCCCGGAAATTTCAGACAAATGACTCTGATTGTGCAGCAGAATTCATCGCAGCAACAGAACAAAACAAAACGTGTAAACGGATACTTTACAGCTTCTCAAATATCGAGGTAAAGTTTAGCTCTTATGTGTCAAAATCAGCCAAAAGACATGAAACCGTGCTGCACGCTGTTCAGAAAGGTGCCATACAGTCTTGTGTGATCACTGTTTTAAAAGCGGCTGAATGCGTAGTTCACTTGTGCTAGTTTCACTGTGCAGCCGTCAGCTTGAATTCAGCTGCCTCCGATCTATCATAACTCAACACTGTGAACTAAGACAGCTGGCACACTTTGCTTATTTACAGACCCACACACACATTTTCTCTCGTTCTCTCACGTGTATAACAGTTCTCCCCACGCAGAATTTCTTTGTGCTGAGCTAAATAAAATGACGCCCTTGAGAATTTTCCTGCCCCAAACAAAACGAGGCAATATTTTCTGATTGTTTATACAGTTTGAGAACCGAGGGACAGGAGCTCTGGTATCTGAAAATGTTCATCATGAAAGTGCTTGTGTATCTTTACAAGACTCCCCTACGCTGTCATGACACCATAATTATTATAAGTAGAACTGACATGTAATTTTTTTGGCCTAGGAGGGGATTAAGCTGTTCAAAATCAATGAAATGACAAAAGGCCAAAATGTCTTAATTTCTTCCTCCATCCTCAAACATATTGGATGATAAAATAACTAAATCTGGATATTATTATAATATTTAACCAATGTAATTATTGGACCTTCTGCCCCACGTCCATACTGCCTCGCTCTCAGTCTGGCTCCAGCAGGTTGGGATGAGCACCAAGACAAACACGGTTTGGCTAGTAAAGGCTTGCTTTGGCACGTTAGCCGCCCACGTCCCATGTCCCTATGAGCAATGTGATGGAGACGTTCCCACAGATCTCCACTGACTGGTCGACCCATGGACCAAGAACCACAAGCGGAGAGTGTTTCCTCTGTCTTTGTTGTACGGCAATGCGTACAAAGAGTTTGAGCGAGAGGACCTGTATATGTGTTTCACATCATCTGTTAACGACAGGCTGGGGAAATTGTTGTATTTGTCAGATTTACAATCAAAAGAATGCAGGATGTTAGAAAAACTCTTAAACCTTTGGTGAATTTGGTATTCATTTAAAATACATGCACATTTGCTTATACTGTTTACCTGTGTATACCATAAAATAAGTCCTACTTTACATGTAAATGGTGTGGTTTATGTTAAAGATTTAAAACTTTTAGTGGCACCTACTGAAAGGGGCCTTTCCCCCCTGCTTTATTTGAGTGTAAGTGGAACATTGAAGCTAGGACATGAAAGAATTTAAGAAGAAAAATTAGAAAAAAGGTAGAAAAGAAAAAAAATGTAGGCCTCAGATTTAAATTGCTGTGATGAGCAGAGTAAACCAGTGTGCTAGAGATTGGATATCATGGATGTGTGTTGTCTGTGTGCATGAAGTGGATGTTGAGTGCTATGCTGAGTGTGTCGATATGTATGAGGTTTTGGCGAGGGCAGTGAATGACAATGTGAGAGCAGAGCAGCATGACATAAAAAAAGAAGAAACAAAAGTAACAGTAAAAAACCATCTCTATCAACACCTGATCATGATAATAAAAATAATAATAGGGGCCATGTTGACATCAGTGATGGTTTTCGACTTGTGTATTGTTGTCATGACCGGCTCCAAGGGCCGTGGCAAATAAAGGGAGATACACCAGAAGTGCACTGATTTATTGACAAAAACATTCAATTAAACTGCAAAATGAGAAGACACGTAACCAACCAGTAAAGTTAGCGGTGTAGGTGAGAGTATGTGTGGGCAATATGGTGTGCAGTTGTTGGCAAAATGATAACAGCCAAACAAAGAAGAGTCTCACTGAGAGCAGCTTTTATAATTAAGGGGAAACATTGGGCCCAGCCAGCCCAAGCGGAGGACCCTGCCTACTAATTACATGCAAATACATTACATCCTGGAAGAGAAGAGCAAACAAGGCGCAACCAAATGGTCCAGACGGCTGTATTCAAATTCTGTACAATAAACACTGAACACAAAACATCTCTAAGCATGAATCTTTGCAGAAGAGAAATGTACTTCTCATATGCAGTCTTTACACATGTACATAGTGCCATCTGCTGGCTCAGCAAAGGTAGTTCAACCCCTTCCTCCTTCATTAAGGAGCACAAGACTGTGCCTTACAATATGCTCATTCTGCTCAGATCAAGACTTGATGATCTTAAGCCCTCAGTATTTAAACGTATGAAATCAGCTCTGAGGGTTAATCATAAAATGCTGTTCTTCATGCATGTGTTTATGGTTGTGTTAGGCTTTGTAAGACTTAAAGTACTTTCCCTTTATAATAGTAATAAAATATGCTTGTAATATGGTGAGCATGTGACAATGACATGGCAGCCACAAGGGGAAAGAGTACTGTACAACAATCGCTAATCTCTTAATGATCGTCCTATGATTACAAAGTCATGGATACCTTTGTAGTTGCATAGACTTATTCAACAGAAGGAACCATCTTCTTGTTCAGGCATCAACAAACAAAAAAGCCTCACTCACAAAAAAGTGTAAAAAAACCCCCCAAATTCTCCTCTTTACCAGAGAGAGAGAGACCAAACTGTTATAAAAATACATATATATGAATAATAAAACAATATTAATATATTAATAAAACAATTGATGTCGTGAGGGATCCTCTATGTAAATTATGTCAGATAAAAAATGTTTTATTAGTATAGACTTACCTGGTGTCCCGGCATCAGTGATCATTTTTGATATATGATATATTAAACACCATGTTGCAGTTGGATGGATAATATAGTAATAAACTGATTCTTTACATTGATCATTTCAATTCATTGACATCACAGAATTGCTGCTTAAAAAAGACCGAAGTTCTAATTATTAGAGCAAAAATGTGGAAAGAGAATCTGTGCACAGGTGTAAAATCTTGGACATAAAACCTTAAAGGTACAATATGTAAGAATTGGCCACCTTTCAAATCCATACTCCAAACAAATTAGCAGCCTCCCAGTAATCATGGCCGGATTGAGACCAAACACAGCGTCTGAGACCGACAGAGGCTAGTTTGACGACAGGGAATACAGTAGCTCTAGCGAGGTGATTTACAGAAGCTTCAACCAGGACTCTGACTCCAGGGGACAATGAAGACACAGCTGGTTCAGGAGAGACTTGAAGCGGGAGAGGAGAGAGAGGGAGGTCAGAAATCAGTCAGATCCTACCTCCGGAGGCCTGAGCGGGGGTTATGGTGGGGTCAGCGGTGCGGTTCTAAGATTGCAACCAGGTGTGTGCTCGTACGTGTGCTCGCTTGAACTCATGAGCGAGCATAATCCAAAACACAACCACTTTCATACAGAAATACCACAATAAACGGAGGAACACCAGCATGCTGGCTGTGGGTTTTCTTCAGACATGTTCAGGTTCTGTTACTTCAACGTTCCTGTCTCAGAGCCAGATCAACACCGGCGCCGTACCTTTCATTCAGCGCAGCGAGCCACATATCGGCACAATACTCCCGAAAAAAGGCAGCGTGACAGGGAGAACAGACAGAGCTGGAAACTCAGGTAAACTCCCACTGCAACATTACAGTAATAGTTTTATCAGCTGCATGCAGAACTAATCCATGCACGTTACATGATAACGTTACATTTACTGCATTTAGCCGACGTGCTACATCGTTAGCTCGCCTGCTGCTTTTCAGTAACTATCTTTACTATCTGTGAATCTGTCGCTGGAGGCTCAGCAATGTCAGCACAGCTACATGTGTTGGATGATAATGAAACGGTTAGTGAGTTGGACTGAATATTATAATGCGATTGTGTCACACTTAACAGGGGTTACGTACTGTAACCCGGATTCTATGAGTATAGGCGCAGCCCTCTAAGGCTATCGCTATTGGGTTTACCCCTTCCGCGCCGCGCACTGAGAATTCTAGTCTACGCCCACCCACAGCGTGGGCCTCTCCTATGTCTTCTCTTTGGCGAAGCAGGAGGAGTCAACGCCTCACTGGCCCATACGGTACCACCAAGCACAACTCACCTGCCCAGAGCCATAATGAGCCACCCAGTCGCCCGCTGACAGCGGCATTGGGCATGGGAGGCCAAGGGCCACATGAGCACCCCCCCCCAACCATCCCATGGGAGAGGGCACACTCACAAGGAGATTCACTCAACCAAAACACTCAGTACTGAGTGAGTCAGATGGAAAAGGGAGACATCCCGCAGGTAGAAACGGATGAAAGTCCATGGGGACGACCAGGAGGCCGCCGTCCACTGTCATCCCATCGTGCAACGCCACTGAGGAGGCCAGTGAGACAGGTGCTGCGCTGTCAGGGGAAGTCCCTTGGACCACTCCCTGTAGTGCACAAACAGATGCTGCGAACGGCGCCAGGTGGCCGTGCGCGCCACATAACAGGACAGCGTTTGCGCCGGGCAGAGGAGGTGGGACATGGCTTCCTCCACTGACCCATGGGGGGGAGGAAAAGAACCCGAGAGGGTGATGACCTGCGACCGAAAGGAGTTACGCGCAATGCTTTTAGGCATGAACGCCAGGTTAGGGCGCAGAACAGCCGAGCTGCCGTCGCCCTGAATCTTGAGACACGACGGAGCCACAGAGAGGGCAGCCAGATCGCTGACCCTCTTGGCCGATGTCAGAGCCAGAAGCAAGGCGACCTTAGCTGAAAGGAATCCCAGATACGCCGTATCCAAAGGCTCAAACGGGGCTTGGGTTAAGGCGCGTAAACAGCGGCAAATCCCACTGTGGGGCAACAGGCCGCGTCACCCAGGGGATGGGGGAACACAGTCCTGTCCCCGAAGCCCTCGTGACAGGACGAAATAGCAGCAGTGTAGGTTTTAACTGTACTGAACGCCAGCCCCCCCGTCCATGAGCGACAGGAAGAACGAAAGCACCGCCGACAGCGGACAGGTGACCGGGTCCGTCCCATGGTCCAGACACCAGCGTTGGAAAGTCGACCACTTAGAGGAGTAAGAGGACTGAGTGGAGCCGGCCCTCGACCCCTGGATGGTGCGAATCACCTCCCGAGAGAGACCTAAGCCCTCCAGGTGTCGCCTCTCAGCGGCCAGACCCAGAGAGGCCGGCCGAGGAGTGGGTAACTCCTGATGGCACCCACCGCCTGAGAGAGAGCGTCCCCCCTCAAAGGGAGTTTCCAAGGCTGCCCCGCCAGCAACTGCTGGAGACAGGGAAACCAGGACGTGCCAGGGATGTGCACGTGCTGGTCGTATAATTAGATTATCATCAAAAAGTTGATTTAACGTGGATTCTGTGCCTCTCCTCTCTTCCTCCAGACTCTGGAGCCTTGATTTCCAAAGGAAATGCAAAATTTACTTTCATCAGAGAACATAACTTTGGACCACTCAGCAGCAGTCCAGTCCTTTTTGTCTTTAGCTGTGTCTTGTTCAAGAGTGGCTTGACACAAGGAATGCGACAGCTGAAACCCATGTCTTGCATACGTCTGCATGGTGGTTGTTGAAGCACTGACTCCAGCTGCAGTCCACTCTTTGTGAATATCCCCCACATTTTTGAATGGGTTTTGTTTCACAATCCTCTCCAGGGTGCGGTTATCCCTATTGCTTGTACACCTTTTTGTACCACATCTTTTCCTTCCTTTCGCCTCTCTATTAATGTGCTTGGACACAGAGCTCTGTGAACAGCCAGCCTCTTTAGCAATGACCTTTTGTGTCTTGCCCTCCTTGTGCAAGGTGTCAATGGTCGTCTTTGACAGCTGTCAAGTCAGCAGTCTTCCCCATGGTTGTGTAGCCTACAGAACTAGACTGAGAGACCATTTAAAGGCCTTTGCAGGTGTTTTGAATTAATTAGTTGATTAGAGTGTGGCACCAGGTGTCTTCAATATTGAACCTTTTCACAATATTCTAATTTTCTGAGATACTGATTTTGGTTATAATCAAACTTAAAAGGAATGAACACTTGAAATATATCAGTCTGTGTTTCACTTTTTGAATGGAATTACTGAAATAAATCAACTTTTTGATGAT
>NC_060167.1:17119406-17184232 GCF_021292245.1 Micropterus dolomieu | reverse complement strand
CTCTCTATTAATGTGCTTGGACACAGAGCTCTGTGAACAGCCAGCCTCTTTAGCAATGACCTTTTGTGTCTTGCCCTCCTTGTGCAAGGTGTCAATGGTCGTCTTTTGGACAGCTGTCAAGTCAGCAGTCTTCCCCATGATTGTGCAGCCTACAAAACTAGACTGAGAGACCATTTAAAGGCCTTTGCAGGTGTTTTGAGTTAATTAGCTGATTAATGAGTGTGACACGAGGTGTCTTCAATATTGAACCTTTTCACAATATTCCAATTTGCTGAGATACTGATTTTGGGGTTTTCATTAGTTGTCAGTTATAATCATCAAAATTAAAAGGAATGAACACTTGAAATATATCAGTCTGTGTGGAATGAATGTATACATTATACAAGTTTCACTTTTTGAATGGAATTACTGAAATAAATCAACTTTTTGATGATATTCTAATTATATGACCAGCACCTGTATTCTGCTCTGATGGAGAGCAGGTGAGTGTGTGCCCACAGGAGCAGCCGCCTGGCCAGACCCAACAGCTGCGCCGAGCGCACCCCGCCCTGGCGGTTTATGTAGGCTGCCGCGGCCCTGTAGTCGGTGTGGAGCAGCACGTGCTGGTCCCGTAGCAGAGGGGAGAATGTCGGATCACCTTCCACACCGTGAGGAGCTCCAGCATGTTTTTGTGGAGAGGCCTGCGGCCCTGCCACAGACCGCCCACCACCAGAGAAAGGCAGGTCCCGCCCCAGCCCATCAGGGAGGCGTCTGTGAAGACCGATATATGGGACGTGACCCTGCCTGGGGGAACCCCGACCGAAGAGAGAGGGGGTCGCACCAGTAGGCCAGATCAGGTGCCTCTGTCTCACCGGATCGGATGAACCAGCGCTGCAGCCTTCTCATATGGAGAAGGCCCAGGGGGAACACCACGTGAGCCACCAACATGAGGCCCAGAAGCCTCATGACCGACAGAGCTGCGAGGGACAACACGGTGGAGCAGCTCTACCAGAACATCCACCATCTCCTGAGAGAGCCGCGTTCTCCGGAGAGAGGAGTCCAGTACCACGCCAAGGTAGGTGAGTCTCTGGGAGGGGAGAGGAGCACTCTTCTTCCAGTACACTGTGAAGCCCAGATAAGACAGTTGTGTGACTAGCTGGTCTCTTCCCTTGGGTTGTTGTGGCCGTTTTGTTGCAGTGTTTTATGTCATGTAGGTCACGTTAGTTACAGCGACTGAGGTGGAGAGGCTGTGTACCTGAGTAACGTTATTGGTAAAACCCATAGACTGTATATAAAAACCACAATAAACATAAACTGAATGTTACGAAGCAAACAGCGGCAACTCCGAGCTACTGTAGCGTTAGCTGGCTGCTCCTGGCTGCATCACTACAGGCTAACGTTAGTAAACAAATCGCTCCACATTTGCTTTTTACCGTTACATCCTCTCTGCAAGCTAAATCAACAGTGGCACACAGGATAGTAACACGGGTCGCGTTAGTTGGTGAAGTAATATGGAAAGCTAAGGTTATATAACTTTGCACCAGATAACATTAGCAACTGCTCAGTGTTAGCCTGCGAGCTAACGTGACTTTCTCTGTGTTTCTCCAGCTTTACTAATGATTGACATCATCTGAACCTGTTTGGTCTGATGGGCTTCAGCACATAAACCTTTATTGATGTTTTGTATCCTTACGTGGAGCCTGTGTTTTGCTGTGAGCCGGTGGTTTTATGGTGTTAGTGGACTGCATGTCGTTAGCTGCCGTGTTGTCGCTGTAGTACGAGAGGCTTGAGAGCGCGCACAGGAGAAAACAGGCATGCGCTTCATTTTTAAGTGAGTTTTGAGCCCATTGACAATAAGGCAATGAAAATTTGATTAATTTCATTGAAAAACTTACATATAGTCCCTTTAAGCTGAATACTAGTAAATTTTATATGGTTGTCCACCTGATTTTGTATCCACCATAGACATTAGCAGAACTGCCTTTTTGTTCTATTAGTCATAATAGCCTATTACTGAATTTTTTTCTAAAGGGCAGATACTTGAGAGAGTTTGAGAAAGCTGTTAAAGCCTCACTGAAATTCATGAGAGCACTTAACTCCCCACCTACATTAATCATATCAGACATACTTCTGAGTTACGGCATGTCTCTTCCTGATCCTTTCATGACACTTTAAGATGTCTACTGGGCCAGGACTGAGACCTATGGAGAGGCAGCTGTACTCCTCACCTATAATGAAAACCCTAGCTAGTTATCTTTTATTTTGTGTCTTTATATGACAAAACTGAAGCAGCAGAGGCCGAGATATCCTGTTTTTTTTTGTTTATAGAATGGGCCAAGCCACAAGAACACTGAATTCTACTTATCCCCGCATTGCAACTTTTCATTCATCTTCCCTGCATGGTGAGTACCCATGCAGTTTGTAACAAAGACTTTCTGTTAAAATGTTGCAGTCCTCAAGCCTAACCCTGTTGACGTCATAAGACTTAATTTTGACAAAGCTCCTCCAGAGCCCCAGAAGACAGTAAACAGCTGATTCCACAGACTGAGTAATTACCCTAATAATGAATACCGGTAAACAGATGTTTATGTGTTAAATTGATGCAATTTCTCTTTTGTTCTGATGGCACAGCCATCAGCATGATGTATCTTACTTAGTGAATCAGTGGAATGATGGAACCACATCTTTATTAACTTTTATCTGTACAGGAAAGAAAAAACAGTATCAGTCACCAGATCATGCAAAGCAGTATTGCGTTACAAATAAAAACACATTACAAAACAAACAATATATACTGTACCATTAATATGGAGCCTCAATAAATAAATAAATAAATAAATCCATATATTACAAAAAATAAACTCCTGAGATGACACATACATACATACAAATACAATATGTTATAATTTACTGCAACATAGTACTGGAGATGGATTAACAGGTTGGTAAGCAGTTCTTAAGTGTTTTTTTATTTTTTACTCATAGGAACATGAAATGCTGCAACTCAACTGAAAATAACCAGTCAAGGTACTGTGTTCATTCCAGGTTGCCTTAAATTCAGTTCCACAATCCAAGCAGGATAATCACAAAAATCAACTGTTTTATATGGCATATTCATCGGAGCCAGCTTCTGACTGCAGTAAAAAAGCAACCTGGAAAGTTGCCACTGAACGGAACCTTAAAGGGAATGTAAGAATAAGGTATTTGACAGATACACAAGTCCTGTATGTATGGTCATATTTATATTTATAATAGGGTGACAGTGCTCAACAGTCACGTTGAGGTGTTATTGCACTACTGTCTCAATGTCTTTTAATGAGAATAATCAACAAAGTACAATACTGTTGATAGATCTACACAGAGGTGAAACAAGAGATCACCAGTCACAGCTACAGACATGAGTCTTTTTACTCTTTGAAATGCATTCAGTTGCTTTTTAGGACTGATTTATTCAGTCTCGTGCACTATGCTCAATCCCAAAGCTCCCAAAACAACAAAAGGTGCAATCAGTCTCGGCCTCAATAGTTAGTACTTATTCAGACGCTTGAAGTAAATGAACGGATTTCAAGTTGTAATCGACCCAGGTCTGCACAGCTAACAAATGTAGCTGTGAATTGAAAACATGTTCACAATAAGGCTACAACATCGAGAGAGAGAGAGAGAGAGAGAGAGAGAGAGAGACAAGGAGGGCAAAACTCAACACTGACAAGAGATCCCTTCTGCTCCAAAAGTCACACCGAGCCACTTGAAGGAGCCATGCATGACAACACAGATGAACATTCACATATTTCCAACTCCCTCACGTGACAATGAACCTCAAGGCTTGTTGACAAAAAGAAGGGGCAGCAATGATGAGCCCAGTAGTCAGTAGCCAAGGACCAGAGACACACAACGGCTGGATTTACAAAGAAACAAATGATTAATTCAAGAAGTTTTTTTTTCTTCTTTTACTCACATACTTCACTTACTGACCAAAACAGATTCACTGTGAGGGAAACCATCAAATGCCAAGTATCTGATTATTTTTGAAACGTGTATGAATCTAGTCACTGAATGAAAGAGTTATGCCACTGACAAAAGCTTATTGAAAAGTGCTACTGATTTTTTTATATTATTGGCTTAGCTCCCTTTATAGCTATATATGTTTATATTTATATACTGTATATATTACATATATAAGATATACACAGTATATATATACTGTCTATACTGTACATCCATCTATGATCTTGAATTATATTTTTTATATACTTCAGAAAGTGTTCCTTAAAGTGTGCTCTGGGAAATATAAACATTTTCTTATTCTATTCTATTCTATTCTTCATCAATGACGTAACACCTTCAGTCGACTTACTCTGGGACAGCATTATTAACTGAATATCATACCCTGCAGGCCTCACAATTACTCACACAGAGAAGCTGAAAGTGGAGGAGAAGAGGGACCAGGACAGAGGGAAACAGAACAGTTAACACACAAAGTTTAATCTCAGACTGGTTCACATTTAATGTCAATCAAGTCAATCACTGGCCAGTAGTAAAAGGGGGGCCAGAATCAATAAGGGGCTGACTACGGTTCGGCTGTGCCTAGTCAGAGAAAAGGCTGGCAAAGGACTTTCGGAGGTTGCGAATGGTCTCGGCCTTCACCTCTTCTTGGCCGTCACCTCCAGAGCTCGAGACACCGCGGAAGAAAGAAGAGTCGCTGAAGGCGTTGAAGGCATTGGTCAGGGACTGGGACTTACTTGGAGGGGAAGATGAGGGGAAAAAGAGGGAGGAGAAGAAGGTGACGAAGAGGGAGGAAGGATGGGAGGCAGGGAGGAATGAAGGAAGGGGAGAACACAGGATATGTGAATGATAATAGGATAAGTTAAAGGCAAAAGGAAGACAAACAGGGAAATGTGTAAGAGGGACAAAAAGTCACAGATAACAATATTTGTACAATAATCTCCCCACATTTAAGCAGTATATTAACATATAAACATAAAATTAAACATGTTATCATTATATAGAGGGCCGATATACAGACACTGAAGTGTATATTAATTTACAGTATTTTCAATGAAAACTTTCTATGAACGCATATTGAATATAATAACAACTGCGTTATATTATATTTTCTTTTTTAACTGTTTATATGCCAACATTCAGTTTTGGATGGTTCACAAGAGGAGTCAAAGTTGTTAACCAATACATCTCTAAACCTTTAAAAATTGCCATATATCTGCTTAAAACTACATTATAGTATGTATTACATTTTTATATACTGCTTATGAATGCTAAATAGGAAGGCTGCAAATGATTGGAATTCGACATACACATATTATCTTTTTACAGAAGAATGTCTTTTGATATTTAATTTGTCACAAGGTATGGCCCATTGAAGTGCATGTATCTGCAACAGTTCACTAATAATACGGTTCTTACTTCAGCAGAGGATGGGTCTTTTGCTGGGATGCTGGCTGTTCTTCCACGGGGGCCTGGGCTTCATCGGAGGTCGCGGCAGCCTCATCTGGGGCCGCAGCAGCTTCATCTGGGCCAGGCTCAGGGTTTAGGGAAGGAGAGGCCGGCTTGGCCTGGGGCTGAGCCTTAGCTGGAGACTGGGCATTAAGCGGGGAGTGGCTGGCTTTGGCTGGGGACTGAACCTGTGCTGGGGCAGGGGCTGAGGCGGTATCTGAGGTCTGAGTGGGTGCTGGGACTTGGGCAGCGGGTTGGGGTTTAGGTGAAGCTTTGGGAGGAGGCGGGGTTTGCGGCTTTGGCTGGAGCTGTGGCCTTGAATTCCTGCGTACAGGAGGGATAGGCTTTGCAGGCGGTGTGGGTTTGGGGGGCAGCTCTTTTGGTTTGCCAGGAGCTGGAGATGGGGAGCTCTGAGGCTGGGGCTTGGGCTGCTCTGTGGTAGGACCTGAGGCTGGGGGAGAGGCTGGGGGTGGAGCTGGGGCTGGAGCTGGGGTTGAAGCCGAGGATGGAGGGGAGCCTGGAGCTATGGCTGCTGCTGCTGCTGCTGCTGCTGCTTTGGTTGGGGAAGAGCCTGGAGCTGCTGAGGCTGCTGCTGCTGCTTTACCTGGGGATGATGGTGAAGCTTTTGCTGGGGCTGGGGTGGAAGCAGAACCTGGGGCTGACTTTGTGACGGATGGGGCTCTCGTCATTGGGGGAGGCCTCGGCACTGGAGGCTTTGTAACTGAGGCGGCCCTCTGGACTGGTTTCTGAGCTGGACCTGGGACAGGTTTTTGGGCCTGGCTGGGCTTTGGTACTGGTTCAGATGCTCTCTTAGCTGACTCTGTTGATGGCTCTACACTCTGTGATTTCACTGGTGCACCTAAAAGATTGAGATAAAAAGTTATATTAGATTATAGATCAATGCCAATATATTGCATAACGGCAAGAAAAGCAAAAAAGCAAAAGGCGAAGTAAAGGAAACAAATAAATAAGCATCATTATATCTAAGATCTCGCACCTATTGTTTCAGGGCAGCAGCTAGAAAACCAGGCGCCTATAACACTCACCAAAGACTAAAGCAGAACATGATACAGATAATAAGCTTGAGTCTGGACATGCTAATTCACACGATGACCTCTCACATTCAAAGAACCATCCTAACCAACTCATCTGTCAAGAACAGGCTGGGGGCAAAGCAGGCTCTGACTGTTTAGACTGCAATGACCAGCAGGGGGTAGCAGATCAACGCTTACGAGAAGGTGTGTTGACAAGCCCATCATGCCAAGTGTTAGATGCTTTTATGTCTCATGTCACCCTGAGGAGGAAATGTGTTGATTTTAAAAAAGAGACAACAAGAGTAAAGGAAAGAGTGGGAGATGAGAATGAAAGAAAGTAAATAACAAAAGGAGAGATGATACAACCAAGAAAGAGTAATGGCGTCAAACAACTCAACGACCCAAACACAGGAGGCAGCAAAGCAACCAGTCATGCAGAACAAAAGAAACAAGTGATTACACATGCTAAGTAGGATGTGTCTGGGCAGGGATGAGTTTCCAACGGCTGATTTTGACACTTTTCAGGATCCCGGATTATAGTTGAGTATGTTAACTATAAGTAAAAGGGTAACTTTGGTATTTTTCAACCTTCTTTTCCCATGTTTTTGTGTCTGTGTGACTAAAGATTTTTTTTTTAAATCTTCCAGTGCTGCGTGAGCACAATGCAGTCGACAGCAGTGAGACACGGCTGCAACATAATCCTTTCGGGCTATTGCGCCCTGTCAAAGTACGTCTACTTAAGTGCTTGTTTTTGCCACTGACAGGCTCAGATTGTTATTACACGTGTCTGACAACATTGTAGAAAGGATCCCTACAGAGATAGACCTTTTTTTAAGAGTAGATTTGTATGTTGCTCTTGTCAATGCCACCACATACCATTGAACGCAGGAGTTGCTGGTGTACCGCTGCCTCTGTCGGTTAGTTTGTTTTATTAGCTTTGGTGTTTTAAAGGGATAAAAACACCAAAGTCACACAATGACTACCCGACTGAGGCAACAGGAGACCAGGGAGGTAAAATGACTATTTTTGTAAAGGGAGTCTGGTGTCTTTGACAAGATCGGTATAGCAACCCTTTCTGGCTAAACAAAAAGGATCTTACTCGTTAAAAAAAGGTCTAAAACAAGCACTTCAGTGGATGTACTTTTTTACGTTGCAGCCCTGTCTCGCTGCTGCTGACTGCAGTGCGCTCGCTCAGTGCTGGACCAATTACCCTTTAAAGCCTCTTCAAAAAGATTTCTTTGAAGACAGTTTGGAAGAGTATATAAATGTATGTTTAGTGTAAACATTTACATTTACAGTTTGTGGATTTTTGACAACATTATCTACATGATAATACTAGATCCCATGATCACAACAACAACTTCATGAAAATTCATCCCACACATTCTCAGACAGTCATTGTTGTAAGGCAGCTAAATGGCTATAAGTCTTACGTTTGATCAGAGTTTGCCATATAGAATCCCAATGGTTGCTTTGGACTCACAAAGCATAAAAACCAAAGAAAACACCATTTGTACAAACATAATTTGTAAAGGGAGCCACAATAAGAATTTGCTTGGATACAAACCCTAAATTTCTCATTATTTTTAATTATGTACTTCTTAATTATACATTATATTTGTTGACTGTAGATTGTATTTTTACTTGGGCAACTGCTTTCAGGCAGTTCAGCCACAAACTGGTAAAGCCTTTGGTGTTTGCGCAATCAGGAAAGATTAAGGCAACTAATATTTGCAGTCAGATGCTGTATGAAGATCAAATATCAGAAATGTAATGGTCTGGATCCAAGCAAATCAGGAATGATCATGCAGAGAAAGAAAAAGATGTTTATTTTCTTTGACAAGTTTCATTAATCAGGTATCCAGGTTTAATAAATTCATATAAGGCCACTTTGTCTTGTCTCAGGTATTATAACACAGAACAATGAAGGTTAATTTACAACCAAAGGCAACACCAAGCAGTTATTCACAAAACATTCAGATATTGCAAATGTGGCTGTGTTGCTTGACAGGAGGAAAAAACACTTTGTTTACCATAAACTGATTTGCACCATAACATACAGGATTTAGAGATGATTAGAAGGACTCAAAAGCCAAACAATGAGCGCTCAGACAGAAACGGCACTGAGGTGACCAGATCTTGCACAGTGATCATGAGCAGCACATTTAAGAGGTGATATTACTTTCCATTTAAGAATGCATACAAAGTCAACAGAACATCCATCTATAAATAAGCGCATGTCTGCCACTGTCCAAAGCTTTTGTTTGCAACAGTGTTGCAATGAGGATTATTATCTTTGAAAGGCAATGTCATTAATGTCAGATGTTTTTTTATGATGAAAAATGCCAGTTTAGGGGGTATTACACTTGTTAAAGCACTTTGTAACTTGTTTTTGAAAAGTGCTCTACAAATAAGGATTATTATTATTATTATTATTACCTAATTTAATTTTCCTACTTGCGCTAATGCAAATGTGTGTTGACCCATGTGAGTTCATTTTTCCAGAGCCGATGCTGCCTAAACGATGTTAGCATGAAGCCTGTGTAACTGTCGCACTGAATGAAGCTGTGCAATGCAATTTAGCGCACCAAAGCCATCGACTTGTTCCATTATCCAACTTGTACAATGAAAATTGAGGAGGAAAGTCTAAAACCGGAATCATACAATGTTAACAGCTGCAGATGAATTATACTTCACGCACTGACCGCAAATAAATGAAACTGAAGTCCGATTTGCACATCTCAACATCTAAACACTGTGGACACATGTTCATCTCTAACAATTCCTGTAAAACATAAAAAGCTGGCATTCCTAAAACAACCACCACAAATATATTAAACACGACATGGAGTACAGGCATTTTCCACATCCATGCAAAATGAGGAAAAAAGGAATTCAAGACAATGAATAAACATGCTAACACACACGCACACAGTTCAACACCAATAATAATAGCTTTCCCATGTTCTATGCTGCTTTTAGTAGGAACATTTAGTTTTAACACACCAGCCCTGAGCACAAACATCACCACACTAACACAGATGCTATGGCTACAATTAAACTCAACAAGATGGCTAAAAGCACTGTACACTGGTTTGTTAGTTCAAGTGATAAAAGTCACAAGTTCAACAGAGGCAAAGCAGCTTAAACAGACAGCAGAGGTTCTTTTCTTTTCTTGGACCCAGATTACTGCAGTGATTATTACTGTCAACATCCCACTGAAGCCATGATACCAGTGCATTAGTTTGAGTCAACGATGATGGACACTGTTACATTCAAGGGACAGAGATAAGAATGCAGATGAAATACAAACTGCTCTTACTTTTAAAGGAATCATTTTGGGAAATACGCAGTCATTGCCAAGAATTAGATGAGAAGATTGATACCACTATCACGATTGTGCGGTAAATATGAAGCTATGGCATTGCAGCTGGTTAGCTTAGCTCAGCACAAAGACTGGAAACAGAGGGAAACAGCAAGCCTAGCCCTGTCAAAGTCCGCCTACCAGCACCTCTAAAGCTCACTAATGAACTGGTTAAATCTTGGTTGTTTAGTTTAATAACAAATTACTGTAGTTGACTAATATTGGTAACTTTTCCAGGTAAGGTTTTTTTTTCTCTAATGGCAGTGCTTTTTTGACAGAGAAGGTGTTAAATGGATACTTCATTTCAGAAATATCTCTTAAGGTTTCTGAGACTAATCTGTCCCACGGTTGAGTTAGAGGTGTTTTTTCTAGACTTGCTTTGGCCCTAAAGCAGCAGTATTTGTATTACAATGGAGAACAGTGTTCAGACAACCTTGAGGTTGAGGGCGCTGGCCTGAGGTCCTGTTTGGATCTGCCAGTCCTTCCTTAAGGGCAGCACCCTGGGAGAGAGTGAGGGGGTGGGAGAAAGAGAAAGAAGGAAAAGAGAGAGGGAGAAAGAGAAAGAGTGAGAGTGGGAAAGTAAAGCAAGCATGGTTAAGCAGATTCTGGTAAAGAATCAGCAGTGAACTGTAAAGGTCTACAACAAAATGATTTATCTGCCAACATTAACAGCTTGGATTTCTCATTTAAAGAACCTGCCACCCCTTAGACTCTGAAGCAGATGTTGTATGAGCATGTGTCATTGTAGCTATTTATTTTATATCCATTACAGATACACACGTGTCTACCTGTTGAGGTTGCACAGTAGTTGGCCTCTGGCCTTGAGGGGAGCGAGCAGGTGAGCGGGAAACACTAGATGATCTGGCAGCCAGTGCTTGGTTCATCTTAGCCAGCACCACCTCTGAGATGAGCTGGCGGTCCTCTGCCTGGTGATCACCAATCAACTGCATAGATGAACCCACGACCTTGACAAAGACAGACAGTGTATTAGAAAATGTGTGCCGTTTTTTTTGGAAAAGTTTACTAGACTGAAATGTTGTTTACCCAGACTGGATAACAAAGTTAGGACAGACAAACTAAGGAGGATAAACTGCACAGTGGTTAACACTTCATGTGTGGTAATAGCTCTCTTGTGCGCTTACTGTGACTTCTTCTCCCAACGCAAAAACAAGATAAATGATTAAGAAAGAGAAAGAAACAAAACTGTCAGCGCGCACACACCATCACTTCGGGGACAACTTACATCCATTCCCTGAAGACTAACCCTAATCACTGCTTGCCTAAACCTAACCGTAACCCCAACCATACGCTAACCTTAAACCAAGTCTTCACCCTACAATTTAATGATTATATTATGGGGTATTTTGTCTCCATAAGGATGGCGAGTCCCCAAAATGTGACTGTGTAAACAGATTTATGTCCCCACAACATTAGGGCATCTGTGTAATATGTGGTAATCATCTATTTATTCTATTTATCATTGTGGCATTATGCTGCTAAGCAAGATAGAAGATATGTATTTTAAGGAGCACATTAACATCCATGTAAATGAAAATCCACTCTAGTTTTAGCACTTTTCCAGTGGAGATGTGAAAAACATGTCTCCCCATGAGTCATGCTTTGCACAGCTTTCCCACTTCAGCATCTAAAAATGCAACTTCTATCAAACTACTTATTATTTCAATCTTGGAGTGAGGCAACTTCGATGTTTGATGCTTAGAAACAGTGCTTGGACACCACATTGACCGGGTGTTAGTGTCATTGTGGCTGCTGTATCATCTCCCTCTTCATCCCGAAATATGCTTACTGGGCTTTGTAATCATGATTGTCCAAACATCGTCATGCCTCACTTCTCCACTCATTGTCCTCCTTGAGATTTCTGCTTCTGCTAGTCATCTGATAGCTTCAGCAACCTGTCTTACCTGCATAAACCTCAGCTCACTACTGTTGAAGAAATTTTGTGATCCATGTTTACGTGTGAAGAAGTTTCGGAGACTGATGAGGACTTAACATGGCCTGGTTTATTGAGCCGGGCCGAGGAGACACAGTGAAAACAACATGTGAAAACACTGAGTGCCAACACCAAATCTCAAGTAGTGCCTGTAAGATTTCCCTCCGAGGTTAACTTTAACTGGCCTAAACCTAGAACAACTAATCTATCTGATGTTTAGACTCCAATGCTATGTCATATAGGAATCTATTACTATCCATGAGTTGTACTGTAATCTTTACAGCCAGTATGTTCTTGTAAACATTCTTGTAAGACTCAACCTTGCGAGATTCACAGAGAACACTGATCTCTGTTATCTACCTTATGAGTCTAACTGTTGTCTCCATAACAGGGACAGTTACATGTGAGAAATAACTAGAGCTGGAAGGTCAGTGAACACTTGTAGTGTCAGCTAATGACTCTAAGCTAGCCCTGTCTTACCTTTCCCTGTTACATAAATTAAGCTCCCTAAGAATAACTTTAACTTACTTTAACAACTACTAGCTTTTGAGGCAATTTTGCCTGCTAGTGCTATCTGCGTGTTTTAAACTACTCCTTGTCTGTTCTGCCTCAGCACAATTGGATTTGTTTGCCTGCTTTGACTGCCAGTCCATGATCAACTGTAAGTTTGTTTATTGACTTTGCCGTTGCAACGTTGCAAACTGTCTTTAACCATATGTGCAATATCACAGGCTACATTTTGGTCCAGCTACTCATTGTCAGCTGCCAGAATTTTGACAAAATATTACCCAGCTTTTTCAGTGCACGAGGGGGCTGACTTGGCCTACACCAGTGAGTTGCTCTGGACCTACTGCCAAAATGCGTCCAGAGAGAAGCAGCTCTTTCGATAGCACTACAGCTTGTGTCCTACAAACCCTGGCTTGTCAAGTTGCTCCCTGAGCTGGCAGAAATCTTGGCCACTCAACAACTCAATACTGTGGCCAAATTAGTAGCTGCTCCAGATCCTGTCTCCAAATTCTTTTCCAGTTTCGTTCAGTTCCTGCCGGGTTACTTCCAGAGCCTCCCTTCTGAGGAGCTTACCGCTTACTTTTACAGCTTAGATCCTTGTAGGGCAGCCTTCCACCTTCCTCTGAAAGCCATCCTGCCTATGCCCTCTCAGCCTCTGCAGTCTTGCTCCCAGGTGCCTTTGTGGAGTCCCAGCAGGGATCATTTGTGCAAGTGTATTTCCATTGGTTCCCATGGGTCATTCTCCAGTCATTCCACTGCCCAGCATTCCCGAGTCTCCACTGTCATCCACCTCTACAGTCATCCAGTCGGCCAGAAATCAACTTTCCTGCAAGTACAGAGCCCCTGTTGCTGTTTCTATGTTTCTTTTTTGTCCTCTCAGTATCTGAGCCTTCGCCTGTCTTTACTTCTGGCTGAACGTGTCTCTATCTGAGCCTGAACCTAAACCTTTTAGGACTCAGGAACTAGAGCGGCAATCTAGTAATCAAGGTTCCTTGTTTGATCCCAGGCTCCCCCAGATAGCGTTTACGTGTCCTTGAGACACTGAACCCCTAACTGCTCCTGATGCCATCAGTGTATGATATATATATGTATATATATATACACACACAGACACACAGACACACAGTAGGCTATAGGCCTAGTTCTTATTGAACTACCTTCATTCCACAGTAGCAATAGAAGAAAGACTAAAATCCTGCTCCGAACAGTGTGTGTGTGCAAGAGAGAGAGCTAAATCAGACACACAGAAACTCTCCTACTTAGTGCCATATCATTGCAGCTAAATGTATTTCCTCATGCAACAAACGGAGAACCATTGTTGTTTGAATAAAGTAACTTAATTATCACATTATTAATTAATTAGATATTTTTTATTGTTTATATGTGAATTTGTGCTCTGGCAACACTGCAACCTAAACAACCTAAACATTGATGGCAATGGGCGAGAGAGAGAGAGAGAGAGAGAGAGAGATCTCTCATCTCATGGAAACAAGTTTCTACCAATACATATCAAAGTTTCCTCCTCACTAGAGGAAGAGGTGTCCAGGCTGGACCCTGATCCTTCTCACAACAGGTGTTACAATAACTATCACAATAGAAAGTAAACTCAGTTGCGCTTGTCTTTATTCCCCTGCAGCAAAGTCGCAGACATTAGCCCAATGATCGGTATGTGATGTCACCATCCCACGGAGGCGCTTCTGCCGTCACTTACTGATCCTTCAGAAATGCTTGGGGAAATGTAGCGTGTGTGGACACTACCGCGCTACTCAGTCAATAAAAGAGCTTCGTTACTGAAAAGCTATTTGATTCAGAAAATAGCGACGCTACCACCAAGCTACTGAGAAATGTAGTTAAACTAGTAACGGCGCTACTTGTAGTGATGCTACTGCCCAACACTGCATTTTGGTCCAGCTACTCATTGTCAGCTGCCAGAATTTTGACAAAAATTAAAGCACTTTGAGTGGTAGACTAGAAAAGCGCGATAAAAATGCAGTCCACCTGTCTCTTCGTCAGAGTACGAACCTCTCTTTCAGTCTGATCCTTTACCTGTCTCTGTGTCTGAGCCATGACATTGTTTCACCAAAGCCTGTTTTTGCTTCTCAACCTCTGCCCACCTAAACAGTCCTTCTTCTCCACTGCTCAGGATCTCCTCCTGGCTACAGTCACTACACACCACCTCCATGTTAACCTTGGGCAATGAGATTGCATGTCCACCCATGACCTGCCTCCTCAGATTAAATTTGATGGGATCAGAGTACTTAGTAATTTTCCATACTGAGACATAACTTCACTTTTAGAAAAGGTATTATTACAGCAAAGCAAATTCCTACATTAATGTGTTATTCACAACCATTGTGGTCATGACTTCCAGACTAAAAGCTATGAAACATGAAACCAATATACTGAAAAATTACTGGAAAGAAACAGAGCGAAAGACAAGAGGGAAAGAACTGTGGCTGAAATCAACACGACAGAGCAGTTAACTGAGAAAGACAGATACATAAACAGACAAATACAACAAACACCAACATAGGTGGCCCATGGAGAATAGCCATACTTGAAATATCACCAGATGTTATTTATCAAACTCGTAATGTGTATTCAGGTTAGGTTCAATTAGTTTATTTCCAGCCAGACAATCTAAGATACCAGCAGTATAAATTAGGCAAGACATGCTAAATATAACTCCCACAGGCTGATGGTGTAAGTTTTCAAACAAAAGACAGGAGTCAATAAATACAGTGATAATACGGCAGCTGGTTTAGTGCCTTGTCAGCTGTTCGATCTCTTTGGAGTTTCCATCCATCCATCCCCCCTGCCATCCATCCCTCCTTTCCTCCCTCCATTCATTATGTCTTTTTCTTACCTCAGTAATGTAGTCATTACCATCCTTGCCACAGATGGCTTTAACGGCACAGATATCCAGCCCTCCGAAGATCTCTGAGCAGGTATCAACCCACAGCTTATACCTGTCACAGAGGGAAGCTGGATTAGGTCTACAAAGAGTCATAATCTGTTTACAGGAAACTAAAAAGGAAATCAGATAGGTTACCACTACTGTGTGTGTAAAACTGTTGTGAGTTGCAAAGTTGGCACTTGAGCTGGGTTAATTTCCTATTTTTTGTATAAAACAACTGGTAGTGAATGAAATGTTTTCTGCCTTACACCATCTTGCTTAGCTTAGTAAAAAAAATGTTTTTCTTGCACACTAGTTTTATCAATTATATTGACTTATGCACCACTTCAGCACAGTATGTCTGTGCGAATGTTGCTCTTCAGGGCCATTTTCCTGACAGTTAACCTATTACAGAATCTCTGTAGCTCTTGGCGGGGTTTACTGGAGCCCATAAGGTACTGTTGCTGGCTCGGACTGCTGCACCAGCATCTGTAAAGAGCTCCATTGACATTCTGTCTGGAGAACTGAACACATTCAAACTATGGCAAAAACCGACACATCAATACTGACCAAAGGGATACTGTACTACATACTATGTACTACGGCAGGTATTGAACTTTTTATACAGGGTCAGATTCACAGTTTTTAGCTCACATTTGTAAAATTTAATGTCTCTGTAATAATTAAAAAAATAAGTTTTTTGATTTTACATTATGGCAGTAAGGTAATTTAATGATTCATAAGATTGACTTACCTCATTATATGGGTTTTTAGTAATTGGCAGAGTAAGGTTTGAAGAGACTGAATTGAATTCAAATTGAGCTAAAATTGTTTGACAAGTCAGACACTGTAAGGAAAAGGAAAATAACAACTTTGGTACTCTGTTATATACGTCAGATTAGTATTAATGCATCCATTTTTGAGCTATTTTTTCAGCGGTGCTCCATATGGACGTTGGCACTATAAGCAATATCACTCACTTGTCCTATATTTGACAATAGGCCTTCTTCACAGCTTACCTTTTGACCTGTTATTGCAGAAACATAACTTTAATGGTGGCTCTCTTCTATTTTAGTGTCTCTGAAAGCCACGCCAGTATGAATTATTAATGTTATCAATTACACCTATGCTTCTCCTGCAGTGAAAGGTCAAAATACATGCTTTGGAAAAGGTTCCGGATTGTAACCATGAACAGAGCAGCTCAATGTGAAAATGGGCAAGGTTCTTACCCTTCGACAAACCCCCCCCCGTATAATCAAAAACTAAACTCACACAAACAACTTCCTCTTTCTATGTGTGCATGACACAATACAAGGAAAAAGACTGAAAGCACAGTGCAGCATCAGTCCACTGAAAACATCAACCGATTTCCAAACATCTGTGTGTTTACCCATGTGAACGGGTTTCAGCTGAATGAATCTGCAGTGTGAGTACATTGTGACCAACTGTGACATAACACAAGAGCCTGAGCATCACTAATGTGGAAGCGGTGCTCACTTGTCAGTCATGGCTACTTGTTCCAGCATGGCAGATCCTGTGTTGCTCTTCCAATTACCAGAGATGGATGTTCGCCTAGAAAAGAAGAGGAAATTGTGCGTTAAATGATTACAGACACCAACCTTCTCTTGTAGAAATAACAAATACGGGCAAGAGAGAGTTAGACAACCCTTTAGCAAAAGGGGTGTGATTTCAGCGCTAGCTTTAGGTGAAAAGGCAGCGTATTCAGGTAACATGCACAGCGGCAGGTTATCAGGCTGATTAGCATCCTGATAAATTACCATTGGTTTTTTTTTGTGCAACTAGCATGAAGGACAAAAAGAAATGGTTAACCCCTAAATGCACACCTCAAGATGGTTAGTGACCAGGGACTATATTACATACTGTATAATTCATTACTTCATTAGAGTGTAAAAGTTGTTATTCACTGCTTGCCAGTTGGACGTGATAGCAGGTAATGCCACTGTGTTTGTGTTTTCCTGTTTGGCCACATGACAGCAGCGTTGTCTTACTGGTACTATGAATAAATACATTATGATGAAAAAGTTTGTTCATAGTAGCTTACTGTTATTACTGCTTATTGCAGTAACACAACACCTGGATATCATATATAGTACAGAGATCCTTGATATTAGAGGGTTTTGACAAACCCACACACACACACACACACACACACACACACACTATATGAAAGGCCAACTGCTAAAGAAGAAGAACACACACATGTATGCTTTGTAGTCAGCGCCGATTTTCTGGACCCTGATGTCGTACTTGGCATCTACAAATGGCTCTGTAGTGCAGTAGGTCTGAGTGATGGCCACTACACTTGCAATGTCCTGGAAGTCACTCACATTATCCACTTTGACCTACAGAGGAATACACAAAATACAGAAATGTAAGTGCAAAACAGATTTCTGTCACCTTCAGAAAGAGCCATGCTAGCTGTTTGCTGCTTGCTTCCAGACTATGTGTTAAACTAAGCTAATCACATGCTGGATCCAGCTACATATTATACAGACAACTCTCAGCAATAATCAAATATTTTTCGTACATCCCACATGTCAGACTGTTTCTTCTGGCATCCACAAAGGGTCAGTAGACTGAAAAATATAAACGTAAAGATTGCTGTTTTTGAGTGATGCAACCTGCTTGTAGTTTACATTTGCAATGATGCCGTAATGGTCTCTGCAGTAGCCACTGTTGTAGTAGTGACATGATCCGATTTAATTAAAAAGTTACTATTACAGTAGTATACAGTACAGTCCGTACAGTATATATTCCCCTCAGAGGGAAGCAACTGCAGCAGTGAAAAAAAAAAAGGGATTTCTACTAAAGGTACAGGCTGATAATAGGCCCAGTTAGAGAGAGAGAGGGGGCGGGGGGGACAATAGCACAATATCAGATTGAGCAGTCTAGGGGAATGAAGTGTGGTGGATTGATGTGGAGTGGTAGAAAGAGGATAAACACGTCAATCTGATTTCACCCAGAAAATATTAACACAGTTGTCAATCAATGAGAGGAGAGAAGGTCGGCTGAGGGAGAATAGAAAAGCATGCGCTGCAGTCATGAAAGGAGAAAAGGATAAGGAAAGCCAGATAAGAGGGAGACAGAGGATGGAGAATGAAGTGGTAGTGTATGTCAGAAAAAAAAACATTAAACAGCAGGCTACGATGTGGTTTCAGATGTGGGTTTACTTAGTGTAAACCATTTAACTATCTCTTGGCACACAGATAGATTGTAAAGCACTTCCCAATGCTTCAGTCCAACATGCAGCTCTTTCCCAAACTTCAAAACTGTCTACTGTCTAAACTACTGCTTTCAGGAGGTCAAATCACTCCATTTAACATTTTAAGTTTGTAAAGTAACTGTAAAATGGGTAAAATAACTTTTCTTGTGGAAGCTGGTATGAAGAGAGCAGTATTCCTGTAAAGGAATCAACATTACCTTTCCCATTCCAGAGTGGGCGTGTCCGATCTTCACCACTACTGGGAAGCTTGGTGTTGTAATCTGAAAAGTAATAAAAATAATTAATTAAAGGGTGATTAATGATGAACAGTACATAATGACAACACGCTGGAAAGACTCCGCGTCACCATTCACAGTATGTAGGTAGGTGGGCCTTTGTGGTCTAGAACTGCAAAAAAATTAAAATTTCAACAAATCATTTACTTTAATTCTTTAAGTTATATTTTACAGTAAAACAGATTGTAGATCTGCCAGGAGGTGATGGTACTGAAGTTACAGTATCTGCCATATTTTAAGTTGATTTTCACTAACCTAACTAACCTTATTTCTACAAAAACAAAATCAGCACAAGAAAGTGGTGGAATAATGAACATTTCTACTTGTTTTAGTGAAAATTTAAGATTTAAATCTACATTAATTTATTAGTGGCCACCTCGGGGCAGCGCAAAAAGCTGTTAATACAGCATATTATTATTATTATCACATACTGTATTTCCATATTATATACATATATTATCACATACATGTTAAAGTTGATTGGACAAACGTGTTACAGTTGCCTATTTACACATCCCGCAGACACAGAGCACCATTTGTATGAATTGTGGGTTGTGTTTCTGGCCGCTTGAAGAATGTTAGCCCAGTCATTTTTGCTGCTTTGGCTCAGACCAACTCCTGAGGTAAATATCTGGAACTACAGACCTGGGGGATAATTCTCTGTGGGTTCTTTACTACAAGCAACACCTTTTACATGTAGCTTTTGGATCCATTGTAAATATAAAAATATTGATTAGTGCAGCTTTAAAGAATGTGATACACTAGTAAGGAAAGATGTTTTCTGCAGTGGGCATATAAAACAAATATGAAATACAAACATGAAAATGGATGCAGATAAAGGATATCTGTTGGAATAATATTACTGAACACTTGACAGAGCTTGTGCTCTGTTTGGTGCAGATTCGCAGATGAACACAATCTACATTATTTGTGATAAACTTCTGATAATTTTCAACAAGCATTTCCAATGTTAGAGTCTCATTCTGCCATTTAAATCTATTTCTTTTATATTTACTGCTGCTTTTTTTTAAAAATGTAATGGCATGTGCTCAGATGTCCTAATTAGTCCAAATGAGTCATGAAATACTGTCTTGACAAACAAACAAGCACAACAACAATAATCTTGAATTTTAGGGGAAAAAATGCACAAATGATTCATGATTTAACACCATTGTTTGTGTGGGTGGAGGTCATTTCTGATCTGTGCTTCAAAAACCTGTCCAACAAGACATTAATCAGCCATAATTTTCATGACTAATACACTCAATACACTTACAGCAGCCAATGGGAGAAGAGGGAGGACATCAAAAGAGGGGACAAGAAGAGGCAAAGGATGGTAGGGTTTTTTTTCTGCGTTTGAGGAGGCTGTCCCTAAATTGTTGAGTACATAAGAGGCTCTCTGTGTGCGACCCTCTCAGCATTCAAGACCAGAGTGTGAGGGAATCCAACTATTGTAAGTTTCTCTATGTGTTGTCTACTTAGAGGGGCGAGAGAGAGAGACAGAGAGAGAGTGAAAGAGGGAGCAGTGGCAGCAGCTTTCCCTTCAACTTATTTGCTCCAGCTTGAATGTGTACTTTAAATTTATGAAAACATTTCTATCCACAGCTGCCTTTCAGCTCAGCAGAGCTCATCTTACTGTCCTATCCATCCGTCCATTGCTGACTGCTGGCCTGATTTGCTTTCCCACGGAACTTAACAGGATCACAAGAGGTTGCAGAGTGTTTATCGAGTGGTGGAACAGGCAGTCAGAGTCAACATGGTCATATCCCAGGAGCGGACAGCGTGTCTGGGGCTCTGGGTGCTCCTTTTGCTTGGTGCAGGCATGGAGGAAGTTGTGGAGGGATGTAGCTGCCACCCAGCACACCCACAGCAGCTATTCTGCAGTGCTGAGATCGGTAAGTTAATAACTGGATACCAGTGCAGTTTCTGTTCACTCAGACAAAAGTTAATATAAAAACTGCTGTATTTAATAGTAGTGAAAAACTCATTTTGACCCAGATGGGGTGTATGTGATTTTAAAATGGGAGGATTGGCCGTCCTTCTTAACTAAATGATTGACGATTTGGCTTATTGATCAACTTAATTACATTTTCTGACAGGGAAAATGTTTCAGTCCATAGTGTAAACCCACTGTGACAAGAACTAATCAATAGAGCTTCCATGCTGAGCTTTTAGTTTGTTGATTTATTGTTCTTGGCTTGTTCAGATTCTATTCATACATATTATCAGATTTATGAACTTCAATAGTTCAATGTATTAGAGTAGTATATAGAAAGGCTATATAAAATATTAGTTTGGTGGATTGATTATTGATTAATATCTGTTATAATCCAGTTTTTTTTATTTTATGTTGAATGAACAATATTCATAAGAAATACATAAACACACATGAGTTGTTTCTCTGACTGGGCTTTCATTTTCTTATATACCATGATTAATACACTACCAGCCCTTTTATTATTATTTGAAAACAGGGCAGCCTGCTATTTATTTTTTGTAGTTATATATTTGAGTCTTCTTGCTCTCAATAACACAAAAACAAACCCTAAAAAAAAAAAACTGTCCGCACCAATTGGCCCCGGCCTACTTTCTATCTATCTGTCTGTCGGTCTGTCTGCCCGTCTCTCTGTCTGACGCCCCTCATCATCCAGTCCTTTCTTGTCTAAGCACAGGCCAAAACCAACACTCTGCTCTGACTTTGAGTACTTGGCTCCAGACTGTGGAAAGCTGAAGTATGTGCTTCTGTCAAAGGTTACACTCCAGCAGAGGAGAGAGACAGACAGAAAGACAAAGTAGACAAAGACGCTGCTTTTACTGTATTTTAGTCTTGTCTTCTAATTGGTCTCTATCTCCCGTCAGGTTTAGAGAGGGTCATCTCCTTCAAAGTACTCTGAAAATGTGTCTGAAAATATAGTCAGTATGAAATGGAGGCTGAGACCTGTTTTCGAAAAACTGCCATGATGCCAAATTAGATCTGGGTTATGAGAACATAATGAGAGTATTTGGGGCAATGTTTTTAGGACAGAGTTTCACATATTAAGTGTGTCATCAAAGATTGAGATGGAAGTCCTGCAAGTATGATTATTCGGTCTCCAACTGAACAATTTGAGGTTTTCAAGTCCCAATGAGTTAGACTGGAACAGACCTCAACTAGGTCTCAGTCAAGACTGTCTGGTCTATGCTGGTATCAGCAAAAATTACACGTTGAACCACTTTTTCTCAGTTTGTGTCCGTTAGAACCACTGGACAAAATGGATTCCAATTGACCATTCACTAAAACCCTCCCCCAAACAGTGATTGTCCAATCCTAGCTTTGCAACTGTAACTAGTTACAGGAGGTCTGTCAAGCTTTGGACTTTTACGAAAAGATAAGATGAGATAAGACATTGCTTTATTAATCCCCTGTAGGGGAAATTTAGGTCAACATAGCAGCACAAGGAATATAAAAGAACAGATGCAGTATTGTAGATGTTTCCACACGTTGAAGTGGTACGCATTGGGATTTGGTGATGCTTGTTATCCTAAGAGTTTGGAGTGTTTTTTCTTTTTATTCCTTTCCAAAACCAGAAACACAAGAGCATAGTGTAAAGATTACAGTGTCTTTCTATTCTAAAGTGAGCTGCAAAAAGGTTAGCATGTTTGGCTAACTAACTAACTTACTACCTACAGTAGTAACACTAACATAGCATTACTTTCAAAGCCAAGCAGCATCAAGTACATATTTTTTTCAGGTTAGTATTTTCCCCATATGGGAGTTGGTTTTAGTGTAATGTTTGCCTGATTTGGGGAAGCAAACACTCTAGGAATCCCAGCAAAGTAGCTAGTAGTTACAGACGGTTTGAAAATGTGAACAGTACAATTTCCTATAACCATCATAGCTTGAGCTGCTTGTCAAAGTATGTTTTTCTGTAATCTAAGCATTCAAATAGGGATGTATGTCCCTATAGGCTTGCTGTTCTTCATGTAATACTAGAACTAGCTCTACTCTGCAGTACAAAAACAATGTGCTTTGCCTCTATTAGCATGATGTCATGCATGTTATAAGTGCAGATTTATGATCCGCTTACAGGGTTCTCATTTGTCAGTCAGACAAGGAGTTTTTAACCAACTCATGGAGCTCATGATAATTAGCTAGCTTGCTAACAACAATAGAATATACTAGCAACAGTTCAGCTGGCAAAATCTAAGGTTTCTAGCTAGATTTGCGAAACCTCTGTATGAAATCAAGGACCCATTCATTGTTTACCGTTTAAAGATTACAAGTGGTAAATCTGCCACCATATAATTGTAAACTGCATATGTACTGTGTAAGAATGGAAAACTTGACAAGCATAGCAGCAAAAACAATGGGGGGCAGGGCTTCACAAATGGTCAATTAACCACAGGTTCTTTTGTACTTAGATCCCATTTCCTCAGGGTATGATTGGGGCTCAGGTCTGTGTTTCGTTTTAAATGTATGAGTACAAGAGGAAGTGGTCCCTTTCAGGAAGGATGCAACTTTCTGGACCCATGAATAACAAATAAGTAAAATCCCTCACCGAGTGCATCTTTGGTGGCATCTGTGTTTATACTGTCCTGGTTGTTTTCTAAGCATAGGCTGGTGGTGGCCTTCAGTTGACCTGACAGTGTTGTCAGAGTCGATGAGGCCCTTGAATAAAGCTGTGCATCTGAGTAATATCCCATCTGGACAAACCTTAGACGATTCCCTGGCAATGCTTGTGTATTTGAGATTGTGGGTATGACTGTGAGTGTGTGCGTGTTGGACGGAGGCCAAGCCATGCCAACACAGCCTACTCCATCTCTCTCTCTCTTTCTTTTCCTCTCTCTCCCCACTTCATTTCCATGTCTATAGGCTTGGTCTAATGGTCTGCATACTAACAATATCAGTGTGAAAGCCCGCTGACAGTCCAGCTTTGTGACCATGACAAGGGTGCCGATTCATCAGGGAGGGGGGGAAGTTACTTACTACATCAGTTCTCATGGTACAAGTTTGCAATATTTCTCTTTGGTTATGTAGCTGTGAGGCAGCTTTCACTCTGCAGGCATGCCTGTCCTTATTCCTGTTCATAACACAGCTGCAGCAACTGAATTGAGTGGGTAGCCTGCGCAGTTCAAAGATGTCTAGGTGGGGGGTAAACATGTCAGAGAATCTGGGCCAAGACAATCATTTTAGGATGAGACAACAAACTTGGAATAAAATTATTATTTCAGTTATCACTTGTAATGTCTACAATAAATGCAATTAAAATGTACAATTATTGTCCAATTCTATTGTGCCTGGAAGGTTATCAGGTTTTTAAAATTCTCTATAGATGATTAAAACCACTGATCTGTTCTATTCTTGGTTTATTGGATATAGTAACTGCTGTCTTCAGTGTTGCACTGATATACAGCCAATGCTCAGACTGCCAACTATTTTGTCCTCACACAGAGTACGGTTATGCGTTGGTGTATTACTTACCTTTAATAGGCCACATAGATCCATTATTCTGCTCATAAGGGAAGATTTAAATGGGGTGGCTAATATGACAAAGCACTCTATCTACTTTCATATTATGTTTCTTCTTGGCAAAGGAAGTGCAGCTCAAAGAGCTGAACTGAACAAAGAACGCAGTAATATGGTAACCACTGGTTATGATAGCCTTTTTTCAGTGGTGTAATCTTAGTCGAGGAGGTGGGTGTAATGATATTTCACTGTTCAATAGTAGATGTGACATTGGCCTGTAAAAACAATACTTAACAATGTCTCCATTACAGAGTTTGTCCACCAGCCACAATATTTATAAACTGAAAAGCGGCTCCACTGACAAGTTTATTTTTCAACCGTATGAGGTCATGCTCAGTACATTTCTTGGTCACAACTGATAACCAAGAAATCCTTATCAAACATGTTTCTCAAAAAATCAATATTGGCCTGTATATCGTTATTAGAGTTTCTCAAAACTCTCAAATATCAACTGATAGGCTGTAATTACAAGTTGTCCTGGCATGCGAAACTGAAGAACAAAAGTATGGGTAGCAAAATATAACTTTCTATCAAAAGTAAAAGTACCCATTATGTTATCTATTTTTGATACTTTGACCTTTAAGCAGCATTTCAGTGTATAATATAGTAGTCTGGCCTTAAATCAAACTATTTTACTACTTTATATTTTGATTGGCGAAATGTTTAGCATATGCTCAGCATGTAAAAACTGAATCTGCAAAGTAACTTCAAACTGTTGCTGTTAAATTAATGAAGTACATTTCACTCAAATATAATATTACATTGAAATACCATTCTTTATGGCTCCACCAATGCCAATATCAAAATAACTGAACACAGTGAAGATTAATCCAAAAGTATCCACCACACCTATGTACGAACCAATTCAATGCTCTAGTTCTTTGCATGGATTTTTAGGTCACAGCTGCAAGTGTGTGCGTAAGTTTACAGGCAGGTGTTTCCTTGTGGAGTCAGACACCATTAAGTGTATTGCAAAGTATTATAGAACATTGTATATCTACTTGTTTGTAACATATCATAGGTCAGGAGAAAATTTTCCCTTTCTTCTTCACTTGGATCACCTTATCAACTACAGCAGTGCTGTTTTAATCTACTGACGGACGCAAGTCTAATGTTTTCAGATGTACTGCCGCACTTTATTTGAGCCTCGGGCTATGAATGCAGTATAAGAATGACGTATATCAAAGGTCTGCCGAGCATAATGTGCTTTCTGACATTTTCTATGAAGTGAACGCCCCTGGACCAGCTGTCTCGCTGTGGGTGATGCAGTGCATTTTGATTAAAGTATAACACTTCAAACAAGTTTCCATCAACTTCCTTTCGGTCTGTGTTTGTTTGTCAGCTTGCCTTTCTATCTTCTTGCTTGTTTGACTAACAAAAGTTGTCTTTTTCCGAACCAATTTCACAGTACACACTGAGGTGTGGTTATATGATGAGCGAAAAGCAAAAGCAAGAGGTTGGTTTGTGTAGCTGTGCGAGAGGGTGAAGGCTGGGAGGGATGCTGGGTCACACTTTCTCTCCCTCCCTCCCTGGCTTTCTCTTTCTTTCATGGTTATAACAAGGTCACCTGCTCCACTTCTGCCACTCTGTTGCATCTACAGGGGTTACAGGGCTACAGCTATGCAGCAGTGTTAATGCAGCTGGCAGCTTATTATATATTATATATATATACCAGGTCAAACAATAAATATATTTAAGGATATTGCATTTATGTTGTTGATTATCCACATAAGCAACAGTATAAAAATGTTATTCCAAAATCAATCATCTTCTCTAATTGCCCCTGATGCTACGCCTATCAAGCTTTACCTTCTCACACAGGAGGAGGGCTTATCAATTGACAACAGTCGCTGGCAGATATTAGGTGTAACTAACTAGTTAAGCAAACGTTAGCTTCATGAGCCAGTCGAAAACACTGATTCCCTGTGTGTCTTTCTAATGTTTCCAACTGATGATTCCAACTGATTTAAAATGAGAGCTCTGCATAAGTGTCTTGTATTTCAGTGTAGAGCCAGGCAGACCTAGTGTACAAGTACATTCAAGAAAAATGTAAGATCAGATCTAACATAACTCTGTTTAGCTGCATAACATACATTCCTGGACAAGAGAGACAGAGATGAGATTTACACGGTATTATTCATATTTTAACAATAGTATGTTTCAATTTTAACATTATAAGGGAAAAGGTTTTATAGATTGAGGTGAACATAACGCTATTTTGGATTGGATAACAAGTTAGCTTGGACATAGTAGTGTAACTATCCCTGAATCTAATAAGCACGAGAAAGCTGCGAATGTTATCTTAAAATCTGTAGTGGCCTAGAAGCTTGCCGACTGCGATTGTGGATGTGCAAGTTGGCTTTTAAACCCACACAATTATGTAGAATGAAATGCCCCTGCTTGAACATGACACCAGGTTACTACTATAAATGGTATAGCTATAGTTAGACAGACATGCTTACAATTGCAGTTCAAGTTAGAGCAGACAAACACACCATTTAATCTATTCATACTCTTTCCTACTTAGTGACATTTTCCCTTTGCTTTGCGGTGCTTCTGCTTTTCAGTAGGCTGCATAGTTAAAGCAGGTGTCGGCCATGTTCAAAGTGTTCACTGTGTAGGACGTTTTGACTGGTTTTCAGAGGTAACCTGAGAGAAGGCTATAATGCTAAACTTAATTTCGACAGACTGAGCTACAGCGGTGTTGTTTGACAGTGAAATAAATTTGTCAGTTAACATAATGAGTAGAGCAGATGTCTAAAAGTGCACATTTTATGGGTTTGATGGAAGGAAAATAAAAAGTTCTGTAGCAATGAAGTCTGTAATAACAGTTTGATCTGTGATGACTGCATGTTGTGGTCTGTGTGACTAAAACATTCAACATTAATAATGTTTTAAGTATAATGAGTATTTTGTCTCCAAATGAGTGGTTGTAAAATTATATGACTTCACTGTTCCTGTTGAAAACCACAGACCAATTATTCTGCTACTTTACCCTTGTACTTGATTTACAGTATAAGACAAAATAATGTGAAGTCACTTCTGTGCCAGACAAGGTTTGGCCTGAGTAAGCGTGCGTGCAGGATATACATAAATGTGTGTGTGTGGAGTCAGTTAATGGGAGTGTGCAAGCAGGGAGCTACTTGTTATTCCATGTGGGTTTTGATTTCCCTCCCAGAGGAGAGGAGGGACACATCCGGTATCACTACTGAGAGCTACACTGTCTGCCTGGGGACAAAGACGAGTGACAAGCGACTCTCTCTCTCTCTCTCTCTCTCTCTCTCTCTCTATCTATCTATTAACAGTTTAAACATGTGCATAGTTCCAAATATTTTCCACTGTCTCTGGCATGTAAATGACATTGTTCTCTTGCCTCTTGCGTTTATTTGGCATTTCAATTTATCTGAATCCTCCTTTCGTGTGGTTTCTGTTTTTTTTTGACAGTGATAAGAGCAAAGATCTCTGGAGAGAAGATTGTGTCGCCTAGCAACAGCTCCTCACCTTACATGAAGATGATCCAATATGAAATCAAAATGATCAAGGTGAGATCTCTGGACAGCAGTAACAGCTGCTGCTGGTGCAGACATACTTCATTTTTTACTGCTTATGCTGCTGTGTATAGTTGTGTGGTTTATCTGAGTATTGGCTATGTATAAGTGTGGCTAGGAACATTTATAGTTTGTTTTACAGTTTTATTTCTACATTCTCCACACCTGTTTGATGATTATGGCAGTAAGGCATATATTTTTAGGACAGATAAAATATGTTCTTCTTATTCCTTTTTACAGTACATTGCTGCCACATACAGTATACAGTATACCATATTTAATTTATATTAGGCAAGGCTTATATCTTCCTTTCCTTAAAGGCAGAACCTCTCTACAACCTTCTCCCTGTATGTTTCTGTGTTCAGATGTTCAAAGGTTTTGACAAGGCCAAGGACATCCAGTATGTGTACACTCCAGTCTTCTCCTCACTGTGTGGAGTGAAACTGGACTCCAACAATAAAGCAGGGTATCTGCTCTCAGGTACAGTACACGATGGTCAGTTTTTATGTTACACTTTCAGTAGAATGAGTCCAATGAAAGGCGGGCTATGTAAAGCAATGTCAAATTGGTACATACATGTTGTTTTCAGTAGTATTATACAGTAGAGTGATAGTGGCAGGATGTTTTGTCCCAAATGGCTTTTCATTTAAAGAAACAGTTTGACATTTTGGGAAATTTGCATTTTTGCATTCTTGCTGAGAGTTTAGATGAGAAGAATGAGAAAACACTTAGCCTAGCATAAAGACTGGAAACAGGTGAAAACTGCTACCAGCTGTCCAAAGGTAACAACATTTGCATAATAGCACCTCGAAAGCTTAACAGTGAACACCTTATTTGTCTTTTATTTTTATCTGTACAAAAACCTAGTACCAGGCTATCTGTTTCCTCATGTTTCAAGTTTTTTTGTGCTAAGCTAAGCGAACCGAACATACATGAGATTAGTATCCACCGTATCAACTCTTGGCAAGAAATCAAATATGTGCATTTTGAAAGTGTTTTACACATTGTAAAATATTGACCATATTTATGACAGTCCTAGTTATATTACACAACCTATATAAAATTAGATTATTATTATTATATAAGTATTTATCTATTTTTTATAACGTTATTCAAATTTGTATTAATGACAGTCGCTAAGGCTGTTAAATACAGCAACATAACTTGATTAGATGATGAATTTTACAATGGCCATGTTGTGATGTCACTATACAGGAAGCATGTGGAGTGATGGGAGAATTTCTATTGGCCAATGTGACCTAGTAGAGTCCTGGGACAACTTATCACTGTCACAAAAGAAGAATCTCAACTACAGATACCAGATGGGCTGTGAATGCAGAGTGAGTAAGGACTGTTTATTTTCTATTCAAACATATTTATCTTTGTCCCACTGATGTATCTATCTTAGAGGTGCCTCAAGGAACAAAGCAGATATTGCAAAAAGGCTCAAATCTTCTTTCCATTTCAGTACAAAAGATTTGCGTTGATTTGTGACAGTGTTATTGTCATCTTATTTTCTGATCAACACACAACATCAGGTGTATGCGTATGACACTCCAGTTTTCTTCCAACTCTCACCCCAACAAAGCTCCAGTTCATAACACAGCGGGAGGCCAACTTCAGGAACAAATAATCAGATGAGCGAGTATGCAAACAAATTAATCAAAAACTCTTCTCTCCTCAGATCAACACCTGTTACACAGTGCCGTGTGCGTCTACAGGAGAAAACGAGTGCTTGTGGACTGACTGGCTGCTGGATAACAGCCTAAATGGGGAGCAGGCTCGGCAGTACGCCTGTATCCGCCGCTCTGACACAACCTGTAGCTGGTACCGGGGTGGACCTCCACCCGAGAAAGACTTCCTGGACATGACTGACCCTTGACCCTGTAATTCTGACATTCATTTTACTCCATTTCACTCCTGCAAAGTCCCAAGAAACATTTTGTGCTTTTGCTTATATAGATCAAATTTGGCATGCAAAGTAGCAACTGATTTGAAAATTGGCTGATTTTCTTTTTACATTCGAGGGAGCTTAACCCAACTTTGAGCTTCTGTTAGCAAAGTTCAGGTGGTTGCTACAGCAATGCTAGGATCATTTTTATAAACTGCAGGGCCTTTCAGTATTCCTCTGACTCATTTTCTCACTTTCACACATTCCACTTGCTGTTTTCCACAGAATAAGAATATCAACAGACTATCCTCTGCAAATAATTCATCTGAGTGAATATTTTCTTCATTTCTGATGGTAAATGCATAACCTTGACAAATACTGAAGACCTCATATTTGTTGATGTTACTATAGGTTATATAGTCATTTTGCATTATTTTCTAAAATAAGAATAAGGAAGTTGGAAATTTATTGTAAAATAACAGGAGGAAAAAAATAGCAAAAGTGTACTTTACATCCTGTAAACAAATCTTCTGTACGTTAAATTCTTGCAAGTAGACTGCAGCACTGCCACCATTCTCCCTCAGACACATCCATTTTGGTGTTGAATTTTTACCTTTATGTATTATTGAATAACTGTCCCATGTGAATGAAAATGTGGTGTGTATATATAGAACAAGGCAAAACCAGACATTCCACAATTAATTATATTTTGACAAAATCTGACACTTTAATTATACATGACCATAATTCTTGTACATCTAAATCATCAGTTTATAATCTCAAATTGCTGAGAATGTAAATATTGTACTTCAGTAAGAATTAACATTTTAAAGGCTAACCTGATCTTGTGTTATAGCATAGGAATTGTTATCTTGTGGTTTTGTGTGTTTAGTTTCCTTGGTTGAACGCTGTACTATTTTATGTGCCAAAAATCTAATCCAGCGCTTTAACAACAGCACTGCCACCTGTAGACGCCAAGCCACCTCTCCTTAGAGGAAACGATGTAACAGGACAAGGTTCAATTCACTCCCTAAAAACAGGAAGTGAATTTTTCTCAATGCTCAAGTTCAAGAAAAGATAGTAAAACTTTGGCACAAGACATTAACCAGCAAAAGGAGCAATAACTGATATTCAAGAAAGAGCTATAATTAGTGATTTAATTGTTGTTTTATAGGCATTTTTTGATATAATGACTCAACATTTCTTAAAAGTCCCAAATCTGGATTGACCCCTGTCTTGTTACTGGACTACTTCACTGAAGCCATACAGATTCAAATGCGACATTGCTTGCTATCTTCATGCATGAGCCACTATTTAAACATCATATTAAAGGTCACACTCAACAACACAAAATGTTAATTTAACCTGCACATTGCAGTAATTTGAAATGTTTTAATACTATTTTGAAAGATGTTAATTATTAAATTTTGACTTTCATGACTGATAGGATAATAATGCATAATAACTGTATGGCTCTAGTGAAGAGTTATCAAACAATTTCACATTTGTTTTATACTGAAAGAATTGTTTGGGATTGTATTTATGTCTCTGTTTCTGTCTAAATAGAGTTTTATATTTCCATGTACCAAAAAAGATTGTATATAAAATGTCTCAATGGGATCATGTGACACGGTCTCTTTTTTTCTTCTCTTCAGTAAGTGTATTAGAAAATAAGACTCAGTACTCAGTATAAGACAGTACTTCAGTGAGAACTCAAAAGGTGACATTAACAATGAAAAAATGAAAATGCTTTAATGAGGATTGTTCCGAGCTTGCAAAGGGTTTCTACTGTTACAGAATATCTGTAACAGGCCAGAGAGACTCTGGTGCCTCTAGGGCACTGTATATATGTATTATACTTCACCTCTATACTACACAGTATCTCATAAATGCGCTAGTGAAAATAGTAAGTAAAATGCATAAAGAAAACAAGCAACATAATCACTTTTCTCCCGAGTATAATATGCAATAACATTGTATTTTCAACTTGTTTTATATTAGTCTAATTTTGTAATGTTTCTTTTACCTCGACACATGTTGAGTGTTAAAAAATAATAAGGCTTACCTAAGGGCATTTGAAACATAAAAACATTAAAGTACCACGTAGCAATCACAGTGAATTGAATTTATGGAATTGGGGCTTTAGCAGAAGCTAAACAGCAAATGTAAAGTATTCTCAGAAAAGTATCATGTCTTGTGCATATACTCTTTAATGTGTATTCTCGACTTTGTGTTAAGCACTTGTGTTTATGCCAGAAATATGGAAAATAAGCATTAGCATAGCATTTTGGGGGAAAAAAATTAAAATATGAATGTTTATTTTTCCAGTGATATCCAGAAATCTAAAATTGGCAAACAACATTGTCTCCTGCTTAAAGAGAATATTTCACTGCCCGGAGACAAATAGCTTAACTACTAAATACACATTGACAATATACAATGTGTAAACATTAAAAAAATAAAGTAAAATCTTACCATGTCTTTGTAGTTGGGGTAGAAGGTCTGATCAATGAGAGGGAACTTATCTGAACCCAACCTCTTCCGATTGTTGACAAGCTGGGAAAACTGGTGGAAAGGAGGAGAACAGATAAAGAGAGAAAACAGCAAGAGGGTCAACTGAAATTTGAACACAGGTAGCTGAATGAGTGTATATATAACACGTAATGCAGTACAGTCACATTATTAATATAGTAATAATCAATGCTATAGTGTTTGTTAGTTGGAGCCACAAAAATTCATATGAGAACGAGAAAACTTCCAAATAATCTTAATTAAATCAGCTGCAAGCTCCATTAACAACATCTTTCTATATCGATGTAATGTACAGTACAGTGCATGAAATTCTGTGTGGGTTGTTGCAGATGTAAATTAGTTTTGCTGTAATCGCTTACAGCCCAGGGTTTGTCACAGAGGTTGTAGATGGAGTCCAGTGTGTTGACAGAGGGGACGCCCGCATACTGTAGACCAATGATTAAGTTCCTAAAATCCTCATTCTGGGCCATGCTGAAGGCGTGCTGGCGCACCAAGACAAAGTCAGGCCTGAAAGACCTGGTGTGAAAACAGCAGGGGGAACAAGGAAGAAATAGAGAAGATTGAAATAATGATGTTCGAGGCTTAAATAAAGGTTTGACTGAATTAATTAATTAATACATTGTTTCCCCACACAGCCTGTGTCAAAAATTAGACTACGAGAATCTGTCACTTCTCAGTATTAGGCAAAAGGGTCAGAGTCTGGTTATTTGATGGCATTAAACAGAGGGATTAAACTGTCATTGTACAGAGGGAAACCCACAAAACCACAAGTGCAATGTAGTATATTGTCTTTTACACTGAGGATGCTGTGGCAGTGAGAGAATGTGCCAGTCTAACCACATTAATAAAACTGGACATAGAAAAAAGACAATCATAGATCTACTGTCAAGGATTCTTACTGAGCACTCTGTTTAGGATTATTTACTAACCTCTTGAAGAGAACTGATGGTAAAGCTTGAAGTGGGTAATGGATGGATTTATTTTCATTTAAAATGACACATTTATTTAATTAATTTGACTTTATAATGTATAACTTTACTAGCATCACTTTATCAGTTGCAACTCTATGATTTAAATTCTATCATTCAGAGAGGAAATTGAATTAACAAGTGTGACCTAGATGTTTAAAACTGTTCAAACTTTCTCTGATCTGCTTTCTGCCACCATGTCACTATTTCACCTCCTGTTTTGTTTCAAAAATGTGATATGCACCATCTAAAAAATTCATTATAGAAACACTCCCCAAGAGTGTTCAAAGCTTTGTTTCAGCCAGGATTTCAAAAACTGCGCACCCCTCCGCACCAGTGAGCTCTGGAGAGCAGAAGGAGCTGGTCATTTTCTCTCTTCTGCAACCACACTGTTTAGCAAGAGATGAGTTTTGCTTCAGTTGGATCCTCAGCTTGGATGATGTCAGATATTTCTAAAGTGAATTTTATGGTTTTATGCTTTTTTGTGTACACTTGTGTTTTTAAACATTGTGAGTGGACATAAACCTGGAGATATGGGACAAGTTAACAAAATGGAGTTGTAAATCTTAAGCAAAGACACTGATGACCCTTCGTGTTTGTAATGCATTATTTAGCAAGACAGTAAGCAGATAACGCGGTGTGGCTATAGTGATAATAAAACTTAACATAAAATCTCTGATAAACAGTCACTACCCATGTTGTTGTATATAAAAGTGTCTCCCAGGGATGATGTCAGGGAAATCTGTCTTTAGAATAGAAAAGAACAGAGTACATTTGTCCCCAAGGGAAACTTTTCCTGGACACAGTGCTACAATCTGTAGCTTCATAACACAAACATGTACTAAAGAAACCATCATAAAATGATCATAAGACATCTTAAGGTATATTTGACTGTACAGACAATATGACATCTTAAAAAGTGACTGTAAGATTTACTAAAAGTGCTGGTGTATTTATTGCACTTTGCTCTACTAAGACTTAGTATTACAATTCAGCAGCTTGATAGAGATTGGGATGAACGATAACTTAAGTTGGTTTGATTTATTTTAAATAAATAAAGTCCTTCATAGTTAGCTGGATGTTAGATAAACATCTTGCACCATGTGACTTAGGAGTGAGTAGATTGATACCTGTTTAGAAAACACTTTAAAGAGGTCATATTATGCTTTTTGACTTTTTCCCTCTCTTTTATTAAGTTATATACCTTTTTTGTGCATGTAATGAGTTTTGCAAAGTGAAAAAGCCCAAAGTCCAACCAAAGCAAGTTCCCATCTCCTACAGAAAACTCTGCTCTGAACTGCCTGAAAACAGCTCGTTTGTAGTCCAGCCGTTTCCTTTTGTTTTCTGTGATGTCACAGCAAAATGCGCTTCATAATGCTCGCCTGGCGGCTAGTCCGACACGCCCTCAGAGGAAAAATACTGAGCTGCAGCACACAGTGCTGCAAGACGTCCGCCTGCTGCCTCTCCTCTCCCTTCCAAACACTAGCTACCCTCCAGACAGTCAAGGGACATAAAGTTGGTATTGTGATGTAGAGACAAAGCTGGGTTATAACTTTATGGATAAAAAATACTTTTGTTACAAATTAATAACTCACCACTCTGAAACTCTTGCTCCAGTCTATGTTACTAATATGGTAAGTGGAACATATACAGCTGTTTACCGGCTTCTCATGACCCGCCCTACTCTGCTTCTGATTGGCTAGTAGTCCTTAACTACTGTGCATGTGCAACTCCCAACAAAAATCTTGTAGAGGTAAGATGCATCACTCCATAGCTAAAACAAAAGCTTTCAACACAGTGAAAAGAGGAGCTGCAGCAATGTGCAGTATGACAAAAATATGGTGTTTTTTGAAAATGAAACCATGTAAACCTGTTCTGGTACAACCCCTAAATAAGATTTTGAACCTGAAAATGAGCATAATATGACCTCTTTAATGCGTCATGCAAGAGAGAACGGACAAACGACGACTTATTGCCACTACTGGTATTGATGATTCTGACCCCGGTATTACTGTTTGAGTAATATTATCCAGTGTGAGATTTAAACCAAGTTTTGTGGTATTGCAAACCCCTGGGGATGGAGTAGTGTGAACCTCCTACATATTTTATCCTCCTGGTGAAGCTCATTATCCAACCTGGTCTCATGGGATATATGTACCTCTGACTACATTTTTGCAGCGCCACAATTATGTACCTTCAGGTTTTTACTTTTATATGGATCCAGGTAAATAAATCAGTCAGTCAGTCAGTGTGTTCCTGTGGTTTGTCTGACTACAAAGGTTGTTATGGCATTTTTGCGGTGAAAAATGTCCGTATTTTGCTTGGTTAAGGTACTGTGACGGCCCCCTCTACAGGGGTTCATACTGCTATTCATATGCTTTCTGTCTCCAGGGATAATCAGCAGCATGGGACACACCTGGGCCTGGTGTGCCCCATGCATATAAGCCACAGTGGCAGTCAGTCTTGGTTGGATCTCCTCATCTCAAAGCTTGATATGTTGTGTTTGGTTTCTTGTCTTTGTTTTTACAGCACAACATCCATGCAGCACATGCTCACCCATCCACTCCCTAAACCATTGATTTTTCTTATCAATAAATCAATTTGTTATTTAGTTTACCTGTGTGTCTCCCGTTTTTCTTACAGTCCAAGAGCTGGGCTGTGACAGTACATACACATGTTCACTACTGTAAAATAGTATATTTATATAAAAGTATAAAAGTTGAGGTTTAAGGTTTTTTAATAATAAAAATTAAAAAGTCAACTACAGCCCATCTCTAATTTGATCGTAGTGTTCCATTACAGTCTTTCTCTTTAGCACCCCCAGTGGACATTTGTTTCTCAAAACTGTGGCAAAATGTACCTGAGGGTACGTAATTGTGGCGCTGCAAAAATGTAGTCAGAGGTACATACAGGTGCTGGTCATATAATTAGAATCATAGAATTAGAATCATCAAAAAGTTGATTTATTTCAGTAATTCCATTCAAAAAGTGAAACTTGTATAATGTATACATTCATTCCACACAGACTGATATATTTAAAGTGTTCATTCCTTTTAATTTTGATGATCAAAATCAGTATCTCAGAAAATTAGAATATTGTGAAAAGGTTCAATATTGAAGACACCTGGTGCCACACTCTAATCAGGATTGTGAAACAAAACCAAGGAAGATTCACAAAGAGTGGACTGCAGCTGGAGTCAGTGCTTCAAGAACCACCACGCACAGACGTATGCGAGACATGGGTTTCAGCTGTCGCATTCTTTGTGTCAAGCCACTCTTGAACAAGACACAGCGTCAGAAGCATCACGCCTGGGCTAAAGACAAAAAGGACTGGACTGCTGCTGAGTGGTCCAAAGTTATGTTCTCTGATGAAAGTAAATTTTGCATTTCCTTCGGAAATCAAGGTCCCAGAGTCTGGAGGAAGTGAGGAGAGGCACAGAATCCACGTTGCTTGAAGTCCAGTGTAAAGTTTCCACAGTCAGTGATGGTTTGGGGTGCCATGTCATCTGCTGGTGTTGGTCCACTGTGTTTTCTGAGGTCCAAGGTCAACGCAGCCGTCTACCAGGAAGTTTTAGAGCACTTCATGCTTCCTGCTGCTGACCAACTTTATGGAGATGTAGATTTCATTTTCCAACAGGACTTGGCACCTGCACACAGTGCCAAAGCTACCAGTACCTGGTTTAAGGACCATGGTATTCCTGTTCTTAATTGGCATGCAAACTCGCCTGGCCTTAACCCTATAGAAAATCTATGGGGTATTGTGAAGAGGAAGATGCGATACGCCAGACCCAACAATGCAGAATAGCTGAAGGCCACTATCAGAGCAACCTGGGCTCTCATAACACCTGAGCAGTGCCACAGGCTGATCGACTACGTGCCACGCTGCATTGCTGCAGTAATTCAGGCCCAACTAAGTATTACAAGTACATGCTCATACTTTTTATGTTCATACTTTTCAGTTGGCCAACATTTCTAAAAAGCCTTTTTTTGTGTTGGTCCTAAGTAATATTCTAATTTTCGGAGATGCTGAATTTGGGATTTTCATTAGTTGTCAGTTTTAAATTAAATAAACATTTGAAATATATCAGTCTGTGTGTAATTAATGAATATAATATCCAAGTTTCACTTTTTGAATGGAATTACAGAAATAAATAAACTTTTTGATGATATTCTAATTATATGACCAGCACCTGTATATCTCATGAGACCAGGTTGTCATTAGCATATCATTGGCATCATTTGTGAAATGAAGCTGCTGTGGCGCAGAGCTGGCTGTCAGCAGCCCTCCACAGGCCAACAGTAGAGTTATCGGGGACTGAATCTGCAGAGTAAATCTGGCATTCAAAACTCTACACAAGTAAATAGAAAACAAATGCCAAAAGGCAGATAATAATAGGTTCCAAGATTGGTGTTTTATGATCTATAACAGTTTTGTTAGATTTTTTTATGTTTCAGTCTCCATAGCAAAACACTGTAAAAACCACAGCTGACCAGCGTGATAAGGCCAAAAACAATATTCAGTGCAGTTCAGCTCAGTTAAATGTTGATGGTGATAGGGCATGACTCCTGTTATTTTTCCCTTTGTCTCTGAATGTGTGTATGAGAGAGAGCGACAGGAGGAGTAAGAGGAATGTGAGGAAAAGCAGAGAGAGAGGGGGGAGAGGGGCAAAAAACGACACAGAGAGAGAAAAAATACAGAGTAAAAGAGATGTAGAGAGGAGTGAGAGAAAAGAGACAGACGGAGAGATCTCTGGCACAGTGTGACCACCACCAGCTCATCATGCACAGAGAATACTAATCAGACACTCCAAGAAAAAGAAAGAGAAGACTCTGGTGGGGAGGACACAGTAATTAATGTGACTGTAATCTCTTCATCACTGACAGTAGGCTGTAAAGAGCAACATGGTCATGACTCTCAATTTAATACCCTGAATCAGTGTTGTCAGCAACGCCACAGCCATCCTAACTAGCTTTCACTTCGGATTTTTCACTATACACGTTTGCATTTTTAACCCCGTGGCCTGAAACAAATATAAAACGAGACAAAGAGTCTACAGCCATGCTATCGGCTTTGCAAGGCTGTACTCAGGCACAACAGTGGTTCATGCCAAATGCTAACGTCAGCATGCTAACATAGGTGCTGATGAATAGGTGTTATATTTACCATATTTGCCATCTTGGTTTAGAATGTTAGCATGCTAATATTTGCTAATTAGCACTAAACAGAAAATACAACTGAGACTGGCAATGTTATTAGTCTGACTGACAACCTGGCATTGTCATCCCCAGAGCCCTAGAAAAAAACATTTGAAATAGCCCAAAACAGACCTAAACTTTGACAATTTGGTAAAGTCATCTTATTTAAACTCATCTTATTTTTCTTATTATTATTTCATGGGGGGAATTAAGATTAAAAAATTAAATAAGAAAGACATCAAAGTCAAAGAGGTGGAAAAGAAAAATAAGTCTGCAAACTGTATGTCTGGAACTCCTTTTATCAAATTTCACTGTCCTTTTTAGCGACGTGGATATTTCTTTTGTGTGTGGAAGAACGCATGGCAGGAACCCAGACATGCACCAAAGAGATTAGCAAGAGATTAGATGTTCCGTGGGAAGAGTCCATCTGCAGTACCTTAAAATGAACACATTTAAAGGATAAGCCTGCTGATATTCTAATCGTCAACGAATCTCATGAAAAGACCAAAACCAACAATGAATAGATTTTTCCATACAGTATGATAGTTAATGTATTATAATGCTTGTGATGGTTCACAGCCTCTTACTCTCCTTTAACACCCAATCTGCTGACTGATCAGGCTCCAAATGTACCTTTTACACTAACGTTTAAAAAATTATGTTTTATACTGTAAATATTTCTCATAAATGGTGGATCACAGTACAGTTTGTCATCTTATATTCTTTCAGTTATAGTCAGTCAGTCAGTCAAAAAAAACAAATAAAAAAAGATAAGAATTAAGAAAAGAGGTGCTGAAGATTGTGCAGTGATATGCAGGGAGACTACATCTTCTTCATTGTAAGGGTTACTTAGCTACACGCAGACTCACCGCCCTGACTTGAAATTGATGGACACATGCAATTACAGAGATAAATGTAGATAGTTAAAGACATCCAATCTAAACAGCCTGCAATGAACTCAGACAGGTAGACTACAAGACAGCCTGACAATTATGTTGAAGACTCATTAATTTTCTCCACAGCCAAGTCCATGTTTGGGAGAGGTCGAGGCCATGATGCAACTTTGGAGGTCTATGAGGAGCTCAGATGACACGTGTTGTAAAAGAATAATGCCTCGTGACATTGTCAGGTGAATATGAATCATTCTGTCTACTGCGATGAATCAAAATTTCCCTGAACTTACACTATCTCAGGCAACGGTCGCTGTTGACTGCATGTTTGTGTGTGAGCATGTGCGGCCCAACCCCTCGTAAAGCATAATAACAGGGCAGAGATGCTGATATTGTCAGACTGAGGCTGCAAACTTCATTTCCTGTTGGTTTCGTTGGTTGGTGAGCAGTGGGAGTTACCGTCTTGCTTAATCTCTGGCAGTCTTCAGCTGGGACACTGGTGTCTGTGTCAGTGTGGTCTGTGGTGTGTGAGTGGGTCTGTGTGATTGTCTAGTTTACAGAAAGCTCACATGTTTATACACAGATATTCTATGCCAGTCTCTGGGTTATGATTGTGGTCATATGCCTCTGCGCTTTTTCCACTGCTCCGAGCTTGCAGTAAACAAGTGTATTTATTATTTCCAAGAGCATGCTGAGGTTTTTCTGTATGATCTCACAGAAAAGTATTCATATCATCATTAATTGATGCATAAACATGCTCGGGTCTGAAAATTGATTCAAGTCTGTTTATTCTCATGCTTTTTTGTGACCAAATGTCCCCCAAAGGGGGAAAGTTTTTAAGGACTCTGGGTTTAGCCGTAGGTTTTGGGTTTAGGGGCAGATTCATTGTTGAGCTCAGGTTTGTATTTCTTTGTTGTATTTGGGGATTGTAGGTCAGAGTATTTTAGCTTAAAGAGTAGAACAATTTATTTCACACACAATGAAGAGGACGGTGCCAGGCCCTAAAAACTGATGTCTTATTCTTCTTTGTGAGGACCGCATGTCCTCGATAAAAAACACGATATTAACCTCCAAAATGGGGACGCTTTTTTTAAAAAGGCCCAGGTTTATTTCCAGGGTAGTTTTGTATTTCTTGGGATTATAGATTCCATTTTATTAATTTAGTCCAGAGAGTACAACAATTCATATTATGCCCATATGGACTTTTGATATTGTTGTCATGTTCAATTAAATTTAAAATACTTTATTTGTCTCTCAAGGGGCACACAGACAACACATTAATTCACACAAAAAAATAATAAATATGGTAATGTGAGAAAGGGGAAAGGTTAATGGCAGTGGCCAACAATACTCAACACCATGAAGGCACATTATGTCACATTGTGTTAAAAATGCAAATCAAATTATTAACCAAAACCAGAGATTTTTCTTGTATTTTTCTTGTATATTTCTGAGGTAGCTTTATTATATATTTATAGCAAGGGGATTATGTCCATCAATAATATTAACGGTTGAGGTTAGTTCTGTAATATTATTATTCTTATTTTTTTGGTTTATCTCTGTGAATAAAACAATTATGTTTGCACCATCAAGAGCTTGCTGCTCTTATAAAATGCTTGTGAGGTTTAAATGTCATCCCAAAGCAGGGGCATTTTTCTAAGAACAGGTGGTTATTTCTGCTTAGATTTAGTGTCAAGAGACGAGGTCCATCTGGTAGGTTAGAAGGTGAGATTAGGTTTGTATTTTTATTTTGTGATTCATTTTGCTGTCAGGACATTGGTCAGTGTTAAAGAAAGGTATACAATTAGGATTTGGGATTAGGGAAGAAGGATTTGACTCTGAAATTAACACAGTTTGATCTTCTCTTAATCACAGAAGAATCAATGTGTGTGTGTGTGTGCGTGTGTCTGTGTGTTTCTGTATGTGGCACTGACCTGACCACTCTGGTCCCACCCCTGATGACCTGCATATCCACGTTACAGGTGCCATTTGAATGTGAGACGAGGTTGACCTCTGAGAACTCAGCCTACGAGGATGGAAAGAGGACACAAGACAGTTTCATCAGATACATACATTAAGTCTTGATACAGAGGTGACGAAATACACATGAATATCTTTAAATGGTAAATGTTCCACAATCATATGCTTCAATTTAGTAAATGGCTCCTAGGTCTTTAAATAAACAACTGTAGAATATCATATACAAGCAGAATATCAGATGATTATATTTTTAATAGTCAAGGTTACTGCAAAAGATAAGGTGTAATATTTCATATCTATTCTATACATATACATACCGGAGACATCAATGTGTTTTATAATATGAAGTGATGACTTGTACTGGGAGCAAATCAAACTGGTAATAAATACTTTTTCTTTTAATACACCCCCCCTTTGCAGAAGCAGCAGGAGATGACAACAAATGCTTTAGAAGCTGTTAATTATTTGCATCATCTTACTTTATATTTATTAGAATATACACAAATCAATGTTACTGTAGTAGTTATTCTGGTAAAAAAAATGCACATGTGCTTGTCTTTGGTGTGGTTGCAAACATAGTGAGGATTTCTCTGTGACTCATAGCTGCCGACTCCTGTCTCCTCTGGCGTCTATTTTTGTTTCTGTGGTAAGGCTTGAGGTTGTAATTTAACTGTCAACATCTATTAGGTGTGAAACTGTTTGTTGTGAAACCCCAGAGAACAGTCATCTCAAATGCAGTAACCAAGTATTGCAAAATGGTTTGCTGGTTAAGTGGTTCAACCAACATGAAACCAAACTGTCACATACTGTTAAAACATATAATGTAACTGTACAGCTCATGAGGATCAAGATTCTGTTGTTATTTTACATTTGAAGTACTGGTGGTTTTGAAACTGTGGTTATAAATTTATACACAGTAAAACATACATAGCACAAAGGTAGTTTTTGCTAAGGATGCAAAATTTTAAGATAATGACTTGTCAGTTTCTATGGGGCAGAATGGGTTGCAAACCACTACAACAAATTCCTGACTGAGGTGACATTTTTGCAAATCTTTCTGTATAATACAAGAGTCTACAGTCTTGCTAATGACTCTCAACTACTTTGAGCTAAAAGCTAGCATTAGCATGCTAATATACTCACAGCACAACGCTAGCATGTTGATGTTTAACACGTAATATTTATGGGGTCAGTTAGCTTGCTAACATTTGTTTAGTAGCAATAAACACAAGGTACAGATGAAACTGATGGTATTTGGTCATAAATCAAAGTATTGACCAAATGTTGACCTGACTATGGCAGTCATATATAGTCAGGGGATGACTAAAGTTTAATTAATAATCCTTCAGAGACCTGGAATATTTGTTGCTCTTAACAATGTATCCAGTAGATGTCAAGATATTTTCCTCAAAACCAAAAATGTGCTAGAGGAAACGTCAAAGGTTCACTAAAGTCATGAACATGAAGGTCTGTACCAACTTTAGTGCACTTTTCTGTAGTGACACCTTTAACTTATTTTTACGCTTTGGCTTCTAAGTTCCTATAACCTGCTATATAAAGCAATAGACAAGAAGAACTCACCTGAAAGGGTACTTTGTTTTTATTCAAAAATGTGCCAGGGCACCAGTGTCTGAGCTTGTCAGTGAAAACCTATGCATTTCCATATCAAACGTGAATTTGGTGTCAGTTCACTTTTCATCTCTGTTATGAGCCCTGTCAGCCTTTTATAAATGTACAAACTTGCTTTACATCATCATAGCTTTACAAAATCTATATGATACCTGCTCCACTTTGATGTCGTAGTCTCCAAGGACCTTCTTTCCCCGAAACACTTTGGCCCTGAAAGTGAGGAGAAGAGGAAATATTTAGTTTGCCATTTTACACTCTCAGTTGTCTATGCTGCCCTCTACTGGACATCACGCTCCCCGTGGAGCAAATTAGGGAGAGAAAATGGATGCCAGCTTTTGCACTTTCAATGACCAAACTTACTCAGCTGTTGGAAAATGTTTATTCTAATGAGCTTTTTGAACTTTCAGAAGATACAGCAGATCAATGTGGCCACACCAAAACTGCTATTAGTGTCATGTCAAAGTGTGATGATGACATTAAATTCTGGTCAGGACTGCAACTCTGTTGCAATATTAAGTGCCGTCAGTTTAAATGATGAATGTACCTAATAACAGCGTGATTTGATGTTGACTTCTTACATCTTGGCTGCTACTTGCTCACGAGTGATGGAGAAATAGATTACAAGTAAAGACACACAGGAGAGCAGACAGACAAAGGCAGACCGACAGAGAGAAGGAGACAAGCGGAGAGGCACAGGCTGCCAGCCAACACACAAACAGGCAAAATACTCTGGATATCTCATTTTACACAGCATTGTAAATGGATCGCAGATGGTTTAAATGGCGCCCATCATCAACCCAATGCTAAATAAAGCAATAACCAAGAGAATAAACCAGAGAGAGTTTACATGTTACGGTTGATAATAAAAACAAAGATAACTACAGCATCTAGCCTTCAAGAAGTCTTTTATTTTCTTTCCCTTGTCTTCATGTTTTTGTTGTATGCACCAGCTGCAATATAGAAGTTTGTGAAATGTAATGTCTTCTCATGACTTTTCATCTAACCTCGTCATTGTCAACAGGTCCTTGAACCCCCCATATATCTCCACTAAACAGTATGTCAGCTTATATACCCCAATATGATGTTTAATCAAATTGTATGTGCACTCAAGATTACTCTCTGTGCCAATTAAATTGAACATGTATGAGGTTTTCTATATAACCTCAGAGGACTTTGTGTGGTGCAGCACCGTGGCATCTGTTAGTCTGGTTCATTAGATCAGACCATCTGTGAGAGGAAGACTCTGAGGGTATGATGCTATAACATCCGATCAATAACCAGGGCAGCAAAATTAGTGACCGTAGAATTACAGCAATATATCTTTTTAGTCCTGCTGGAAGTTGCGGTTCTATTGGTGTATGTGTGTTTTTTCATCATGGGCAACTGCTTGAACACACTATAATGTTGATGACGCCCAAACATTCACCACCGAAACCTCTCTTACATCATTAAAAACACACGGCACACATGAAAAAAAACCATCATCTGTCTGACTGAAAAATGTCATCACTCCCAGGCAGCTTTAATTTAAAAGTTACATCACAGTTTTATCAGAGGATTATGTTTTAAAGAGGCTCCACATTCAGAATGTGTTCAGTATCTGCAGTGCACAATGCAAAACAATACACAAAGACATGGGACATTAGGCTGACACAGTAATGGACAATTATAGTGTTTTACAGAGAGGCTGCTGATGTAGCTTCCTAATTTAATTCCATCAAACACCATAATGTAGCTACCACATAGCAAAACACTCACGCATGTGCAAATACGACTCCTTCTGACAGAGCTGGATGTGAATTTCTTTTACAGAGATGTCTTTTACAGGACATAAATGCTTGTCACGAAAAGAAAAAAATACAACCATTATGTTTAATTTTATGGCATGACAAAAGCTTGATTTACCAGACATCCGCAGAATGCTTTTAAAAGTGCATTACTATGTTTTTTGGCCACCTGGGTGAAGCAGAACAAGCTATAAACACAACTCTGTCATATTATCACCATATAAAGGTGACCTATTTAAACACAGAGAAGACACGGAGCAACATGAAAATTAATTTGGGGATGTGCTTGTGGCCTCTGGATGAAAATGTAATATTCACTCTCCTTTTGATTTTTGGTCTGCTTCTGTCTCCCAGTTACTGTAGCTGCTACAAGCTCCATTATGTTGTACTTGCAAACTTTTTCTACCTGCTGTTTGGTGAGGAGCATGTGGCATACAGTGGGTTTATTAGAGTTTTGTCACTGAAAACCGCCTGGTGCATCTGAAAATTAGTATTAGGGGCTAGAAAACCAAAACAATGAGCTTAACGATGCTGAACGAAGATGCTGCTCAAGTTTATACAAATTTATTGATTATTGCATACATTTCAAGTACACGGCATCAGCCTGCAGTGCAGAGTGTTTCATGTAAACCTGAAACATGGAACCTGTAACATGGAACCCAGTTGTCTGTTACCTCTGATCTATTTCAGACTATAGAGGAGAAATGTTTAAACTTGAAACAGTTTACACCAAACGCCCACATATCATACTTTGCGAACAGACAAAGTAGCACTGTGGCAACAAGCTCTACCAAGTGCCAACACAAATTTATAACTTCTTTTTTCCTCAGGCCCAACTTGAAATGTGAGAATTCAAAAGTTTTTATCCATCCTGCTTTCACTGGTAAGCTAACACAGCTATAGATTTTAGTCCTGTTGGGGTCAAAGAGTATGGTCTACACCTACTCTACATGAAAAGTGCAGATAAGTGAGATAACTTTTGTTATAAATTGTTGCTATATAAATAAAATTGAATAAAATTGAATTAGGCTAAAGGATGCCACACATTATGGAGTTCCTGCATTCAATTTCTATCACCCACTAGTGTCTGAAAATAAGATTTAAAACTTGAAGAAATGCAAGTCAGCAATGTTTCCTTCAGTCAGGACAGCAAGGCAACACATGTTGTTATGATAAATTACTGGAACTTTAATAAGGAGAGAATAGATACATCTTCAGAGATATCCATACCCATATGTTTTGCATACCTGTGTTACATGTGGCACAAGACTTGAAGAATTCAATCTATTAGAAATGATGGAGTACACACCACTGAGGTAAACAGCGGCAGAAGTCAACATCTCAAATGTTTCCTGTGTAAATCCCTAAAGATTTAATGGCTGGTATTCCAATCATAGGCTTTAAGGATTTAAAATAAACAGAGATACTGTAGATGCAAGCATGCATTCAAATGTAGTTTAAATGGAGCAAATTACATTTTAATAACCGCTGCCACCACCCCCGGAACGGTGTGAGGAATACTTTTAAAAAGAGATTGGAGGCAGTATAATCATTTTGTAATCTCAAATTGTGCATGCATTTTGGTACAAAGTGGGGTCCATTTAAGTTTAATTCGTAACTGCTGCAGATCTATTTATTTATTTGGGCACTACATCTCACATTCACCCATTCACACACGCATTCATACCAGTGGCAGTGGCATGCAATGGTGCCAACTGCTCATCAGAAGCAAAGACTAATGTATTCACTCACTCACACAAACTGTCATGGCCATAGCAGGCTGCATAGCCATCAGGAGCAATTTGGGGTTTGCCAAGGACACTTCAACATGCAGACTTGAGGATCAAACTGCCAAACTTTTGTTCAGTGGACAATCCACTCTACATCCTGAGCCACAGCCGGAGTTTTATGGATGAGAAAAACTAACTTGTAAATAGATATCTAGGAATAATATAAAGTGTGAATAACAATAACAGAAAATCATACAAAATAAGTAGCATGTGGTACATAGTAAATACTAATAGGCATCATGTTTCCATGACATTCTGTAAAACTTTATGTTTTTCCTTTAGAGCTGCATCATCTGACATTACATCAGATGATAAGGCCAAATTAGATGGACAAGTCACTGATGCAGGTTTGAGAAGCCAACAAGGATGCCAGTGAAAACCACATGACGGAAGGCTTTGTTCTGGGCTATCTTCAACAGCTGAGTTCTTTTGACTCAATTTTTTCAGGGTCGTTTGATGCAAACCCATTTTCATTATTGATCTGTGGAGTCAAAGAGTCTGAGATGGCCACACAGTCCTGTTTAAATTAAGCCTTTCAAATCAATGTATGGTAATGACAGAAAGGAATAGACACAAAAAGATGACACAGAGAAGAAGGGAGAAATACAAAGGAGGAATCAATGGAGATAGAACAATACAATAAGTACATTAAACATAACAAAGATGATGTGCAGGAGCTGCAGTGTGGATTTGGGTATTAGCAGCCATTGCCTAATAACATATATGTATAATTATCAACATATTACATTCTTGATTTGAATTTTTTGCACTGATCGCTTAAAGGTTAAGTGTGTTTCAGTGACATGTGGTGAGGGTTGCGAATTGTAATGTATTGCAAAAAAACCCTCCTCACTCAACTCCCCCCTCCCCTATCCAAGCACGTAAGATAGCTACAGTGGCCAAAACAAGACAACAGAGTCAACAAATGAGGTTTCTTTAGATAGATATATTAAGAAATTATATTTTACTTAATTATTCAGTAAATCCATTCAGTGATTTTGCGAATGTTATTGTTAATTGTTCATCAAACAACAGCAACAACAATAAATTAATTGCTACATTATGTGGTAATTTATTTTACTGTACTGTTATCATGAATTTTGTTACACTTTGGGAGGGTTGGCTCATCTGGACTAACATTTCATCTACTACAAGTATGACCACTGACAGATAACTGGAAAAAGTAAGCTCACTGTTTCAGCACCACAGTCCATTATAAACCACATAATGCATGAAGTTTACAAAGGCATTGTCAAGTGAGGATCAAGGCTCCTCTCCACACAGTCTTGTTATCATAATGCTGTTAGCAGTGAAGTGATCTGAACTTCCATGCTGTACCGTTTTATTTCCAATAATAATCAGCTGATTGTCTCACGAAGGCAACCAACACATTTATGCCAGTGATGTCCGATGCCACTTAATTCCTAAATGATCCAATACCAATTAATACCCAGGCTGGTATTACCAATACTGATACCAATACTTTTTACATACTTTATTTCTAGTTTAATATGACCCCACCCTCCACCGTAAGCTTACCAATTACAAATAAAAGCTGCATAATGAGAAGAAATCCAACTACTGTCATATTCTTTAATTATAATAAAAATATCCTGCTCAGAACCACTGCTTTATAACATCATGATGTATTGTGTATATCAGATGTTTAGCAAAGTTTGCGGTGTTGCCAAAGTATTTCACTGTCTTTGCACACACATCACAGACAGTGTCATTATTACCACAGCTAAAATACAGCCAGATGTGACTGCTGTTACAGTCAGCCATAGTGTTCTATTGCCTAAATGTAAAAGGCTGCAGCGTCTCACTTCAAGCATGACTTTGACAGGCGCAAGGAAAAGTAGTTCCTATTAACCGAGTATAATTAGACCATCCTGGTGACAGTAAAATACTTAAAAACACACACTCACTCCAAATGACTGTGTTTAGATATCGATCCTTTTATATGAGTATCCTAGAGATCATTACTCAGAGACTGTCTATTATTATTATTATTTGCTCTTCTTCTTCTTTCTACGCATTCATTGCAGTGATGAGCGTCTAGCAGCGTCTACACTGCCGGAATTATACAAGCAGAAGAAGAACACTACGGTGACGAAACATGCTCTGTAGAGCTGTTTGTCCGTTTTCGGCTTCTCAAACATGGCAAGGCAACAGGGCGACATCCATGGAAGGGGGGACCTGTGCTTATGTAGATAGAAATGGCTCATTCTAAGGTAATAGAAACATAATGGTTCGTTATGTAAGGTCTTTATACACCACTGAAAAGATAGTTATGGATCTTATATTGCATTTCTGTCAATAAATCCTCAGAAATATTACACACTGGACCTTTAATTATACAATGGTTTCCACCCATCTGTTTTTCTCTACCCACTGTGATTATCATTATCGCTTAAATGCAAAGACACGTAACTGAAATGTATGCATACAAATGAACCACCAATGATAAGTGACTGCATTTTAATGGGTTTTGTGAGACAAGAGCAATCGTGCGAGGCAGATTGTTTTACTGTGGTGTTTTTAAATGTAGAAAATACATCAATCTCTGTGAACAGCATGTTGACATAATTGTCTACCAATAGAAAGAATCAATGGCAGGATTAAAGAAGCAAAGCAATTAAACACAGCAGTATTTGCATATCTAAGACTTGATAAAAACAAAACTGTTACCAGTTATCAAGTTCAGCTACAGTCTTAAGTTAGGGCATTGACATTTTTAAGAAATTCACATGACCCAGAATGTTTTTTCAAAATCCTTTAAAAAAAATACCATCGTCATTTTCTGGCACAACAAAAAGTGTCTGACAATGCAAAACTATATAAAACCTAGCCTTCTCACCACTTGCTCTGCATATGGAGTGGAAATTGTATAAAACAAGACTCTGATTATTGAGGTAAAGTGTTAGAGCAGTCGTGTCAGCCCTAGTGCGGTCAAGAAAGCAGGAGTGTAATTATTTGGCAAGCTGGCATGATGTTACTGCAGGTGCAGCAGTCAAGGGGCATGAAAACGAGAGCACATTGGAAAGAATAACACAGGGGCTGGTGAACTGTGCTGGATGCAGACCAAGAATGAATTTTCAGACTCTATGGAAGCTTTTTGACTGCATGCTACGTCTTACTGTTTGTTTTTCAAGGCACTCTTGTTGTTGAATGTCACAAGCAGTGGTGGAACAAGTGCTCAGATCATTTACTTAAGTAAATGTAGCAGTACCATAGTGTAATGAAAATGGTACTGAAGTAAAAGTACGAAAGTTTTGGCATCAAAATATATGTTGGTGTATAAGTACCAAAAGTAAAATACTTATTATGTGGAATGGCCCATTTCAGAATAATATGTTATCAGACTATAATCAGACTATAATCATAATCACTTTAATGTTGTAGCTGGTAATGGTGAAGATACGTTTTAATTACTTTCTGCTGTGTAGCTTAATCTGTAATAATATATCAAATTGTTTTTGTTGATAATTTTTTGTATTGATAATCCAAATCTGTTCTAGTAACTAAAATTATCAAATAAATATAGTGGAGTAAAAAGTACAATATTAAGTAAGTAAGTACCTTGAAATTATTGCACTACTCATTGCATCCAAAGAAGGTTAAAGTCAAGGGACGTTTCGTCCCTCATCCAAAGGACTTCTTCAGTTCTTCAGAACTGGATGTTATGGCAGAAAATTGTGTCCTCTTACATTTAATCTTTTATGTATGATCTTTTAATATTATCATTATTATTACTATTATTGTTATAGATATGTATTGTGTTTTTATCCTTAACCTTTCCTCTCCTATATTCCTTATGTTGTTCTGTCCACATTTACTAGGGTTTAGGTCAGAGCTGTGGGATTGTTTTGTTGTTTTCCTCTCTTGTTGTTCCTCTCCTCTCATGGAATGTTCATTCAAGGCTGAGAGAGGATCTCTGTTCCCCATAACATAGAAACCTAGACTGTGTAAATGATGATGCATCCCTTTGCTCGAGGCCAGACGCCCGATGCCGCCCTAGGCGGCAGGTCTCTGGACCAGCTGTATATGTGTTTTAGTACTTCTCTGTTTATTCTCTTTTGTTAAATAAATTCTTCAAAGACAACGGTTGGTTGTTACTCAATTCTTTGCTCAACCCCTCACCAGGAATATAATTTCCACGACACTGATCACTGAGAATCTTCACAGACACTACTCATTGCACTATTGTGTCGATCTGTCTATATTGTTTTTTTTTTGTTTTTTTATAATTTGTATATATTATGTTCTCTATAATGTAGCCTGTGTCTGATTTTATTGTTGTATTATTATAAGAGAAAGCACATCGTGAGCAGTGTACAATCCAGAGGCAAATTCCTCGTATGTGTACACATACCTGGCAAATAAAGCTGATTCTGATTCTGATTATACAAGTACAGTACAATAAGTACAATACAACCAAATTATGTTAAGTGATTAATTACTACAAAAACTCCTAAATCAGACAAGAGCTGAGAGTAAGAAAACAGCGAGCTGCACACTGACGAAGGCTGACTGGGTTTCACCCAGGAACACTAATTGCAATAATATATCCATCCATCTTCAACCGCCTATCCGGGGTTATGGTGGCAGAAGCTTCAGCAGGGGGACTCCAAACCTCCCTTTCCCCAGCCGCAACTCTGACTGGGGGATCCTAAGACGTTCCCCAGCCAGTGTGGAGATATAATCTCTCCACCTTGTCCTGGGTCTTTCCCGAGGCCTCCTCCGAGCTTGATGTGCCTGGAACTCCTCCCGCATCCTTACCAGAAGCCCGTACCACCTCAATTGGCTTCTTTTTGACGGAAAGGAGCAGCGGCTCTACTCTGAGTTCGTCACGGATGACTTGGCTTTGCACCCAATCTCTAAAGGAGAAACCAGCCACCCTCATGAAAAAAAACATTTCAGCTGCTTGAACCTGCAATCTAGTTCTTTCAGTAATGACCACGCCTTCACGACCATAGTTGAGGGTAGGAACGAATATTGACCAGTAAATCGAGAGCTTTGCCTTCTGATTCAGCTGTCTTTTTGTCACAACGGTGCGGTAGAGCAAATGCAATACTGCCCCAGCTCCTCCGATTCTCCGTCCAAATTTCCGCTCCATTGTCCCCTCACTTGCGAACAAGACCCCGAGGTACTCCCTCACTAGGGGTAATGACTCATTCCCTACCCGTGAGCACTTCATTGGTTTCCTGCTGAGAACCATGGCCTCAGATTTAGAGGTGCTAATCCACATCCCGACTGCTTCACACTCAGCTGTGAACTGATCCAGTGAGTGCTGAATTTCACCCACAGATGATGCCATCAGGACCACCTCATCTGCAAAAAGCAGCGATGAGATCCCCAGCCGACCGAACTGCAACCCCTCCCCAACCCGACTACGCCTTGATGTCCTGTCCATGAAAATCAAACAAAGGAATGGTGACAAAGCGCAGCCCTGGAAGAGGCCAACCCCCACCTGAACAAGTCCTACTTACTGCCGATAATTCATACATGAATATGAATGTACGGATGGGATAGCCCTTAAAAGGGACCCCCTCGCCCCATACTCCCGAAGCACCTCTCACAATATCCCCAGGGGAACCCGTAATGTGCCTTGTCCAGATCCACAACACACAGGTAGACTGGATGGGCATACTCTCAGGCCCCCTCCAGGATCCTTGTGAGAGTAAAGAGCTGGTCCCTTATTCCACGACCAGGACGGAATCCGCATTGTTCCTCTTCAATCCGAAGTTTGACTATCGGCCAAACCTTCCTCTTCAGCACCTTGGAATAGACTTTACCAGGTAGGTTGTGGAGTGTGATACCCACTTGCAGTATTATACATGGTAATAATGACCAACTGATTCAGCAGCACACCACATGCTCAGAGGTTCTTCATTCATGTTGGACTGAAGAAGAAAAGGCTGAGAAAGCATGAAAAACACAAAAAAAGATACTGTTAAATTTGTATACAGATTTGTATATATTGTTGGTAACAATCAATAGGAACACAAGGAAGAAATAACAGCTAAACATACATGTATAGATAGAATTTTTCCCCTATACATGGTATAATGATTTACTTATTAGATTGTCTACTAATTATTTAATTATCGTTATTATCCCAAACTGACCTTATTGGTCCAGTCTATACTGCTTAGGTCAATGTTTGTCATAGTCTCATAATGCATGTTTCCAATCTTCTGACACTGTGGCAAGACAAGCCAGCCGTCTGATGACACAGAGGAGCTTAGAGGGCTGCAGTAAATTGCGCAGAGACTCATCAGACACACAATTCTCAACCGAAGACAAACACAGGCAGAAAAACAAAGAATTTACTATCTTCAACTTTTTCTCTCCAAGGGTACAGGATCAGTATTCAGTCTAACATTTGTCCTTTAGTGTGTGAGTTTGCTATTGTGCACATAATGTGTGAAGAAACAATTAGGCAGAAGACCCAGAGCTCTGATTGGCTGTGCTGACTGAACATGCACAGCATACAAAGCTTTAAATCAGTGGCATCTGCCCTGAGGTGAAGATGTCACTTGAATTATTCAGCTGCTGCACAGGAGGCTGTAACACCTCCTCCTGCCATTATCGTCTGTCTCCTAACTCTACAGGGATGCAAGTTTCCCAGACTCTGCAGTTCCCTTACACATAAACTGTGTGTGTGTGTGTGTGTGTGTGTGTGTGAGAGAGAGAGTGTGTGTGTGTGTGTGTGTGTGTGTGTGTGAGAGAGAGAGTGTGTGTGTGTGTGTGTGTGTGAGAGTGTCACGTCAATATGTCTAGCATCAAACCTTCACAAGAACTTTAGATGAGCACATTTGATAAACATTATACAGTAGGTTAAAAACTGGGAGTGGGAGAAATTGATTCTTAGATGCATCGCGTAGCAGACGTAGACGATTATTAATCAATTAACAAAAGTCAAAAATCGATCATTTAAATGTTAATTGATAATGGATTTTAATCCAGATGCACTCCAGCCCTTTTCCAGAAGGTGACTAGCTGTTCCTTCCTTCATCCTCGTTAATTAATGAGCTCGCTATAAAGTCAAAGCAAGCGTCATGCTGGAGGAGGATAAAGAGATTTTTCACAATCTGGCAACCCAAAAGTAGTTTATTATGAATGCTTTATTATTGATATATAAAGTATTAATAAATTATTTAATGTGTCAACCATTACTAGTTACAACGTGGAAAAGCTTTATAGTATAACGAGTGCCATATTGAGAAGTGGTAAAAAAAATCTGGAATCATTTCATGAAAAATTGTCAATAGTTTGTAAAGGTGTGCAGTCTTCTCTGTTTGCTCGTCTTGAAAAAGGAATAACGTCCAATAGTGGATAAAATATAACACTCCAGATGATTAATAACAGAAATGTCTTCCTGTATACAGAAATACATAAGACCTTCTAAGACCACCTTCATCATCTAACAAATGAGTGGTAGAGATGTGTGTGTCTGTGTAACGGTGGAGGAATCAGTATCTGTCGTTTGTTTGTTTGTTTTTATTATATTACTGTGACAAATGATGAACTAGAGGGAAGGCTGTGCTTTCAAGTAGACGCACACGCACGCTCACTTAGAAGTTTGTGTACGTGGGTGTGGGTTTGTGAGTGTGTGTTAGAGCACCCACTGACATCACATTTACATTTACATTTACTCATTTGGCAGACGCTTTTATCCAAAGCGAGTTACATTTGAGGAACAACATACAAGCATCAACAGAGCATCAACTACAGATCTACAACTGACAATACATTCTAGTAAGAGCAGGAATAAATACTAGTAAGAGCTCATAGTACATATCACATCAATGGGGTAAATACCTAGGGAAGGAAGTAAGAGTTAACAAAAAGTGAAATCAATACAAGATCATTGTAGGGGATAGAAGAAGAAGAGCACAGGAAGTGCATGTTAGAGGTTAGGAGTTAGAGGTGTTATAAGAGGAAGTGTTCTTGGAAGAGATGAGTTTTCAAGAGCTTCTTGAAGTTAGAGAGGGACGCCCCTGCTCTGATGGCGTGTGGTAGCTTGTTCCACCGTCGTGGTGTCACAGATGACATCACATCTGCTTAACTGGAAAAGGCTTGTCTAGGGAACATCTTGAAACAAACAGCAGAGTTGATTGTTTTCTTGAGGTTTCACTGGATCTAGCCTGCAGATACTTAGAGGTCTGTAACTGAACTGTGTGTGTATGCATGCATGTGTGTGCATCATGGTGTGCATGTGTGTGTATGTGTGTGTGCTATAAGTGGGTTGGTTTTGTGTCTTTGTGTGTGTGATTATGTTTCTTGTCCCTGGAAAGCAGTGAAAGGAGTGACAAGAATCTTGTCCCTGTAATTTGACGGCTTACATAATGCTTTAGCTTTCTTTGCCTTTCTCTTGTACCTTCTCTCCCTTGCTACCTCACAGTTTCTCTGTCACGGTCTGTGACGGAGAAACTGTCTATTATTATGAATATTAATCTAATAAGAGCCCAAGGTGGCATTTTGAAATTCTTTGTTTTATCTAACCAACAGTCCACATCCTTAAGATAGTCAAAATACCATCATCTTTGTGAGGGGAAAAAAGCCATGTGAGGTTGTAGGTACAGCGGTTCTTTGAGCTAATGATAACATCACTATGCTAACATGCTTACCATGACAATGTTAACATGTTGAGTTTTAGCTGGTGTAATGTTCACCATGTTCACCAGTATGTTAGCTAGCTAATCAGCACTAAACAGGATGATGCGAATATCATTACCTTGGCAGGTATTTGGTCATAAACCAAAGTATTTTTGTCCTGTATTATAAAATATTGTCCTGATGGTGGCACTACATAAAGAATTAAGGCATCACCAAAGTTCTTACAGTTCGCCTGAGGAGAACATGAATGTCTATACAAAATTTCTCGGCAATGCATCCAAATGTTGCTGAGATATTTCACTCAAAACCGCAAATGTGAACCTCACGATGGCACTAGAGGAAAAGTCAGATCATCAAACTCATTAGGCTACTTCATCTGGAAACCACTAATGTTGTCTAGACAGATTTTTATGGCAAGCTATGGATGTCATGAGAACTGATACTTTGTTACCAAGTCAATACCAAAATTCCGAAAACATGTTGATACTTGTTTTGCTAGGTACTGAAGGTACCGGAGATCCAACATGTGGAAGATAGCGACAAGTGCAGTGTGTGGAAATGGGGTGAAGGTATTTCACGGCTGTTACCTTCGGTAGCTCCATGTCAAAACCTCGATTTCATGACATCCCTACGGCAATCCATCCAATAGTTGTCGAGATATTTCAGTCTGTACGAAAGTGGTAGTGCAACCTTTCCTGTCGAGCAAGGCCGGCCCTGACAGTGTTGGAGCCCTAGGCGAGATTTGAAATTTGGGGTAGGTGACAATTCAAAATATTAAAATTTAATAGAATATAAGGCAGTAAGGCTTTCAGGCATTCTGAAGCTGTTACCTTAAATATGTTTCTCTTGTAGATCAACCTTTTCACCTAAATGATAAATGAATTCATTTTAATGTAATTATAAACTCCAGGACTTTAATAGCTCCTCTGTTTTCTGCTCATGTTCAAAACGTTCTGCACATTCAGAATATCTCCCACATATCTGTGTTCCCTGACATGTCCAGAGAAAAATCCCAATATTACGAGAGTAACGTCATCATTAAATTAGAATTCATAATATTTTTAATTCTACCTGCCCTATACTCTGTTGTGCATTATGTTATTGATCCGCTGGTATAGATCGACTGCATGCTGCATGTGACACCGAAACCAACCGAAAACCCTTTTGATCAGGCAGAAATCTCACCATAAATCCACACATTAACTTCAGCATCTCCCTAACAGTGCAGCCCACAGTCCAAAACAGAGCAAGGCTGCGCTTCAGTTTTAAGATGTTGCAAACTTCTACCAGTTATGTTACTGTCTGGACTCACAGAGCAAGGTGCACATGATTAAAATCGCATCAGCTGGGCGGAATTATTTCGCACTGAGTCGAAGACCTTCTCTTGCGGCGCCCCCTGACATTTTGCACCCTAGGCAACCGCCTATGTTGCCTATGCCATGAGCCAGCCCGGCTGTAAAGAGCAGAAATTACTTAAACGATTTACCAAAATAGTTTGGAGATGTATTTTCAATTTACATTTTTAATAAAGCACACACTGTCTCATAGCACAATATTCTAACAATGCATCACCTCTGAGGGGCGATGTAGTTAAATTTATACCAATGATTCAACACCTCAGTTTGTGTTTCTTTCTGGCTAACAGTCTTACAGCAGATTGCATCAGCTATATTGCTTTGTTTGATATTTCTGTTTAATTTCTGCTCTAATTGGGCATTTCACTTGTCTCTGCTGTGAAAACATGACTATTACTGTAAGTTGTGCCAGAGACCCTTCTGAAGTGTACTCAGTGCGTGTGTTCAATGTTTTTAACAGCAGAGAAACAATTAGACACTTGTTTATATAAAGCAGGATATGCTCAAGAGAAAGCTTGGTTAACAGTTCAGAGGCTAAACATAAATTCAATTCAAAGTCTGCCTTTCATCTGTTTCTTTATGAAAGTAAAATATATATGCCCTGCCAGGATACATTCCCTGCAGCCACTGTGGACTTTTAAGATTAAGAGAGTTATGTTCTCAGTTTCAAAGATGCCACTCCCACTGAATGTGTTATTAATTGAAAGGCTGAGATGAATACAGAGTTAAGGAGAGTGGTTTAAATTTAAGATTCTCCACAACTCATTTATGTTGGAAACTAAGTGTGTCAATCTAACCAGGTCCTCTTGTGATGGAACTGTGAATCAGGCTTCAAAAAAGGGACATTTTATAGACCCTTTTATATTTCTCGACAATAGTACCTGGCTGACAATTTGATCCCACTGTAGCAGGGAAATATGAAAGTCATAAGGAACCTGAGCACGCACTCTTGACCAGTCTTGAGATGACAACACACTGATTCATCTCTCAGCGAGGTGAAACTAAGGTGAGTGCTCGTTCTGATTTAATGTTGGATTGAGACAGAGTGTTTGTCTGCAGCAAGATGGAGAGCAGATAAATTATTGTAGACAACCCTGCCATGGCTTGGCACAAATTAGACTTTATGTGCACTTTATCCAGATAAAGTCTAGCTATTGTCTTTTTTGTGTGTCCTGCTGTCTGTCTGGACACATCTGAGAACACAGACTATTTTAAATACACATACAAACACAGTCTAGTCACAGAAATAGTAGAGGACTATTTCAAGGTTGAGTGAGACTTTTAAGGAAGTCAGCCTTAAAATGGTGTCAGCACTCAAGTTTGTCACTCGACAGAAGTTCAGGTTCATAGCCACAGTCAACTTATTGTGGAGCATTTCCATGTCACTTGAATAAAAACAGGATTTACGTCTCCGTTCAAGTTTAAACTTTAAATGTCATTTCTCTATTTGATATGATAAACCAGGCCCTCTCAGGGTGCACTCAGGAGCACTGGGACATGTCTTTCTGCACAGAGAGACAGAAAGTAGAGTCAATTTCAAAAGTTCTTAAATTATCTAAATAGCAGGGTAACACTAGACGTAAATGAGAAGGTTGGGTTATTCAACCCTTTATATTCCCTTTACAATCCTTAAAATGTTTATAAAATAAAACCAAATGTTGATACAGTTTATGGGTCCATACTTATTCAGTGTAGTTTTCATGACTAGTGGTGGATTAATTAATTTTGCCTCTACCTACACAGGGAAAATGCACACACGTAATCCAGGCTTACTGTTTGTAATTTCAGCTTGATATCAGCCTGTTTTCTGGCCACTCTCCCACTGTATCAGAGCTGTATTAAGTTACTGCTATCGCAAACTGAACATTTCCTACTGGCGCCAGTTCCCATTATAACAATTCAACTGCCAAAACAAGGGGTAGCTTTTATTGTAAAGTAGTCACAGGAAATCCAATATATTTGTCACAGAGGTTAGCTCTGACCATAATCATTCATGACAAAAAAAAAACCCAACATTTTCAAACAACACAACAAACCTTTTCTGCATTTTTTGGACAGCGGATCAGTTGTAAACGTCGCAGGAATTAATGAAACAAGAGCAGCCACAGTGAACTATTAGATGAAGAGCTTCACGCTCATCACCATGTCATCAACGTAATCTGTTTGCAGAGTTATCATCACTTCACTTATTGTTCTGCTTTGTTTAGAACGTGCGTGATGCACTGCTGTGTGTGGTCTTGTGAGTGCACGCATGTTGGTCCATCGCCCACACCGCCTATTTGTCGTGACGATGCTTGGAGCAGAGTGTTTAATTACAGAGGGAGATATAGACCAGTAGAGACAGAGAGAGGACTCAGAGACTGCTGATCTAACTACTGGCTCTCTGTCTAATGGGAAGAGTAACAAAAAGTTCCAGGTTACCACAACCAACTGGATGATAAGGCAGCGCGGGGGAGCTATAGTAAATGATGCGTTTATAGAGGTAGCCATCACTCCACTTCAACCATTATAGCAAGTGCTTTTGGCAATGATCAGATACTGAGAGGCAGGTGAAATATTGCTATGTGACTTTACTGTTTTACAGTAATTTGTAGTTGAACACTCATTGATATTTATGGTCATACTAATACACTAAACAACTTTCTGTTTAGTTTGACATTCAAGTCACAACTATATTAATTTAGTGGGCAACATTTAAAGCTGAATTGTTCATATATTTATATGAACTATTGCTCAACTGACTATGTGCAATGTGAAAGGTTCTCTCGTCTTCACTAACCAACAGGTAATTATCACCCGAGTATGCAGTTCCCCTCAGCTCTACATAGAGTTTTAGCATCTTTCAGCACATTGTTTCGGTTTTACAGCCCGCAATTGAACTGTTTTCTCACAACAACTGTGTTTCCAACTGTAACAGACACCTGCTTTCAATGAAATAGCTCTGATAAAACCACTATATGCTACCTGCCCAGCACATTATGGCAATAGGTTAATGATTAACTGGTGAACATAGTGGAGCATTTAGAAGCTAAAGAGCCAGATATTTCCCTCAGGTGTTGGTGAAACCAAACACAGAGCTAAAAGGAGAGTGAATTTTGGACAGACCTTTAGCAGATCACCTGAAAAAATGATTTAAAATGAATGATAATGTTTCTGTATATCTGCTTGATGTGTAAGTAGTCAACTGCTTGCTAATAATATGAGTAATGAGAGTTAACATGTTACCCATATTAACTCTTGTTCAGCTTCGAGCTGCTTATAGTAGTGGCCAAAACAAAAAAGCAACAAAAACAACAACAACAGCGACAAAAAAAAATATTGATGCAGCTTTAACTTCCTTTCTCTCCTTTATGGATGAGACTGACCTCAGCAGAATACAGGAAAATTTTGCTCTATTTTTGTTTAAATGGGCAGCATCTGCGTGTAAGTGTTCTTGTACCAAATGTTTTTATAAATTTTGCTGATCATGGACACAAGAGCATTCTTGGCATAGTACAGTGCAATCTGAAGAAGTGGCTGGAGGAAGATGATTACTTAACATTGTTAGTAGGAGGGAATATATTATCAGCAGGTGGAGCTGGGATGCATCAACAATGCCTGATGACATAAGCTCCATCTTTAGAAGCAGCAGACATTTTCATAATGGGCCTTGTGGGGAGTCCAGTTGGCCTTGCCTCAGAGAAAAATGTTTTTGTCAAGAAGGCGCAGAGTCCAAAACCACAAATATACAGCACTCCAAATATGCTTCCAAGGACAGATGATGTTGCCTTTTTAAATAGGATGTATGGCAAGTGATACTGAAGTTCCTGTTCCCACTTTTACAATTTAGTAGTATTACCTGTGTGTCTTCCTGTCCTGTTTTCATCTCTCACTCTATGTTACAGAATCACTGCCTCTAATACAAACAAAACAAAAATGCTGAAATATCCTGTGCTAGGAAGTCCAACCATATACTGTGAAGTAAAAGATATTGATATACTCCATACCTCGTACAAAAAGAAAACATAGCGATGAAAGCTTTGGCAATTTATTTCTCAATTGCGCAAAACGCTATCAATCCTATGTCGTTCCTGGGTATTGGCAGTAAGCCAGGCCTTTACCTAGCCTGTTCGTTTTCCAGTCAATTCCTCAATGATTGTTTTGAAGGAGTAGTTCCAGCAAGAATGATGAACTGGAATAGTTTCCGAGGGATGGGTTTGGGGATGTCATGTAGGAGACAAGCTTTCAAAGCAGGTATAAAGCAGCACAACATTTTATGCAAACAAGCTTAATTAACATGTGTTTTTGTAGTGTAAGCAAAGTAAGCATTCAAGCTAGATGGCCTTTGATATGAATTTACTGCAGACAGGTAATTTTAAAAAAAGAGAGAGATTTTGTTAGTGAATCATCCTGCTAACCTGTGACACTCCTGAGTGACATGTGTTTGAAGTGAAATTATGAAATATATCCTGCTTCCTGCTGGTACTTTGTTTAGTAATTTAGTACAAGGATGCTCAAAATCCTACTGTCTTCTGTCCAAAGACAGGCAATGTTAAAAGATTCTTTTCTCACTGTTTGATTTAAGACTGACAAGGAAAATACTGAATGCAAACAATGGAGCACAAGTAACCTCTAAGGCAGTAGTTCCCAAACGTGATCTTTCTCCTTGTTTCTGCGTTGAAAGTAGTGACATTTTACTAACTATTTTCATGATAAAAATTTAAGATGAGAATGATGAGAGGAAAATCTAAAAAAATTTAAGCAGAAGTTTGAAATCTGCTTTTCTCCTTTCCTCTTTTGTTAATCATAGCAGAACCCATTGCATGTTGGGAAACACTGCTCTAAGGTGCAACTACCTAGAACAAAACATTTTGTATTTTCTTAAGCTGTGAAAATGATAAAGAGACTGTATTCTTTCCACCGGCAAGCCACCTGAAATACTTATGTGTAGCCCGTGGAATTAGATGCCACACAGGACACAATTACTTCAGGGGTTATTGTAGCTCTAGATTTATTTTTGACCACACGTGCAGGTAATTTGACAGAATGGTATGCTACTGAGTCTTTCACGTAACCAGCTCAAATGCTGAGTTTTGTAACCATCTCTTACTGCCAAAAATGTTAGGAGAAAGAAGAGGCAAAATAAAATAAAATACAGAAAAATACAATAAAAATATGGTAAAAAAAAATACGGGAGTGGGCTGTGACTATCGACAGAAAACATAAAATAAATCATGTTACATCAACATCAGTATAAAAAATGCGCAACAGTAAATGATACTTACTCTTCACCAAGTTCCACCAAACCCACGTGGAACTTCCCGGAGATCGCACAACTCAACGCACTTTCAACGTCTATTATCTTCAAACAGAGTTACAATTAATGTAAAACCTACAATATCACAGTGTGACTTAATGCACGCTAGCATTACCTTGAAATTTAGTACACAATGGTCGACGATTGGCGCCCAAAATCCCAGCACACAATTCCAGTAGTGCCTAAATCAAACCATCTTGTTAAAATATTGCCATTTTATACATTTGTACAGGAATATTTTACAAGATATGCATGTATTTCCCTACTACTTTACACCACAGAGTCACAGTATCAATCCCTCGTACGTCCATCGCACGTTAAATAGGAAGAAAGACCATGATGCAAATGGCGAAACAACAACAATACTACTCAATGCTACTGCTTTGTGACCAAAGTCTGCTATCACATGAAAGACTGTGGAAATCCACTTACAATCTACTTCACACTTACTTTTAATTGAACAAATGTTACTCTCAAAACAAAACAACAAAGAACACATGTATTTACATTACACAACTTTTAGAACTACATTAAACCTAAGTAGAAAATCGCCTATGAATAGATTTACCACCCGGCTACATGTGTTATACTACATCCATAATTAAATAAAAAACTTAAAGACTTGTCTGTATAAGAAAAAGGGAATGTGATTGCAGTACTGTTCGGCACTTGGCGTCGTAGAGGTTCACATTAGCAATGTGATCATACGTATGAGAGTGATTCAAGAGCCCTGCTTATTAAGTTAACCATATAATCATTAGAGTAGTCCCTAAGGAGGAAGCTACGGCTGCTTCTGTACCACTAAGCAAATGACGCAAAACAAAATACACCCGTGGCTATTGTTAGCGTTGTGCTTACTTTGTAGACCGCACAGTAATTCCTGCTGTGCATAGAGTTAATATCTTCTGGAGCTCAGGTTGCGTCTGTGCTTAGTAAATGTGGCAACTGTCTCCCAAATGCAATTTGCATGGCTAAGCAGTCTGTCCTGTATGTGCCAGAATAATAATATACTGATGGATTATTCCTACAGATAACTCATCTATCTCACGATGGCAAGATAATCCTGTCTAAAATGATTGACAAAAATTACAAGATGACTGTATAATCTATTTGTAAATGTGTCTCCATGAAATGATCATATTATATTTCTGCAGAGAACACCTCCTGATACAGACATGTACTGCATTTTATAAGGCAGATGAATGTCGAGTGGAGCAGTGCTCTTTCATCTATTTCAGTTATTGTTATTATCAAATGTAATTTATTCCTAAATCACACAATTTACAAGAGTATTATTAATTTAGTTTAGAACTAATCTGACTGCAATTTAATTTCTGAATCCACAAACACATCTTATCCAGATCACCTTCCGAGCTATTGCAGCTAATACAACAGTCCTGCAATAAATGATCATAACTTTATGAAGGTCCTCCAAAAATGATCATACAGTTGAATTAACACCTCTCTAAGGTTAGTTAAATTATAACCTTCATAAAAGCAGCATTTATTGCAGGACTGCCACATTAGACTGCATTAGTTTTATCTAGGTGTAACCAACAAACTGTCTGTGTAGATGAATGAATTGCATCTGTGTATATCAGTGGCTATTAATAACATTTTAAACACAACACTGCAGGGCATTTGCAGCAATTCATGCTGTCCCAATCCATTGTAACGTTGCCTGCATATCTAACCAAGCTTTATAGCTTATATAGCCTCCGAGTTGCTTACTAAGTAACTGAACAGATGATTATGTTTCCCTTCACTGGTCCATTTGAAGTTTCAAACTCTCCAACAGAGCGAGAGAGTGGAGGACAAAAACGACAAGTACTGTATGAGAAGGTATTAACAAAGAGAAGGAGGGAGTGTGTTAGACGATAGGAAACCATGAAAGAGCTGTCTTACAATTTCTAATGGATTAATCAAATCAGTCTGTTGAACTGGTGAGAGGTGGAAGTAGCTTGTGTCGGGGTTAAAAAGGATTAAACCTGAACAGCAAGTTACCATCTATCACTGTAAGATAATTAAAATACCTACCCACCCTTCTTGCTTCTCCCTAGTTTCTAGTCTTTATGCTAGGCTAAGCTAGGCAGTTGCCATTTTCCATTCAGACATGAGAGTGGTATAGATGTTCTCATATAACTCTCAGCAAGAAAGCCAATGAGGGTATTTCGCAAAAAATAAAAAATAGCTGAGGGGAAAATCCTAAATACAAATATAATACAATACAGTGTTACAGTGTCACTTTAAAAAAGAAATATTTTTTTTCCTGCTGACACAAAACACAGTTACACCATGCTGGTACTCTTGGCATTTGGAAACATCAGAAACAAGGTCCTCATGATCAATTTTGCAGGGACACTGAGGGATCACACAGCTGAATAAACTAGACAGTGACACACACTGCCTGTTGTATATCAGCATTTGAGCTATCATCCAAAGCCAAAGACTCACAGGGGTTGCGTAGCTCTCTTAATGTGGTTTTCTTCTTTCATTGTTCTGCATAATGGCTTGTCACAAAATTGTAATACCAAGGACCTCTGCTTTGTTGTGGTTCAGTGCAACTTATTAATTGCATCTTGTGACGCACTCGCCATTATTGTTGTGTGTGTGTGTGAGATAATGAGAAAGAATTTTAAAAAAAGAGTATCACACTGAATGTATAGAATCTCAATGACACATCTGTGTCCCTCCCGCTGCAAATCTGAATATAGAATTGCTACATACAGAGCTTCATTATGTGTGATTATATTTAACACATAGTTAAAGAGATTGTGACTTTTGGACCGACACATGGGATCATATAGAGTCCACATGCATTGCACTAAACCTTAAGATCATTACATCACACTGGTCAGAAAACAAGATGCATACTAGAGAGGTGATTATTCACAATGCATGCCCATGCATGCAATGGTTTCATACTATTCCACAGATCAACAGATGGCGGTAACATGCCAAGATATGCTGCAAAGCACCAACAAAAGCAGGGAAGAAAAAGACTGCAAGCTAGTGAACATGGATCCTGGATTTAAAATACATAAAACAGATGCTTTGCAAATGTTTTACTAAATACTAAATACACAACACAAAAAGGCAATAGCCATAAAAATACAAGGACCTCAGTGCACA
>NC_060167.1:17055245-17119306 GCF_021292245.1 Micropterus dolomieu | reverse complement strand
TTAGCCATGCTTCTTGCTTCTCCCTAGTTTCTAGTCTTTATGCTAGGCTAAGCTAGGCAGTTGCCATTTTCCATTCAGACATGAGAGTGGTATAGATGTTCTCATATAACTCTCAGCAAGAAAGCCAATGAGGGTATTTCGCAAAAAATAAAAAATAGCTGAGGGGAAAATCCTAAATACAAATATAATACAATACAGTGTTACAGTGTCACTTTAAAAAAGAAATATTTTTTTTCCTGCTGACACAAAACACAGTTACACCATGCTGGTACTCTTGGCATTTGGAAACATCAGAAACAAGGTCCTCATGATCAATTTTGCAGGGACACTGAGGGATCACACAGCTGAATAAACTAGACAGTGACACACACTGCCTGTTGTATATCAGCATTTGAGCTATCATCCAAAGCCAAAGACTCACAGGGGTTGCGTAGCTCTCTTAATGTGGTTTTCTTCTTTCATTGTTCTGCATAATGGCTTGTCACAAAATTGTAATACCAAGGACCTCTGCTTTGTTGTGGTTCAGTGCAACTTATTAATTGCATCTTGTGACGCACTCGCCATTATTGTTGTGTGTGTGTGTGAGATAATGAGAAAGAATTTTAAAAAAAGAGTATCACACTGAATGTATAGAATCTCAATGACACATCTGTGTCCCTCCCGCTGCAAATCTGAATATAGAATTGCTACATACAGAGCTTCATTATGTGTGATTATATTTAACACATAGTTAAAGAGATTGTGACTTTTGGACCGACACATGGGATCATATAGAGTCCACATGCATTGCACTAAACCTTAAGATCATTACATCACACTGGTCAGAAAACAAGATGCATACTAGAGAGGTGATTATTCACAATGCATGCCCATGCATGCAATGGTTTCATACTATTCCACAGATCAACAGATGGCGGTAACATGCCAAGATATGCTGCAAAGCACCAACAAAAGCAGGGAAGAAAAAGACTGCAAGCTAGTGAACATGGATCCTGGATTTAAAATACATAAAACAGATGCTTTGCAAATGTTTTACTAAATACTAAATACACAACACAAAAAGGCAATAGCCATAAAAATACAAGGACCTCAGTGCACAACAAGAGTATAGTTATGTTGACCACAAGTCCACCAGTCTTTGTGTATGAGCACTAACTGTTTGCTACACTAATCTAATATTCTCTGAAGCTCCTTGCTCCACTTCAGACTTTGCCATTTACAATCAGTGTACAAAAGGTATCAAACACACAGGATAATACAATTTGAACCTTTTGTAGCCCAACAAGCCACAGACAGTATCAGTCCCACAGAGAGACTCATTCTCATTACTCAACCAACCCGCTGTCTCTCCAGTGACACTGCATTAAATGAATCTGAGCTTTGATTTATCTGCATATTAAAGCTCACCTGTGCACAATTAAGGAGTCAAGGTAACAGCTTTACACAGCAACAGCATTTTGCATGCACTTACAGTACAGTGGAAATATTTCCTCTGTGATGTTTTTGCTCCATTTGTATGTCTGTATCTGAATCCAAAGGTGTCTCAGCCTTGCTGCTGTGATACTCTTCCTTTCACTCACTGCCTCTCCTCCCCCGCCTTATCTTACTTCTTCACTTGACATCTCTCCACACCTCAATCTCCATTTCCACTGTCCTCTAACCTTTCACTCTCTCTCTCTCTCTCTTATGTCAGCCATGACATAGCTGAGTGCAGCAGCCCTGGGGCAATCGTGCGCTGTGGTGCTTAGTTGGACGATGGAGACTTGTGTTGCAAATCTTTCCAGTTACCATCCAGTGCTAATCTCTCTCTCTCTCTCTCTCTCTGTCTCTCTCTCTCTCTCTCTCTCTCTCAATCACTCGCTCTCACACACACATCATTCATTTATCCTTTATGTCTGTCTGAGCCTTTTTATCCTCTTTGTTGCTTTCTCAGCACATTCCCCTGTCTCCCTTCATTTATGTCTATCTTTCTGTCTCAGTCCACCATTTCCTTCTCTAACATTTTTTCCCCAAATCTGTAATTCTCCACCTCAATCCTCCTTTGACAAATAAAAACATGTCCTCTATTCACTTTCAATCATCCTCTACTCCTGTTTTACTAACACCTAGTGACATCAGAGACAGGAGGTGAAGCCCTCTTCTCTTCACATTTTGTGTTTTTTTCTCTGAAATCCTGGCCTGTGCACACTGGTTATCACCTCCTCTGCCTGTCATCTCCTATGTCTTCTCTCCTCTCCTAGAGGCTGAAATGTAATTCTACTTCTTGGATTCTTATTGGCCACACGACATGGTAGCATTGGTGCTAAATATTATGTGTTCACTTCTGTTCAGAAGCCAAGGGCTTTTTCACGTTCTAACATCTTTTCCCTAAGAGGTTGTTTATCTTTTATGATAAATCTCACAGTAACAAAGCGGAGAATTAAATCTGTCTCATGCCAAAGCTTTCCTTCAAGAGGACACATAATTTGCTTAAAACACAGCTTTGTAAAAAATCACGCCTTGGTCTGTTATTATTTTAATTACACCAGTTTAGGAGAAATAATACTCCAGACACCTCAGATGGTGTCATCTATTCACAGACCAAATACTGTCTTTGTCCACAAGAAAATCAGAGCAGAAATCAACGGGAATATTTCATTCTAATATTTATATAATATTCCTTTAGTTTTTGACATTCATGCTTTTCATGTATTAAGTTCCTGAAGCTGCTGATAATGGCACTTATTTCAGCTAATGAAACATTAAACTGTCTAAACTATTTTGATACACATTTACCTTTATCAAAAGCAGTCAGTAGCCTCCGCACAGAATAAGAAATGCTCACGTGTCTCCTAATGTCTCTGCTTTAACTTCAAATTAGCTAATTTACTGTATTTTGATTATAATGTTAATGAATTTAATTAACATGCATGATATTTATATAAATTATTAAATATATAATCTTAATTAATAAAATATTTGACAGTTGTTGCAGAGGAGATTCCACTAGCATCTGCTTAAATGAACACTAATAAAACCAAATCATGTAAGTGTCCCAGGAGGTCGAGCAACATACATTTTCCCTGACCTCTGCTTGTAGCTCTTTTAATTGCCTTGTTAATTCCAAGCAATTGACCTCTGATAACCTGAAATGTTTTGCAGAAATTCTGTAGCTAAATGTGAAAGTTGCATGTGAAACCAGTTTGAATAATGTTAATGTCAAATTTGGCATGCTCTCAAAGGCTGTTGAATGTGATGCAAAGTTACAATAATGACAAAACTCTCATTGATCCTGAGGTCTGTCCTTCCAAACCAGAGGCTGAAATAGCAGTGAATAGAAAAGTGAAATAATCCTGAGAGTGAAAAAAACAAAAGCTACCAATTATTTTCATTATCGATTAATTTGTTGATTATTTTCTCCATTAATTGTCTAATCATGAAATTGCAAAGAAAAATGTGCCATGGTGACTTATTAAAATTGCTTGTTTTATCCAGTCAACAGTCCAATATTTAGTTTAACATCTAGACCAAGACAAAGAAAGTGCATATTTACATTTGAGTGCATTTTATTTTGCACTTTTGCTTGAAACATGACTTAAATGATTAAACAACTAGAATCAAAATAGTTGTCAATTAAGGATTAGTCAATTAATTGACTAATCGTGGCTCTCCAACAGTTAAAGCTCATAATACAAGACGAAGAACATTTTTTAGAACCATACCTGGCATTGACTTGAATGCAAAATATATCCAAAAGTAAGTAGTATGGAGTGTGGGGAGATTTTTCTTTGTGGAGCTGAATGTGTCTCAGCAAGATTTTTTTTCTCGAGTGACCACTGGATGGTGATCCATCTGTCCATGATGTTCAAAAAACAGTCCAAAAAAAGCAATAAACTGCCCTGAAATTACTTACAGCTCCAAATGTGCCTTTCCTAAAGGTGACCCAGAACAAGCTTTCAAGAAACATAATACACTGCCCTGCAGCTGACAAGCAATCATTTATCTTTGAGATGATTTTCCCCTCTGGGCTGCCTCTTTTCTCTTTTTATTTTTTATTATAGCTCTTTGTCACAGGGAAATGCACGGTGTAACAATGAGTGACACTTTAAAGCGACTTGTTTAAGAAGGATATGGATGGGTTTGACAAACCGAGCAGGTTGAGTAGAGAGACATGATATATACGGCGCAGTATCCAGGTCTTGTCTCGGGGCAAAAGTCAATGAAGTGAAACATAGATCTTTAAAAAGGCAGGACCTTGATCTGACCCCAGGGAACACTTCACACCAGTCTTGTCTGTGATAAACTGCTTGCACTCTACAGGGTTAAACCAGAGGGTTTATTAAAGACAGCAGCATCACTCCAGAAAACCCCTCCTCCACAGCAGCTGCGCTACTTGTGAGGATGAAGCTGCAAGCAGATGATGGGGCCAATAAAGCCACATCACTACTGTCCTAAGAGTTGGTGTTCTGCCGGTCGGAAGTCGATTTTTGGAGGATTCCTGTGGGGGACAGAGTTAGCCACTGTTTCCCCAAAGCGTCTTCTCTACCCTTTAACCTTGCTGCATCACACAGTACTATATATATACTAATATACTGCAGCAAAACCTCAATGTGGGTGTTTGAGACGTGCTCAGGAAGGGGGATATTTTCTGGTCACGACTCATCGTCAGCACATACAGGCACACGTGTTTAGCTAAATGTTGACATTTTCCTGCCATAATTCTTCAAACATTTTCGAAACGTGCTTGCTTAGACAAGTCATGTGCTTCCCCCGAGGTGTGTGAAATGCGAACGGTGCGAATGAATGGTGGATATATATTTATATATGTATGCAGAAGGCAGCATTCAGCATGACAGCACACACACAGTCAGTCTCTGCAAATCCACCCACACAAGCCCACACCTACAGCGCATGCACATATGGAAACACACACACACTCACTCACACACAGGCACACACACAGGCACACACACACAAACACACACACACACACACACAAACACACACACACACACACACACACACACACTTATCTACAGAGAACAGAAAGCACTCTTTGACAGACTCCTCTTCTCTGCTAATCTCTTTAGTGTAGCGGTAATTATTCCTTTAGACTAGAAAGTTTTGGTGTGATGACATCTGCTCCCAACGTTCACATACAGTACTTCAATTACTTAATCATTAATTTAAAAGGCCTCTGTTTGCAGACACAAATAACTGAGTTGTAGGGAGACGCTGAAGCAATGACAATGACAATTATAAAAATGACTGAAAAGCAGGGTTAAGTTGTGACCTCTGGCAAATATTTATTAAGTATATTGAACTTTTATACCTATTATACTATATTTAGTTCACACACATGGCTGCTGGAGTTGCACTATTGGACCGGGTCGCACCATCTGTGTGTAAGTCCTCTCTTAAGTTAGGGTGTACAGTCGACACCAGAGGCTTGGTAACTACTAGTTAGTTAGAAACTAAATCAGCTACTGAAATTGGTTGCACCACGATTATTTGGGGAGAGAACCTTACTAGTTTGGACATAAAGTCATAACTAAGGCAAGTGGCCAATAAATGATCAAATTTAGAGTTCCGTCATCATGGTTAGCATTAGCTTGCTGGCTGGCATGAGCCGTTTGGCATCGCAGCACATCATAGTAAACTTGATCAATAATTCTGTGACATTTTATGATTGACACCTAACCTGGGGCATTTGTTACTGGAGTTACGTTGTAACTCACCTCTGTGGTGCAACCACTTTCATTTTAATAATGCATGAATCACAGTTGTTGCAACAGGCTGCTGCACAAATATTTGCACAATTAACTTATAGTCTTATTTCTTATATTATATTTTATTCATAACATTCATTCAAATGGTTTATTTTTTCCATTTTGTTTGGTATTTGTACCTCTCAGTCTGTTCCCTGTGCTGCTGTGAATTATGAATCCCAAAGATATTATTAGTCTTGATTGGAAATAATTGAGAACACAAAGTTGGAGTGCCTTTTGATTCATCTGAAAGCAGGTTTGAGTTAACAGTTACATAGTTGATACAACATCATGTATCAATGTATAACAGTATGAGCGTACGAGTGTTTATTTGAGTGTGAGTATGTGCATATGAGCATGTGTACTGTTTGTTTATACAGAGAGTTGATCTCCCGCTTGGCCTTTGCAGTTTGCGGCGTCTCCATATTGACAATTTGACACTTACACCTACTACAGTGCTGCACGTCATGAGCAGGCTATGCACCGTGTGTGCTGTGTTGTATTTTCGTGAGGGAGGGAGAGACAAACAGCGGTATAAAGAGGGCTATTCTGTGCCCGTGTGTAATGTTTAGGGCCAAGTTCAGTTTAGATTTAAAGAGGACATTTAGGGAAAGTGAGGATATTTTTACCAGTTCTCTTCGTTTGAAGGTTCAGTCACATCAGTATTTATGATGGCCAAATGTTGGAATTAAATCCATTAATTTCATTGTGATTGCAAATCAGTGGATTTACTTGTGTGAAAGTTAAGTAAATTATCGATGCTTTCACATAGTGTTTAACTTTGGTGAATTTGCTCTCTTGACCAATTACAACTTGACAGAGTTGACCTTTGAGACAGAGAAATCTGGAGAATCTAAAATGAAAAAAGCTATGTATTAGCTGTGTCACACTATCTGATTTCCCTGCTCTGCAGGAGTATAAACTGCTCCACAAAAGAGATGCAGCATGGGGTTTGTAGTCAGTCATGAGCCAGGAGGCAATGGTACGAATATGTTCCCTTAAACAACTGTTATACTAACCTATTATCTGGTTATCACGTTTGCGATCAAGAGGGTAAGTAAAGTACTCACTCCATCATCAGGCTTCACAAAGACGCACACAATAATTAGGCACTAAGGTTTTAGGGTTAAGATTAGATTTAGGTTACAGTTATTCTGCCGATGGCAGTGGGTCTCAGTAGAACATGTGACCACTACTGGCACAGTTCCATAACAGTTTAACTTACATTTTTAAATCTGCCATTTTTACAGATCTGTGACCAAACAAATATTGACTGGACAGACATCTTTTATTTACTAAATAATATATATATATATATATATATATAACAACAAGGGATATGTGTGTCCTCAACAAGGGTATATAAAAATATACACAAGTTGCAGCATTATCAGTTTTGTTATCTGTGTTTTGTGATTGCTGATTTCTGATTTGTTGTTTTCTGTGATCACTTTACTAGCTGCTAGCTGTCTGAAGCTAATGTGCTGCTATTACAACATACTCTTGCTGACTATGTATGTTATATAGATTAATTACTTCCGGCGAATGAGAAGTAATTTCCAGCAAAAGGAAATGCTAATGAATGTGTGTTTCCACTCACTATGTGAGAATTAAGAGTTGGAAGCTTTGGGAACAGTTGGTGGTGCTAATTCTCCAGTCAGGTTTTAGTCTATTATACCAGTACAGAAGAAGAGGGCACAACAAGATCAAATGTAATTAATAAGAGCCCAGACCTTAAATGGTAGAAAGCATGACGGAAATATGACATTTTTGTTTGTTTTATGTATTTTTTGGAGGAAGGTTACAGTCTCCTCATTGCTGTGTTTTGCCTGTCACAAATTTTAGCCTTTTCAGTGGAGCAGAGACTTCAGTGAACGTCGCACACTTCATCTACGCCATGATTAATTTGCTAAGTCTGTTTCCATTGCATTTTTTTAATACAATACCTTTGATGTAGATCTTGTTTGTGGTATCTCATCTTTTTCTGATTTGTTGTCACTTTCAGGGAATTAGTTTTTACAATACCTTTTTCATAGTTTTCCAATTGCTTCCACTAAAAACTTGAAAGGCCAGCTGCCGAATTCGACCTTTATTGGAAGTGTTTGTAGCTCGCTGCTTAGCTGTGTACCTACACGCAAAGAGAGGGCAGAAGAGTAAAAGTTGTGGTAAGGCATGTAGCGGCAGTGGTTAAGATTATGATTTGGTGATATATTATGTCAAATGACCTTACAAGTGTAGGAGTGCAAATATGTGTGTGTCTCTGTGTTTGTGCCAACTGTGTTATACTTCCTGCCAAAATGCACCACTGCACCTTATATCATATGGCCAACTGAGCCATTTAAAGCCTCAGAGAATTATAATTTGATGCTATGCTGCAGCTGGCTAAAACCCTAAAAGCCTGGCTAGCGAATTAGGCCTCACTGAATTTAAAGTCACAGCTAGATCCAACTAGTCCCACTTTCCACTTGCTTTCTTCAATGCAGCTGTGCTACAGATCGATTACTGTAAAAATCACATTTTCTTTCTATGTCTGCTCACTTCAGAGAAACAGCTTCTCTACAACGTGACATCAGTTTGGCTACTACAGCAACTGAGAGAGGAACAGGTTTCAGCAGACACTAAATTTGGCAGACGCTGCAGAACTAATGGTGGATGGGTGCAGGATGGGAGACAGCTTCTGTATTGTATACCAGTATATGTGAAGGGTCTGCAGTTTCCCTGTTGCTGTGTGGTACTGTATGTCCTTTCTGTTGATGCCATCTAGCCTGCGACAGAAAGTGCTGACAAAACACTATGGAAACAAGGTCAGACCTATTTCATTATCTAAACCAACATCTTTCACAAAACACTTTATCTGATTAATATTACAGTGTACCATCAGCCCCTTGTAGATCCTCACCATTCAAACACTGTCAAAGCTTGTGATTTTATGCTTATGATATCAATGCGGGTTAGGCAATACAAAGGTATAGTGTGAGTCAACCTGCAGAGAATGTATGACTCATCTACTGATCTTTGCAACAATACAATGAAGTACTCCAATTTGTTCCATATTGTTAGTTCAATCATTCAGTCATCTAGAAAACTGACATATATCCATATCCAGTATATCTCTACGCTAATTTAAAATTAAATACACTGTGGCAGAATAGTTTATCTATAACACCAACCCCTAATATCAACAATTCAAAGTTCAAGACAGATTTTAGAGCATAAAACACGCTTTCTCTTGTGTCTAACTGATATTGTGCTTGTCTTGATCTTGTTGTCCCCAGAGTTTGTTCTAAACTTGGCAAAACGGCATTTTTGTAATATGCACACAGGACCTGGAATAATTTACAAGTTCATTTGAAATCAGCGGTTGACGATAACTGAGTGAAAACACTGCCTTCAAATCAAGCTTTCAAAAAACGTAAATGTTGTGTATGATTACATTCTCTCTTTCCACACAGGTCCTATTTTATTGTGGTATATGTGAACACTGTAAACGAATTCTGTGTGTTTTATATGACTATATGTTGATTATAAGGTAAACTATATAATGTGTATTGGAATACTTCTTGGTCACATAAAGACATAAATACTAGGCACAGGAAATTACTTGTTCTGTATCTGACTTTTTGCTGTAAAAACAAGGTCGGCAACTAATGTGGGCAACACCAAGAGTCAGTAGTAGAGCCGAGCAGCCAGTGGCTCAGGCTGGATTTATGACTATCTGATCCTTTAATGGATAGCCTCTCATTATATGGATTGAACTGAGACAGTGAGAGAGAGCAAAGAAGGGGAGAGAGCAACAGACACTGAGAGATAGTTACCAGAGGGAAAAGCCTGTAGCCCTATTTGATACAGCTTCTTGTTATACACCATAAGTAGCTAATGGTTATGGAAGGAATACAGGGATGGACAATCTGTCTTTCTGCTGAGCTCATTTTCTCTCCGTCTTCTCTCTTTCACGTCTCTCCCTTTCCAACCAGCTTTCTCTGTCATTACTGTTCTCCTATCTGGTTTCTCTCTATTTTCCCCTTCTACTCCTTACTTCCACTATCTGTTGGATACCTCTGATTCCCTGCTGACTCGAAAACTAACAGTGCTTCACATCGACCCTAGCTTACTGGAAGACAAACAAAGGCGGGCTACTCTTCTCACAGCTCGCAGATAAAAGGGATATGCCGAGCAGGCATGACTCTCCATCTAAATTCGGCCAAAGGGAATCCACAGAACCTCAGAATTAATTGTTTAATCACACAGTAGACGTATATGCCATTAGGAAGACGCTTCTTTCCAATGGTTTGTACAGTGCCCTCGCCCCGTCAGCTTATTGCATTGCACTGCCCCTGAGCTGATCAGATTATGTGTGCTTTCAATACAATTAGAGTGTAACTTAATGGCATAAGCTGCTAGCCACATTGAAAACTGGGCCTCTTGCAAGAACCACTCAAATGAACAAATTTGTTCTTAAGTGTCAAGTCAAGTGATAAATAACACTCATTTGACCTGAAATCATAATGCCTCGATTTGAATGAATTTGGAGTTTAAATATGAGGAATTAACTTAAAAACAAATCTATAGCTGAGACAAAGTTAATGAAAAATGATGATTCTGATCGCATTATCATCATCATGCTAATTTATTTTAATAATAATAACAATACTTTTTATTTTATTTTATAAATTTATTGGCATATTTATTTTTCATATATTGTTCAACTACCACAGTTGTTGCTAGAGAAAGTTCTTTCATCCTCTCATCTAATTGTCCTCTCTCATCTTACATCATGGACCACTTTGGTTTAACAAGACGTTTTTTAGCTTTCAACTTCAAGTCAAACCATTACCTGTTTATGTCTTTCATGACACGTCAGTGACAGCTGTTCCATTAATATTTTCAAATTATTTCGTCTGTTAACACCACTGCTGACTCTTTTTGGCTGCTAATTTCCAACAGCAACAAATTCTTGTTTTTACTCTCTGGTCAAATTTTTGTCAATGAAACTTCCTCACACAAGAAGCAAATAGGTATTATGGGGAAAATGTAACCATGTTAAAGAAATCGTTGAATGCGTTTCCCTGCTTATCCAGTAATGCACCGACTTCTGTGAGCCTCAGGGAAGGTGTGTTTCACTATGAGCACTTTTAACAGGCAGCAACTGTGCGCTAATGCTGACAACAATACAGCACACGTTGTGTACTAGCCTCTGAAATGCAAAACAATTTAATTAGTATGTTTCCATGGCAACTACTGTAGGACATGAGAGATAGACCACGTGTGTCACATTTTGTGTGTGCGGAAAAAAAAATACTATTGAGGAGTTACTGTACCTCGGCTGCTGTACCAAAATGCAGTCCCTTATGACTTATGCTTGATTTGGACAGATTAACAGGCCAAATAATAAAGAGGTCAAACAGTGAGTCCCCTCACTTGGACCAGAACTGTCCATGATATCTGTTCATATGGACACTTATAATATCATGCCAAGTGTGTGACGTCAATCATGCCTCCTCTACTGTAATTTTGCCCAGGAAATTAGTCAGATGTGTGATTAATCAGTATAGCCATGTCTACAAGCCAAGACTTTTACAGCAAATCTTATAAATCCAATTAAGTACAAATAAATAATGTAAGCACTACCACCCATCGTCAACCGCTTTTTCTGCGTACAGGGTCATGGGGGGCTGGAGCCAATCCCAGCTGACATCGGGCGAAAGGCGGGGTACACCCTGGACAGGTCGCCAATCCATCGCAGGGCCACACATAGACAAACAAACACTCACACTCACACTCACACCTAAGGACAATTTTAGGGTCACCAATCAACCTAGGCCGCATGTCTTTGGACGGTGAGAAGAAGTTGGAGCACCCAGAAAGAACCCACGCAGACACGGGGAGAACATGCAAACTATGTGAGCACTTATTATCACAGCAAGTGCCAGCACTGTTCTCTCATAATCTCAGAAATGCGCACAGGCGCACGCACACACACACACACACACACACACACACGCACGCACGCACACACACACACACACACACACACACACACTCCTTATTCAGGGACTACCCGATTGTTATGAGACGACATAGTTCACACTAACTTAAAAAGTAGCCTACACGGGGTATAAAATGCGTGATTGAATACAACAGAAGTGCTTAAGGGCGATTTGAACCACGAGTTATTGATCTTGCTAATTGCTCTTATAACTGTACTTGTCCGCTGCATTTCAGGCTCATAAAATGTCCACAACAGTTTAAGTGAGATTTAGAGAGACAACAAGACTGAGAGGGTGAGCTGTGAGATGAGGAAGCTTAAATTTTTGTGTGTGAATGTACAACTTACTGTTGCCATAGCAACAGTGGACTATTTCGCCAGAGGTTGTGATTGCTGACTGGTCTTGTTGATGGCTTCTTAGGTGTCCCTATGCCTCATGCATCAGGTTTATCTGGAATACTGCAGAGGACTCAAGTTAGCACCCAGCACAATCAGCGTTACTAACGACACAGTGAATATGATTCAGAAGTTTCTCTGTATTATTCTACAAATAGCTTTTCCCAGTTACCCCTTTCTGTGTGATTTTGCAAGCCGCAGAGAGTAAAAATCCTTCTGTTGGTCAATCAGTCCTTTGGAGCTTCTACTAAACTCTACTTTACTTGGATCTCCTAAAATTCAACTATAGATTCAATTCAAATATATAATAATATGACAGAGTAAAAATAGTCACACCTTTTGCGGAGTATAGTAGACGCATCTACACAGACCTGCCGTGGTTGATTGTTAGTAGTCCCTCCTCATCCAACTGAAGAGGCTATTTAATAGAAGCAGACTGAAGAGGTCTGTATGCTACAATCAGACTAGGTCTAAAGGCAAGATTAAATTTTAAAAAACCTAAAATGTCCGGCTTATATTCAAGGGCATTGATATTTCACCTGTTGCCCATATAATTGGAAATTAAATATTATTAATTTAAATATTACACAATTAATATATTCAATTTCCACCCTGTGAGGGTAAAATGATATTCTCACAGAATGTTTTGCCTGATCACTGTCCTAAATAGTTTGAAAGTATATTAGTATATAGTCCATTTTAAGCATTAATTAGTGACTGAGCTTACTTTCTGAGGTTTAATTTTTTTTGGTACTTGAATGGACCTGTAATGTAGTGACACAAGATTGATTGGCTTGAATAGTCCACGTTTCTATTTTCAAATGAATTTTCTATCTTAAAAGGGGTACTGTTCTAAAACAGGCTATCTATTTCTCAGTGAGTAATATTATATAAGCCTCCATTTAGATATATATTAGGCATATAGAGCAAACAAAAGAACAAAACATGCATAAATATAAATGGGGTTTTTCACTGGCCGATGCCAATATTTATAGAGCATTGCGGCTGATGGCTGAAGAAGGCAAAATTCTTGTGCCAAGTTCTTATTTACTTTTTCCAGAGGAGCAACACAAAGCATACTGACTGGAAACAAACTGTAACAAACTGGCATGGGATGTGAACAGCCCAGGACAGGAGGGCTCTGCAGCAGGTGATTAAAACTGCTCAGGATATTATTGGTACCCATCTATCGAGCATCAGCGTTATCAGTGAGGTGCATGGACTGAGCCCAAAGCATGAAAAACAGGGCCGATCCCAGCCACAGCCTGTTCATCCTGCGGCCGTCTGGCAAGAGGTTCCGAAGTATTCACTTTCGTACCACCAAACTGAACAACAGCTTCTTCCCCCAGGCTGTGAGACTCCTTAATTCACCCTCAGCATACACCCGGTACAGTATAAGTCTATCCCTCTAGTTGCTATAACCTTAAAAAATTGACTGCTGGTAGAAAATGGGAAAAGAACACTCTGTGTACCCATCACCCGGCCTGTCCTCTAAGAGGTTTTGTAGCTAACGACATCATTCTTTTTTTGCTTTCATCAGACAAGAGTCATAATGGCCGCTCGAGGTCCTTGTCAAGTAAAGGTTTACCATAGATCATACTAGCCATTTGAACAAATGATAACTGTTTTTGTTTTTCTCCAAAACAGGCGTAAACACATACTTTCAAGAACTTCAACCAAGTTGTGAATGTGTAAATCTATCGCATCCTATTTTGGAAGTTACAAGGTTACACATTTTACCTTGGAGTTGTTTCTGTATCATCCCTTGGGCTGAAAATGCCATTGGTGTATGACAACAGCTGAGAGGTACAAGACATCAGGAGGACCTTATAAAGTCAACATGACATTGCCACCGGCTGTAATAAGGTCAGCTCTCAGCCTGCGTGTGTGTGGAAATGTGGCCTGCAGCTGAGAACCGTGATGCCACCGATAATTCCTAATCACTGCCATGAAGTCAAACCTACAGCAGGCAGAAATCACAAGCACCCTTCAAGATGATCTCACCTGTTTATAAGAGTGTGTACTGCACTGCATGTGGGTATGTTTATTTAGAAATGTTTAGCAAACCTTTAAAAATTAACAAATTTATTCCCAAAACACTGTTTTATACTAAACTCAGTCAGCAGAAAAGAGGAGCAGTATGTCACCGGAAAATGCTGAATTCTGCCAGAAAACTTTCTTTTTCGATCGTTGTATAATTAGATGACAGAAAATAGAAACGAGAAGAAGAGAAGGCAGGTGCTTGTAAATGTATGTGTGTGTGTGTGTGTGTGTGTGTGTGTGTGTGTGTGTGATATGTTGATGGAGATATACAAGGCTCCACCTCCCCACCTGCTCTCACTGTGTACTCCTGTCTCCACTGGCAGTAGAGAAAATTACAACGACATTTTTAACGCATGGATGCAAGCAAAAACTCTTGTTTACATTAAATTCAGGTCATTGTCATTACACCCAAATAATTTGAGTGAGTCATTAAAAACAGTGTATTTTCTGCTGTTCAACTACAGGAAACCAAATAACCCCAATCTCTATTTTTTTTAAATGATCATGCTTCCCAGTCTGCAATAATAACTAAATAAAATAATGTTTATACCCCCACAATTCCTGTGAAGCAGTTTCAAATGTTGCTACAAGCATTCAAATACCAACCAGTTAAAGCTTAGTGAAAGGGCAAATGGGTGACATTCCCCATCTACCCGTGCTCGATGGAGAACTGCACATCAACCTGCAGTCAAACCAACAAAATCCTCCACTATGAGTCATATTGAAAAGTCAACTGTCCAAAATAATCTCCTCTGATGGATATTTATGCAACATAGGTGGTAAACACACTCACTGGTACTGATGCAGAAACTGCACACAGTAGATCCTCAGTAGATAACCAGAGAGATAAAGGAAGGGAGAGCAAAAAGAGGGAGCGAGAGAGATGTAGACAGATAGAGTGAGCAAACGAAAGAGAGCAGATGTGGCCTTTGGGCTGAAACTGCTGAATCACCACGTCTCTTCTCATCACTTCATCACATCATGAACCCGGAGTACTTTCTCTGGAGCTACACACGGAGAGACTGTCATGATAAAAGGCAAAGAGAGAGGCAACAAAGAGGAAAGAGATGGAGTAAAACACACAGAGAGAGGGTGAGACAAACAGGAAAGAGCATCACATCCAGACATGCAGAAAAAAAGCTATAAAGGGAGATTCCCTGATCATCTCCCTCTGTCTCCTCAATCCTCCTCTGTACGCCAACATTACCTTGAAAGGCCCTGGAGGACACTGTCTCTTCCTGCAGCCACCTCAATGGGCTCGGGTCTGTTACATAAGGACCACATGAGGCTACTCAAACAAACACATTGAATTGCCTGAAAAAAAACCAATCACTCTTTCAACTCACAGCTTTATTGCTGGACTCCCATTGTGGCGTCTTTTTTGTGGCACAGTCAAAGAAAGCCATCATAGCAGCACAGTCGATATATGAGAGCTCAGAGGAGGAGCTGACAGATGCAGGGAGAGCCATGATACCTGTGGTGCCAGCTTTATATAGAGTTATAGCATATCTTGCTTCCCTCAGCTAGCAATGCATGCGGAATGCACATTTGATGCTCATTTAGTCTATTTTGAGATGCAAAGTTTAGATGGATTTAGAAATGGTATGTTTAAATTAGAGAATAAAGAAGTTTAATTTGGGGATAGGTGACTACAGGCTATCATCCACTCTAAATGTATCAACAAAACCACTATGAGGAATATCCATTAGGGTGTTTTAGTTAATTGTAAGTGACAGGTGCAAATGACAGGCCCTTCCATCAATCTGTTCAAAATTGGCTTGTAATTCATTAGCGGGGCTGTAAAATGGCTCTGTTTGTATTAGATTCTTGACAAGATGACAAGTGGCCTGGTAAATAAATATATAAAGTATTATGGTAAATTTGGATTTATTCATAGAAACGTGTTATATAAAATGTGCTTCCCATAGTGAAAGTTTTTATTTAGTTGTGTTTTAAATAACCATACATTTCATGAGGGGCTGTTAGGAGTTTCTAAATCATGCACAGAAGTTATCGTAGTAGTTTGCCCAACAGCTTTGGCATAAACTCCCCACTGAAGACTGGACAGCACAATCACTGCCCATCTTCTGCCACTGGCTGGAAACCGTCTTACCCAGATTCAATGCACTAATTGGACAAAAGTGTCTGAATGTAGTGTAACGTAAAGTTGTAACTGTTCATTCCAGCTTGTGGCATCTCAAATTTCCGAAATCAAACATGTGCTCATTTCCCACATGAGCTTTGTGATTTAATTAAAAATGAAATGAGGGATAAATGTTTCATGATGATGTCGATCATCAAGTAGACGCCTGGCGTCAGGCTACTGCTATCCATCAAAAACCTATTTATTTTTGTGTGTGCACATACCAGCTATGTCAAACAGACAAGCACGCCCTCTAATTTCTGACTGATCAGAATATAGCCTTGATGTAATCGACGTACAGAATCATTACAGAGGAGGAATGTCCAGTTTTCTTTTTTGCAAGTTATATCACTTACTGAGAGCCTCTGGTCCCACTCTTTGCAGAGTGGAAAATCAATAACATTTAGCAGAATGCCTCTCTGGCCCTGGTGCTTTAAGGGAAGCTATGTCTGCAAGCGTCCCCCCACCAAAGACTTAACATTAATATTTATGCTGATCTCTTTAGATTAAATATTGTTTACAGACAAAATGGGAGGATTTCTGGAAATGATGCCAGTGAAGTTGCAAATTCCCTGTATTACATTTCTTAAATGTTAAATTATATTACTTACTTGGCATCAAACAAATGTTTTTTTCTGGCTATGTACAGTAGTTGCTCATGCATTCAGCAAGTGGAAAGAGGTAGCATACCCAAACCTCTCTTAATCTATTTCCATTCAGATATGACAGCTTACAATTCAAATGATTTGTACGCTGTAAGAATTTCAGAGTCTGAAATAGCATATTATATCCAGATATACTGTATAATGCAATTCTGATGTATGGTCGTCACTTATTTTGTATGAGCAGGATTGCATGAAGTAAAGATGAGCATTCAAGCACCTCTTATCTGGATGTAGGCTGCAGGGTCTCACATTCAGACTTCGCCACATCACGATGGTGGCAGCCATCCAATCATAAGCCACTGAAACACTCACAGCAAGTGATACAGGATTACCATAATGTAGAGCTGCCGTCACATTCAGTCAGTACAGTGCAGTGGAACCTCAGCACTCATGCATGTATCCACACATGCATAATACACTGTTCTAGAGAAAGCCCTGTTGGAAATAAAATCCACTGCACTAAAAAGTGAAGACCATTCAGTCCATTTTACCAACAGTGTCCGTAACTCAGACATTATTTAACCAAGGGTACATGGCACCACTTTATTTCAAAACAGATGCCAGTAATGCAGATAGTATTACTGTACATTATTAAAAAGACTGTAATTCAAGCCAAAATTGGTAATACTGACAAAGCATTTAGGTGTATTTTGCATTTTACATTTTTGCAGACTGTTAAATCTCAGTATCAGACACCTACATTGGCAAGATCCCAAAGAAGGGTGTATTCATATACTAAAGCAGGTTTAAATACATCTACACGTCAAAGATTTATTGTACTAGAATTCATTTCAATCTGTCTTTGCAACTACCAAGATGCATCAGAGTAGAGTCAGCTTCCAAAATCATTATTAAAAGCAATGATAATATAGCCAACATCCACCCAAACCCATGCAAAGATGACAAGGCAATCTCAGCTAAAGGTCCACTTACTCGCTTATTAATGTTATTATTACTATCCCAGAGCTGTTCACCAGATCAGTCTTCATCAGCAGAGGGAGTTTTTTCAGTTTTAATTAAATTCTAGATGTTCAAATTTTTAATGAGCCCCTTTAGGACTTCTCATCCTTGTTGCCTTAAAAGCTTGCCACTTAATTACTGACCTTGGAAACAGCAACAATCTCAACTCGAGGTCCAATTACTCACATGCTCTGCTATGCTTTTAAACATCATCGCATTGTTTGCAACAGTAATCACACTCACTTTTACGTGAGACACTAAACAATAATTGCCATCTGACGACACTTCAGAACGTCCATTAAATTGAAAAGGTCAAGCGTGTCTCATGTGGCCGCCACTTTATCGCATAGCCAACCAACACAAGGCTGACAAGATGAAACTACACCGAGATAATGATGGCAATGAATGACTGTAAAACCCATCATCGACATCCAGAAAACCTTTATGGCCTGAAATTGTGATTTGCAGGGACAAAAAGCAGCGAGTAATATAGCAACATTATTACAGAGCCAAAGGCTTAAATTTCACCTGTAGAAGACGATGTTTTATTCAGAGCTACATGCTCTTGTATGACAGTGTATGATGTACGAGTAGATAACGTAAGGATAATATCCTGTTTTCAAACGTGTGCTGTCAAGGGATGGAAACACTTACCCATAGCTCTCTAATACTGTCTCTCACACACACATCCACACACACACATGCACAAATACACACACTGCCATAAACATGCACACATGGCGTCATAAAGGCTCACATAAACACAGAAACAAGGGCAGGTGACAGAGTGCTGGGTGGTGGGATGTGTGAATCTGAAACCCAGAGAAAAGCTGTCCTGTCTGTTTGGATTAATAGAGCTGTTTCTATTTCGGGAGCAGCTTCAGTGAGAGGAGAGAATGTATTTGAATACACTGAAGCAGACATATGGATGTAAGAATTAATTTCACGATTCGTGTGAGATTAAAATCAATTACACGTGTCATACAGCCTAAGGCCAGCGCACCCACGCTTAAATTTGCTTTTTCGAATTAACAGTAAGTCATGTTCCATCTGGCTGACTATATAGCTACCAAACGTTTTTTTACATCAGATCTGTAGAGCATCCCAGAAACTTAACTGCCAAAAACTGCCGGTTAACGCAACCACCTACTACATCAACTTCCCACCAGTCAATTGGACAACACTCAACCCATCTTTAAAGTCACTTGCATCTTAACACTTACCACTCATGCTGGGCCTCATCGATGATCAACAGGATCTTGAACTTCTTGGAGAGGGAGGGAGAGGGAGCCGACTGCTCCACAAACCCAGCGGCGGATGCGGCCGTCTGTTTGACCACGTTGGTGATGGAGCTGAAGGAGCTGAAGAAGCCAGAGGAACCGCCGGACGAGGAGGAGGACTGGGCCTGTTGAGGCTGCTGACTCGCACGCCGCTCCTGAGCTGCGGGGGAGCTGGCTGGCGCCTGGGATGGTGCTGGAGCTTTGGTCGGGGATAGGGCAGGGGCGGGCGCCGTGGTCAGATCTGCACCCTGCTGGGAAGGGGAGGACGCCGTGGGGGGAGGAGGAGCAGGTGGGTCAGGCCTCTGGAGGTCTGTCATGTAGCCATTGGGCAGGTTGGACATGAAGCTGCTGTCAGAGAGGCGGCGCCGGAGGAAGTTCATGATTGCGGTTGAAAAGGTCGGTCTCTCAGTCGGTCAGTTAGTTGCTCTCTAAGATTGTCTCTTGATTTCTTGGCTGAATGAAGTGAAAGCTAGAAACAGGCAGCAATGGTTACAGGTGATCAAAGGTTAGATGAATGACAGAGAGCAAATCAGTCAAAATGGTCCAGGGATGGGTGAAGGAGAGCTGCTTCAGTGTTGGAGGAATGGAAACCAGGAAGGAAGGACAGGATGGATGAAGCGATGGATTCAGCTCTGGTCCAGTCTTCAAGAGACAGCTCTCCAAAGCGCAGCTAAGCCAGCAAAACAGCGCGTGTGTTCTGTGGTGTTCCTCCTCCTGAGCCTCACGCCTCCTCACAAATGCGTGACGTGTGAGAGTGTGTATCTGTGAGAGAGAGAGAGAGAGAGAGAGAGGTGAGATGCTGGTGCTCTCCCCCCTCTACCTTGCGAACCGAATACGCTCAAGAGATGCTCCTCTCCCTGCTTATCTCACCCTTTCACTCGCTCACGCTCCCTCTGCCCTTTTTCCTCTCGCTCACTCACTCTCTCACTCTGCTCACGCTCACTGGCTGTCTCCCCCTCCCCCCTCCCACTCTGCCTCCTCCTCTCTCTTGTCATCATCCTCCTACATCACAGGCTACGTGTGTGTGTCGTGCTGCAGCCTTGTAGCGCTGCGTGCCGTGTGCAACCACTGGAAGGGGTTTCCTGCGTGCGTCCATAAGGTGGAGTTCACAGATGGAAAACACCACCCACCCCACTTCCTTCTCCATCCATCCATCCATCCATCCACCCCTTTATCCTCCTTCTCAACCTTCATCGTCTTCCCTTCATCCCTTTTCCCTCCATTGTGGGTTCATGTATGTCACAGTGCTGATACATTTTCTGGTGGATTAATTTTCATAGAACTGAAAAAATAATCCCCTCTGGGAATGTGCTTTTGCCAATATTTTCCCTGTAATAATGGAAGGCACGGTTGATCTGTAATCTAAACCACTATGTTGAAGCAGCCCAGGTGAGGACAGTTTGAAAACAGAGAATGGAGGAGAGGAGAAGGACAGAGAGAGAGTCATTCACTCTCTCATGGTTTCTATCGACTGACTAATCGGGCAAATGATTCCCTCCAGTGGAACTTGTTGCTCTTCCGTAACGTCTCCTGAATTGCAGCCTGTGAAAGCAACATATGGAGGTTAATGGTGGCACTGACCAATGGCAACGAAGCTTAAGGAGACCTTAAAGTGATCAGTATTTTAGATGCATCATCTTTAATCTCTATAATGGGATTTGTAATTATTGTAATTGTATAAGATTTAACTAATGATTTCACTTAAGACCATTGTAGCATGCAAAGTACCTACTATCTCAGGATATCCAAATAATGGATTCAAATCCATAGTTACAATCGCAGTTTGTTTGTGTGTCTCTTTCACTTCTTATTCCCAAACAAATATCTCCCCTCTACGCCTGACTTTATTATGTGTTCACTATTTCAGGGCACGAGAATAGCACTACTCCTAAATGCCGTGAGCAGGCTGCATCTGCACTGTTTGCTGGCCTGAGCTCTACTAAAAAAATTTTTTTTTTAAAAGATGATAGGACAAAGAGGGAGAAAAAAGATTATTCAAGCGGGAAGAAAATCCTATACACGTCTGAACCACAATGACGAGAACAGCATGGCATTAGAAGACTGCAGTAGAAAAAAATGGAGACCTACCTCCATCTTATCTTCAATATGCAATTATTCCTTAAAGGATGTAAAGAAGAATTATTCTTCAACCCATTTATGAGATTTGACTGCTTATTCAGAATGAAGGGTTGAGATTTCTGGAAACCAACAGCTTTCATTTTCAGTACAGATTTAGTTTGCACTGATTGATGGAAATGTATTCCTTGACCTTTATCCCTTTCAAAGGCTGCATTCAGCTTTACTCTCAACCGCTGGCCATATCTTGTTTGAACCTCAGCTATTTATTTTCAAGTGACTCATAATTTGGATTAGCTGGTTGTTGTTGTTTCGAGCAATTGTTGCAATTTGCAGACGAGGAGTGAGTACCGTATAGATCATTGCGCAATATTGCACCATATTCCACCAACTCACTTTTTATTCACTGCTTATGTTATTTATAATTAAATATATTATAACAATTCAGCATCAAACTGCTACAGAGGTTTGGACTGTGCAGACCAATGCATCCAAATGTATATGTGTCTGTGGCCGTGTGACACAAAATGTGTTGATGACAGAAAAAGGTGAGTACACGCGGTAAAGTTGAATATCGTGTTGTGAAATCATCTATAAATTGACCTGTGTTCAGTCCTCAAAAGCCATTTTTTGCATAACATGCAGGAAGCACATTTGTAGCAAGTCACGATGAGTCAAGCCGGGGAGGGTGGGGGTGGGGGGTATGTGTTTAGTCAACCAGAAGAGAGCTGGAGTGACTCACAGAGCTGCAGTGTGAACTGTAGCGACATCCTAAGCTCGTCCTGGCCTACATGGTTCATGACACACATACAACACATTTCGAACTGCCATAATATAATATAATATTCCTCCCCTCTTTTGCTTTAGTATTTGTTTCTAACTACGCTTAAAGAGGAGAGTACGATATGAACTGTCTTCTGCTGCTGCTTTAGAGGAAACACAGTAAACGTACGCAAACAGCAGATCCTCCACCAACACACATACATGCAGACACACACAGAGGAGATGTACACAAAACACAGATGCTGACACACAAACACATCCAGCCCTCTCTCTCTTTTGGCCAGTATGCGTGCATGCATACACACATTCACAAGAAGTCGACATTTAGCAACTGAATGAGAGTGTGGGCAATTGAATTAATTATTTTGCATCCATGAAATAAATGAATCATTATGTTAAACACCATTTCATTCAGTAATAAAAATATTTTAATGTGATCCTTCTTCATCAGCAGATATGACAGGAATGTTAGAACATAAAACACTATTTTAGGATGGGATATTAACACGTTTCATGATTTTTACTGGTGAAGTGTGTGTGTGTGTGTGTGTGTTTGTGGTGTGCACGTGCCTGGTTATATGTTGCTATGGGGGGGATTTGCTGCAGACATCCGAGTGTGAGTGGGTGACTATGCAAGAGTCAAACCTCCTGTGGCTTCACTGACTCAATTTAGAACACTTGGCCTCTGTGCACATCAGGCATTGATGGTAGGTGCCCATGACGTGATATAATACATGGTACAACCTTAATAGGGGATTAGTCTAATTGTAAATTCCAATATTTGAATGAATTATTCAATATCAACTCAAGTTTTATTCAATTGATACATTACTGTTTAATGACTAGATTAATGGTAGAGCTAATACTGAAGCATAAAAGTGAATAAATGGAAGTTTCCCTTCCTGGGAGTTATCTCAGATGCCCTGTCAGGTTAATTAAAAACACACAGGGCTCAACCCAGGAAACAACAGGGTTATTCTGGGGAAATGCTATTATAAAGTTAATGTCTATTCCTGTCTTAATACAAGGTCTTGGTAGACCCTCACAGAGGTCACCTAACTGTGCTTTTTGCATTCAAAATGAGTCTTGATGCTAGAACTCAGCTGAAACACAACAAGAATAAAAAAGAAACAAGAAATAACACAGACTGAAATGTCTATCATAGCCCTTAAAGCTACATTTGCGGAACAGTTTAGACTCAGCTATTGTAAAAGATAGCTCTCTGAATGAACTTCAACAGTGCTGTGTGGATGGATGGAGCTACAAGATTAAAACACCCACACACAACTCTGCTATCTGTAGCAAATCCCCCAAAACACCATTTAACCAGGCGTGTGCGGTACCACACACACGCACAGCACAACTTACCGCAGAGTGTGTTGCAGAGTGTGTTGCAGAGCTGAGGAGACAGATGCTGATATTTTCACAATAGGCTTACAGTTGTGGTGTATATTTTTAGGCAAAACACAAAATGCAAGATTTAAAACTGCCATGGCAACAATTAGAACAGAAGCTGGCTTGGGAAGCACAACAATAAAGGCACTACAGTAATGATAAATCAGAATACTGATGAGCAGTTCATAACAAGATTTACACACAACAAAGATTTAGTAAAAGTCCCCTAACTAACTTGTAATGGAATATTATATGAATGAAGAATATCTCCATTTGAAATTTTGTTTGTTACAATAAAGCTCAGCGTAGCAGGGATTGGGGAGTGACGATAATAAGTTTCCCCCAGGAGAAAAGAGCTACATATTGCTATTTGTTTTGCGATTTCCTAATGTGCTCCTATCTTATATATCTAATTATAATAATATTATTAGCAATATAAAGATAAATAACTATATTACTGTGTAGGCAAAATAAAGATGTAACTGACATTCTTAAACTTGTATTCAATATGCATATTTATTTACATACAGTCGCTTTCAGCTATGGATATTGGGTGTTTTTATATGAGAAAACAAGCACCTACTAGCTGGAGTAGGTGGAAAATTCATTCATTCAATTCTAATGTACCTAGAACAATCCAGCCTGAAATCAGATATTGACTGTAAGGCAATTTCTGTCACCGAAGGTACTAACCAGCATCTCATATGGCGTAGATATAGCCTTAAATGTGCATTTTAATTCAGCTTTCACCTGCTTCTGACTCCCTTTTATCAGCATTATGGGCTTACTCCCTGCTCTGTGACACTGTAACCCTTCAGTGGAGTAAGATAAAAGTGGCTGATTCTGTTTGTCTCCTCTTGTGGGAGCCTGGAGCAGCTGTGCATCTACACAAGTGTTTGTGTGTGTATGCGCGCACGTACGCGTGTGTATGTGTGCGTGCATGCGTGTGTGTGTGTGTTTGTGTGGTTAATGGTGCTTTTTTTTATGTTCCTTCACTAGGCATGGGCAGCAATGGCAATCTCCATGGCAACAGGCGTGCAAAACCTAAAAAGATTCTCCTAGTTAGTGCATTTGTGTGTGTGTGTGTGTGTGCTTGTTTGTATCTGTGCACTCACACACAGAGGAAGTATGTGTGTATGCAAGCTGGTGTATTACTATCAGGTGAGCTTTAAATGGCACCATTCACTACAATCTGTATTCCTCCTCTTGTAGTTTTATTATAATATAAAAATGCTGGAATTCTTGAAACTAAAAGACTGACAGATATTTATGTTTTAAAAACAGGAGTTAAGTTCAGGCTGAACTGCAGTCTGGGTCTTTGCCAAGCCCTACCGATCAAAGCTGTAGAATTTGTTTTCCTAAGGCGGCCACTCAAACACGAGGAGATGTACCGTGAGCTGTAAATCATGTGCCACTTTCAGACTAATACACGGGATAGAAACAAATCCTAAATCACTTCAAATTGGAAAATCAGTGTGCAAAAACACTGATTCCGTTTAATTAGTTGTTCTTGCTCAAACAAAAAGTTCCAAAGGCAGCTTTTACTTCAGTCACTTTCACACTGGCCCACACAAACACTGTGAGGAAAGACTGAGGTGTGATTGAACGACATTCGCAGTGGTTGGCAATATCAGCTTGTAACCAGTTTGCTGTTGCTTCGCAAGCTTTACAAACGTAGATGAGTGGTGATCTTTTTAGGACTAGAAAAGGTGTGAAATGAGTGAAAAAGAATATTCTTCTTTGCCTCTCTACCTGTGTTGAGCCTACTAGCTCTTGTGCCTGAATAAGTTTACTGTTGCAAAGCATTCGCAACACTGAGTGTTTAAAACTTCTGGAGATATTACAGTGCTTAATCTTTCACATACAGTTGACTATATTGAGTGGTTTCCTTAAAGTGACGAGAATCAATATTTTTACAGTAACAGTGAATCAAATGTCAACGTGAAAATAATGTTACAATGTGAAAGTGGGCACTCGTGGCAATGAACCTACAGAATTATCACCCGAATGTGCAGCTCCCTTTTATGGAGTTTGAAGGCCCTTTCATGGAAATACATAACAGAATAAATCACAAGGGGATGATGTTAAGATTCACGTGGTAATATAGCCACACTGTACAGCTGGAGGCTGGCAAAATGTATGGACTAATGTACATCATTAGAGTCTTGATCAAAAGTGTTAATTCAACACGTACAAGATTTAGTAAATGATGAACAAATGAAAATTTACCGTTTTATTCCTACTGGAGTTTCATTGTCCCTGATTTAAGGCATTTTTACAGAGGGAGTGAGCTTGTTAGTCACGACTTAGTGACCTTATCAATATTCATTTAGCTGAAAAGATGGCTCACTGCGATTACTGAGAAGATAATATTTGTCCCGCACTTGACAATACCATAATGAGCTGCAGACATATTGCTAACTGTCATGAGCCTACATTTAATATTTATTCATTCAAATAGATGTGAGCTTCGAGCCTATAAGACCAGCAGATAATGTGTGAGTGAAGACTGATGATGGCCTCAAAAGCTTTTGGCTTTAACTGCTGCAGTGGTATTTTCACATGAATCTCACGGTCAAGATTAACTTTACTTTTGTAAAGTGGTCTGTATAGATTTTAAGCAGGCGATTGGTTTTAAGCAAGAGTTTAAGTGGGAGTTTAACAACACAAACAATGAAATAATCAATCTAACTGAATGACCAGCCCTGACTTTGATTGAGTCTATTCTAATCACAAAACAAAACAAACGAAATGTGTTTTTAATGATTGTTCAGGTTAGCACTTCACATGATACGCTTTATGAAAAAAGAACATCAAATCAGCTATCAGTGTGTATATTCAAACGCTCTCATAATTATAATAATTAACTCCTGAAAAAGAAAGTGCATTTAAGTTAAAAGAGATGGAAATAAACATGTTTCTCAGAATGAGGGCTTCATATGATGTGGCTTCATGTTTACATTTTTTTGTTTAAATCTTTAAATCCTTCTCTTTTTGATTGGACTTTCGCAGGGCATAATACAGCACACACTGGCTGCTTCTAATCTGAGTGTGCACTAACTATCCATATAAATCAGCATTACCTAACTGCCCACGAGCTAAAGTTGGTCCAAAACCACCCTCTGCTGGTTAAATTTATAGCTGTTAAAATCGTCTCCCGAATTGTTTTAAAATGCAACAATTTGCATTTATACAATCATAGACGTAGTTAAATGCAAAATAAGTCGCACAGTTAGTACTTGTTCATCCTATCTGAAGGCGGTTAAACGGTTGAGGTTTCTTGCCTTCCAATCACTGACTCCATTTCCCGTGAGCCTCCAGTCAGAAGTGTACTCTGTGACGTACATTTTAGGCGACTGTCAAACGCACAGCTGACCCAAACTCATCTGATGGACGTAGTTACACGATAAAACGGAAGATTTAAAACCTCTTCAGTGGCTTTGGTGGTGTCTAAAATCATTAAGCCACTCAGTCTGAAATGTATCCCCTACTTTATGCGTTCGGAACTTCGTTTTGCAAGTTGTTGAGTCGGTTATCCCACTTATAAACTCGTGTTGTTGCTGGATACGCTATCCTTTAGCTAGCTCAAAATGACCCTTCCAGCTTTGCACAACACCGGCGTGTTTTTCAGACGGATTTTGTCACAGTTTCCCCAGGACATCAGTTTAGCTTTTGCCTATGGATCTGGCGTTTTCAAACAACACGGGACCAGCCAAGGTCAAATGGATGTAAGTGACACCTGCCCAGCCTGCTCATGACATAAAACTTGCACTGTAAAGTTAACTGTACAACATATATGCAGTGCCATTGTAGTCTACCCTTCATAGAGTGCACATTCTGAAATAAAGTCAGACCAACGATCCATTTTCCAATAAGGCCACATTTTGTCTTATATTTATTTATTTATCTATTTTTAGTGTCCAATATTACAGGGGTTTGTAGGTTTTCAGCCTCACACAAACTGTAAAAAATGCATAATTTTAAGAACTAGGCTCGGTTGTAGTACATAAAGGGATAAGCAATCTGGTGTAAGTCAGAATCTCTATATTAATATGAATATTTTTCTGTTATAAAACAAAATTCTAACATGAAACAAATTATTTCAGTGCAGTGAAGTGTGCTCCACATTACATCAAACAACTCCCACAAGTGTATAACAATAACAGTTTTTTTTATCTTATACCACCGTATTTCAATTGGCTCTGTTTCATTAATTTGGACAGCAGAACTTTAATTCCAATAAAAGTTGATAAATAACAGTATTGAATTTTTATTGCCTGAGTCACTACATGTTAGAATTTGAAGCCTTATCTTGATTCATTGTAGAAAATTATGTGATGTTCCCTATTGTGTTATGTGTTATATACAGAAGAACATGCTTGACTTTGTGTTTGCGGTGGACGACCCAGTGACGTGGCACACCATGAATCTGCTGCAGAATCGCAAACACTACTCCATCCTCAAGCTGCTGGGCCCCACGATGATCAGCTCCATACAAAATGAACATGGGGCTTCTGTGTACTATAACACGCTGGTGCCTGTGGATGGGAGGGTAAATTACCTCTGTCTACTTTTGAATCCACCAATAACTAAGCTGTCCAGTTCTCATCTTTTACTTAACTCTCCTCCTGTGTTTCTGAAGCAGTTATAGTGTCTCTCACTGCATTTGCTACGCACAGGAATTCACTATTGTAACTGGTCTGATTTTAGTTATCCAAGGAAGGTTTGCTATTAGCAGAAGGAAAGCTTTTTATTGTTTTTGTCTGGCTGGACTTTATTAACCACATACCTTAATGACCTTCTCCTCTTCTTCTCAGATAATAAAATATGGTGTGATTAGTACAGAGTCTCTGATAAATGACCTGATGCACTGGAAGACCATGTATGTTGCTGGACGCCTTCACAAACCAGTCAGTGTCATGATCAATCAGAAAAAACTATATAAAACTGATTATTTTATTGTGCAGCTATTTATGTATGTTTTTATGTGCTCCCACAGGTAAAAATGCTGGTACAGAGTGAGAACACAAAACTTCGTGCTGCTCTGGTGGCAAACCTGAAGAGCGCTGTGGTAGCCTCCTTCCTCATGCTGCCAGAGAGCTTCAGTGAGGAAGATCTCTTCCTGCAGATAGCTGGTCTTTCTTATGCTGGTAACAACAGTAACCTGAAGAAACTTCAACACGGACACATTTATGAGATGCATAGGTGCTTGTGCACCAAATCAGATTTATTAATCACACAGAGATAACAAACAAATAATTTCTATCTTTCTCTCCCACTTAATGCGCGCACACACATACACTATAGATAATCCAAGACTGTCCAAGCTTGTGGTTTTCTTTGTAATAACGGTGTGGCCTGTGTGATTCAAAAACATTGAATGTTCATGCTAATACAGTGTGATCCAACATCCTGGATGCTATTTATAATCAGAGGCATTTGGCTGGTGTATGAATGGTTCTGAGTACTAAGTATGTGTTCCAGTACTTCAAACCACAGAACTGCTTGATTAATACAGATGTAGTGATGTGAAATTGAAGCAGGTGAAACAGAATTTGTTAAAGCAAGTGGTACCACAGCAAAGACTGTAAAGCAGATATCATTGCAAATATACTTTATTACACTTATCGGAAAACATTTTGTCTGTGCCTCTTAAGGGGATTTTCGAATGGTGATTGGAGAAGATAAATCCAAAGTGGCCAATATCGTCAGAGACAACATTCAGCACTTCCGGATTCTGTACAGCAACATCCTACGGGACTGCCCTCAGGTGGTCTACAAACCTCATCAAGGAAAACTGGAGGTAACACATGGTGCGCACACGAATGCAGAGAACACACACGTACTATTGTTATCTCACCTGATATGTGGGCAGTGCAATAGTACATTGTGTGCCCATAATTTACTTTAACCAGCCCACGTACCAGGGAGGCGGTCAGTCTATCGAGCTAGACCAACACACCCCTGGAGCACCAAGCTTCCAGTCCGGGCAGAATCAGCAATAGGATGGCTAGCTGCACAGCTAACTGAGTAGCTAGCAGCTGCTGCTGTTAGCGTTATTTAACGGCTAAAGTAACTGATAACATAAAAACTCCACAAAAATCACCAACGTTTGAAGCAGAGCAGCTGGAGGACATCAGAGAGATAACCAGATCCAGTTTCAACAAAACCAGTGAATAAAGTTATGTTTTTGTACAGTAATCTGTGATGCCTGGTCTCGCATAGCCAGCCTTATTTCCACATTGATTCTTTTAGTGTTTCAGCTCCCTTCCTCAATACAGTGTCCAGTATGTTTTAGAACAGATTTTAAAGAAGTGGTATTATGCTTTTTGGCTTTTTACCTCTCCTTTATTGAGTTATATATCTTTTTTGTGCATGTAACAGGTTTACAAAGTGAAAAAGCCCAAAGTCCATCCCAAAGGGAGTTCCCATCTCCCACAGAAAGCTCTGCTGTAAACCACTTGAAAACAGCTCGTTTGTAGTCCAGCCCTTCACTTCCTTTACTTGTGATGACACAATGAAAACGCATCATGAAGCTTGCCAAGCGGCTAGCGGGGTCAGGCACGCCCTCAAACCAAGCTAGTCTGAGCGGAGGCCCTTTGGCTCGACTCGCCTTTGTTTGGTTTTCCATTGTAGAAATGTTGTACCTGCTTCCAGGTACTTTTTTTCGTATCAACTCACCTCCGTCGAGGTTCCAAGCGAGCTGAGGGATATAAAAATGTAACGTGAAAACACGACAGACTGCTGACTGGTCAGAGAGAATCGTCACTATTCACTGCATTATCATTGCGTGCACCAGACAGAGGCCAAAGTTTTGTATTTTTACAGTTTTCGTATGTAATTTCATCACTAAATCCACTTCTGAGAATTTTTGAGGTTAGAAATCAGCTGTGTAGATTTCGAATATTGACAGTTTTACAAGAAGTGATGGCGGAACATAAATATGCTTGAATATTTTCGGAGTTGAGGAGCTCCGCGATTGGCTGCGGGGGAAGCCTGTGCCAACCCGCAGGAGGAGCGTGTGAGGCCGGCCAGCCGCCTGCTCACAGAGCCCTCTGCTCCCGCCGTCACACAGACCGCTGCTGCAACAACAGCAGAGGAAAACACAGCTGGAAGGTTTTCATACTGCTTATCTGTCTTTACATTCTGAGTAATATTGAAACGTTTTAACTTAAAAAAGAGAAAGCTGTGTGGATCGCTGCTGTGTGTGTTGCATTGAACATTACGTCGCGGCCGTTGTGTGTGGCGCCGCTATCTCTGGGTACTGTCTGCAATGGAAAACGGAGCAGGGCCGAGTAGAGTCAAGTCTATCAATTTGCGCTATGGAAGCATTTGTCGGCAAGGCAGCATAGATCGTCAGAACACCGGCAACAGTTCAACGTTCAGTCCTGATGGTAAGATGTGGAACAATGATGTTGTGTGGTTGTGGATTGGTAATAACCATAGACTGAATATATATATACCCTTCTCTGCTTCTGATTGGCTAGTAGTCCATACCTAGGAACTGCGCATGTGCAACTCCCAACAAAGATTTTCAAGTAAGATGCATCACTCTGTAGCTCAAGAGCGGAGCGTACAACACATAGGGTGAAAAGAGGAGCTGCAGCAATGGGCAGTATGAGAAAAATATGGTGTTTTTTGAAAATTAAACTATTTAAACCTGTTCCGGTACAACCCCTAATTAAGATTTTGAACCTGAAAATGAGCATAATACCACCTCTTACTTTTAAGGCTCTTCATGGCCTCTCGCCCTGCTATGTATCTGATCTTTTAATACCGTAAGCACTAGCACATACTTTCAGATTCTCGGGCAGAGCCGTTGGCTGAAAACTAAAGGGGACAGAGTGTTTGCAGTCAGAGGCTCGAGGCTCTGGAACAGCCTGCCCGAGGAAATCAGGTCAGCTGAATCAGTGAACTAATTTAAGTCCCTTTTTAAAACATTAAATTTGACTTTAATTTTCTTTTAATCTGTGTGTTTTTTTCCCTCTGCCCTCGTGAAGCACTTTGCAAATGGATTTTGAAAATTGCTTTATAAATAAAGGATTTTATTATTATTATTATTATTATTATTGTTATTGAGGATCCGAATCTAAAACTAGACTGATAAATTTGCCAGGCCATAACAATAAATAATTAAAGCCAATAAATACCAAGAAATTGCAGTACATGATTACCACAGATATGTTTGAGGTGATTTAGTGTGATCATCAGAGCCCTGACAAGTTTATTTTGTGTGAAGTGTAAAATATTTCTGTCAGTACATATATATTTAAAAAAGATAATATTCTCATCAAACATGTTCATCTGTTTTTGTGAAAAATGAATATATAATGTATTGTTCTCAAATTTATTTAAATCTCAAAAATTTATTTTGTATCAGTTGATACAAATACTATAAAACTTGATAGATTAGATGGTTCAATACAAGCCCATTGCTAATTTCACAGATGAACAATATATCAGTGTTGCATTAACACCATTTATCCTAATAACAATAGAACACAATGGAAAAAAGCCATCTGGCTTTATTGTGTTTTTATCCTTTTGATGTTATCTGTAGCTGGGGCACCTCTTGCTGGAGGCACCACTTTTATATTTGCAATCAATAAAGAAGTTTGCTGGTGGTATTTAGTTTTCTGTGTGTGTCTCTGTTCATGTATTCTTTTGTTTGTGTCCATGCAGGTTGACAAAAGCCCCGAGGGCCAATTCATCCAGCTGATGGCCTTGCCTCGGACACTGCAGCAAAAGATCACAAAGCTGGTCGATCCTCCGGGGAAAAACCGAGACGTGGAGGAGATCCTGCTGCAGGTTGCTCAGGACCCAGACTGTGGAGCTGTAGTACAGCAAGGTTTGGACTAAATAAAGAGGTGGAGGGACAGAAGAATAGAGGAAAGATGGTAGTGAATCAAATAAACATGTCATCCTGTGGCACCTAATGCCCATCATTGCCAAGTAGCATCATCACTCCTGACTCAAAATCAGACCTTCAGTGTGGCAGATGAGGTCCTTGTAATTTCTTAATTTTATACCAGTAAATGTCATTTTTTAATTGCAACTCAATGTTGAAATGCATCATTCTTCCAAATTTATCACAAATTGCCCTAGTGCTGTCTGATATAGTCATAAAATCATATTGCAGACACATGAGATATTAATTGTTGTGTCATTGCACATTTTTGTTCCTCCTCAGGTATTTCATCTATAGTGAAGTCCTCCAGTATAACGCAGAGTGTCAAAGGCATTGCTACTGCTGGTAGGCACTCTTTTCTTTTTTTCATTTGACAGTGGAAGAGTTTGACATTTTGAGTTCCATAAGACTATAAATACTACTCACGTGCCTATATGCAAACTTTGGAGCTACAACCACCAGCCTCTTAGTGTAGCATTTCACACTTGAAACAGGAGAAAACAGTTCACCTGGCTCTGTCCAAAGGACACAGAATCGCGTACCAGCATCTCTAAAGCTCACTAATTAGTGTTTGTTTAATCTGTACAAAAACCAAAGTTTAAAAATGACAATTTATGGTTTTATTGGGTGTAAGGGTTAGGTGCTGGAAGGTGGATTTCATTAACTTAGGACAGAGTCAAGCTAGCTATTTCCCCCTGTTTCCAGTCTTTGTGCTAAGCTAAGCTAACTGGTGGCTTGCTGTAGCAAATCATATTGACTGTACAGATATGAGAGTGGTATCAATCTTCTCATTTACCTCTTGGCAAGAAGGCAATCCCCCCCCCCCCCCCAAAATGTCAAACTATTCCTTTAACGTGGCCTTTTAAGATTCTGTATATGAGATTATGAACATTAATATAATGTAGCAGCAAACAACTGTTTGCTATGTAAAGAGAGTGGAGTAATGACGTCCTGAACAGAGAATGACATCACACCTCGTCTGGATGTGTTGTCACACAAGGTTTTCTGTCCAATGTTCTGGTAGCCGGCCGTGAATGCATGTTAATTGCACGTGAGTCCCTCCCTGTGAAACTGTTGGCTTTGAGTAAATTCAATCAAAGTCTGTTTCTTTTTTCATCTAACGTGGTGAATTGAGGATTTAGTGGTCTTGTGGTGAGCAACAGCTGTTTCTGGTTAAACAAAAAGGAACTTACTGTTTAATAAAAAGGGCCTTCTCTATAGGGATCCTTTCCATAAAGTTGTCATGTTACACTTTTAGTGAACCTATGCTGTTTTCAAGGCCACATTTGTCCCCAAGGATTACGTTACATTCACTGCAGCCCGTTTCGGGGCTACCAGCTAACACCTCAATGGATGGAGTGTGAAAACTTGTCACATACTACAAGCGATGTCTTACATGTTGACTGCTGACTGGAGGGGAAACAGAAATCCCAAGGAAGTCAGCTCAAACAAGTGATACATTGCTCAGCCTGTTCACTGATGCAGATAGCAGGACAGGACCCCCTTTTTGGGAAAAACATTGATCGACATTTAGTGTTGCAAACAGCTCCTTTAAGCATTGTGTGCTTTGTAACTTTTTTTTATTTCAAAACATGGACAATCCTATGAAAGATGGTCCACCTTTTAAGAAATGGTATTTTGGACAAACTGGACATCTCTCAAGTGTGTTCCTAAAACTTCCACTGTGTATAACCAACTGTTTTAATGTAGAAATATGATTTGTTAATGTTAAGTGCACTGTGTCCTCTCCAGGCTTGTGGAAAACAGTGTCGTACAGCTCCAAGAAACTGCTGAAGATGTGGAAGGGTTGGAGGAGGAAGCCATCTGTCTCGCAGATGTCCTGATCCTGTCCGTTTACCAGGAACCTGTCTTTGTCTATAACTGCCAGCCAAACAGTCAACACCCATCTTCTGATTTTAATCTGACAACTGTGGCTGGAACAATCACACGCTCACCTCTCTAATGGAATCACTTACCAGGCATAGTTCTGTTTGAATAGTGTGGAACTGTCTGTACAACTGCCCTTTCTCGTGTAGTTCATAAAAGTTGTAGAAAAGAGGGTGACATTTTACGAGCCTGACTGAATTATGGCTGACCTTTTGATGGTCCAGATTGGACCTTTCTGGGTAATGGCTACAGTGACTGGTGAGGAACTGCTGAATCGGCTATGTCTAGAGCCACAGCACAATATATATAATAATATAATGAAGAAAAGACTTTGCCGTCATCTGTCATCTTTTGAATTATACAAGTCTATCTGTGCATGTTCCATGTGAGTGGTCCTACCCAGATAAGACACGATGGAAATTGGGAACAAGTTTTCTGTGGGTAATTCTCATCTTTGTGCTGAGAAAGGACTTTATTGACCTCTCTTCAGATGTGGACTAATGTTACATTCACACTTCTTATCCCCTTCTCACATTGCCAAAGATCTTTCATCACTTTACTGGTTTACTGTTATACCAGTTTTTGATGGTTGTACTATATTTATGTCAGTATTCATAAAATATAAATTAGAATAGAACCTCTTTGCCACCTTACAGTTATGAGCTGGTCATGTGGACAGCTGGAGGTCTCCGATTGGAAAATGCATTGATTGGTTCTTCACAAATACTTGCTGTAGTCTAATTCAGTTACAATACCTGAGTTTAATAAACTTTTTAATACAACAGCATCTACTCTGTTTTCAGTAGCATTCCTTTTTTCTTATCCTCATTTCAATCCAGAAAAAGTAGGATTACCCAGCAATAAGTTAAGTGGTGATGAAATGTATGTATTCATAAATTATGACACCTCGCTTTTTTACAAAATATCATAAAATATGACAAGAATTATAATCACAGAATAAATATTACATTATCTCTTGTCCTCAGTTTTTATTTCTGCTGCTCTGCTAACCAGAGGGATTAATGAAAAGAATACTTGATTGTGATAGATTACTTCTGTTTTATTTATTTTCCTGCATTATGCAAAGTTATTTTTATTTATAAGTTAAAAAAAAACATGAATATGGAATTCATCAAAAATTATCATGTTCATAGGCATTTTTCTCTATCAATATTTTGACTTTGTTGCAGGAAAAGCAACAGTTGTAATTAATACTTAGGACTGCATTTAGCTGTGTCCATTTTAGGGTCCTGCTACTGTGCATATTTTGGCTCAGTGGCATGATGCAGTGGGACACCAGAATGGAACAAAGCCATCATTAAAGTTGTTAGTAACAGCTGTGCTTTTGCTGCTATGATGAGTCAAAATATCTGCTCTGATAAAGAAGCAAAACAAACACTACAGGTTGTTTTTTTTATGCATGTAGAATTTGGCCAATAAAAATTAGCTGAATCATATTATTTGTGTTTTCATTTTCCCTCTTATAATCAAAAAATACCAAAGAGAACATCTTTAAGGGGGAAAAAAAGTCTTTTGAATGAATGAAGTCAGTGCTGTGATGAAGGTCTATTGGTCCTTATTTCCTTCGTAGAGCAGTCACTGGTATCAGTTACTTCCTGGTACTGCCACTTGTTTGTTTTAATCCACCATTTCTTCATCACTTCATCATGAGTCATACTTTAAACAATGACTTCAGAATCACCTCGTTGTTGGATGAGCTATTTTTCACACATAATCTACCAGCCTTTTGTTGCATTTTTGTAAAATCTCTATGGGCAGTTTTCTGACCGCACATGCCTTTCTTTGGCAATGCTCAGGTCAACATTAGTGTAATTGCAGACATATTCCAACCACAACCAACTGTTGCTATCAGCGATGGAAAGAAACTAAGTACATTTCTCTCAAGTACTGTAATTGACTACAATTTTAAGACACTTGTCCTTTCTTTTTTTAAGTACAATATTTACTAACCCTAGCCCTAGTAAAAAAAAGTTTTTTAAGACAGGTGTACAACATACATAAATAATATATGTAGGCTATTCTTTATTTGCAGTGTAGATGTGCAAATGCAATGAGATTTATTATTATTTTTTAGGTTGGGCTGGGTGTTAATGTGATGTTCAAATGTTTTAGGTAACACCTGACTTTAAGTCATCAAGCATTATAAACATTATATAAACATCTAATACATAGTTTAGTATGTAGTTGTATGCAGATACAACTGTTTATTAATGAGTTATAAATATACAAAATACACTGCATACGACTACATTATAGTGTGCTATTACCCATTAATGAAATGTTTGTGCAGCTTATAAATGATAAGTTGAGTTACACCGTGTGTGTAAGTGTACACATGTATAGCCTACTGTATATTTGAAAATGGACCCCAGGAAGAGTAACAACTATTGTTGTTGATGTTCAGGGTTGAACAGCCTTGCTCATAGGCACCCATAAAGTAATAAAAGTTCTTTATTTGTCATATCCACAACAACTACAGTGAAGCAGTCCCTGGCAAGGAAATTCTTGTTCTCAGGCTCCCTCCAACAATGCTAGTACAAAACGTAGCCTATAAATTCATTAACCAAAGTGAAATGATTAATGAGAATCTAAGACAAAGACATAAATAGTGCGGTAGTTAAAATATGGGGAAAAAATGTAACATCAAATATGATACTGAGGTGGGCTGGTGTGCAGCAGTGCTGAAATGAATAAAAGCTGTCATGTAGACAGCTCAACATAATGATGACGGATGGTTATGGGAGGGGGCTCTCCTTCATCATCTACTAAATATTTCACCACCTTAGACACCCTAAGTAATAAACACAGTGACAGCAGCCTCACCTTCAGAGGACATGATGCAATGCTCTATTATCATAATATATGCTGATATCATTGCTTCAGTCCTCCGCCAATCAGCGCGCTACACTTTCACCACCTGCTAGGAACTGAATTCCATCATTCCAGGCATTCCTGCCCTCCTCCCCTCCTTCTCCTTCTCTACCTCCTCCTCCTCTTCCTTGTTTAGCCTACAACCAAGTTTGTCCCGACAGCTCTGCTACTATTGTCTAACCTCGTACTGGATCGTATTGTTTTAAAATCTCCGTGGGATATATTTATTTATTTTTCTGACATTATCATACCGGAAGATACCAAAGTGGCGCTTGAATGAGGTATGTGCAACTAAACATGAAGTTGTGTTGGACTGACATCGTTTCGGGTTTGTAGGATGAGAGTGCGCTTTTTTTTGTTGGAGGAACACCTCCAAAAGAAAAAAATCAGTCTGTTTTTAGTGAAATAGTCAGCTTGTAAATGAACAGTGAAGTGTTAAGAACATATTTAATACAGGGCTGAAATACTAATATCCGCCTTGTTTTACGAAGGTGAAATTTCATTCACCATATGAAGCGGCACAAGACGGGTTCCCAAACTTTGTCATGTCAAGAAACCCCCTGTAGCCATCCTGCCCTCCAGGGATTTTGGGACATAGGCCTATTCGTTATCTCTGTGTGGTGGAAAGGAGTGCAGAAACACAATCACAAGATCAAGTCGCGATAGTTTGTTTCGTAGTGCCTATTTCAAGTAAAAGCTGTAGCCTATATGTTGCCTTTTATTTCGCTGGGGACCTTCCTGGACACCCTCTTAGGGGGCCGATAAGGAAGCACTGAGTCGGGCTGATACAGGGGTAGTGGGAATAAAAGGTGGACGCACTTGCTACTAATATTTATCGGTTTAAATTTTGCACGAGGCGACCGTAGGAAAAGTTTGTCGCATTTCTTGACACGCACAACGTAGACAGTGTACAGTGTTGTGTTGTGACGAGCAACAGGACAACAAACCTGAAGAGTGTGCAGTTTAGTCTGAAGCCGTACGAATAGTTTTAAATGACAGCCTTGCTCAAAACGCTAGTTTCTTGAGGAAATGAGGGGAAGGTATCTTAGGAATGCAGAAAGAGGGAAGAGAAGCGTGAGAGTTTTATTTTATCTACAAATACCTTTCATAGCTCAGCTAGACTGCAGGCTCAACGCTCTAAAACTGTTTACTATAATGCATAATATATAGGCTACTACATTGAAGGACAAGGATTAGTCGATAATATCGAGCAACTGTTTTGAAAATCTATTAATTGCTAAAGTAATTTTTAAAGAAAAAATGGCAGAAATGTACAGCTTTCAGCCTCTCCTTGCCTAGGCCTCTGGGAAATTATGATGGATATTTTTCACTATTTTCTGACATTTTATAAATGGTTAATCGACTATAAAGACAATTTGCAAATCTAAATCAGAGCAGACTATTCTACTTCCACAAAGTTCATGTTCAGTTGTTGGTGTGAAAAATTGGTTTTGTAGTAAAACATTATGTATTTGTTTTTCAACCTATGTCATTTAAAAGAAAAAAAAAGTTAAAATTTTTGATGTCTCTATGTATCCTGTTCGTACAGGTACATTTAAAATGATGCCCGACCCTATACTCTTTATAGTTTTGGAGCTCTTAATGACTTGACATCTATCAAATATTAACTTGCTTCACAGAGATGAGCAAGACAAACAGTTTTAACATAACATTTTCAGCACAGTGCCCTTCTCTCTCTCCCACAGGCATCCAAGCATGGAGACACCACTGGATGTTCTGTCAAGAGCAGCATCATTTGTTCATGCGAATGAAGAAGAGAGTAAGTTTGATCAGACTACCAGTCCCTCTTGTGTTTGTGTGTCGGTAGAAGTGGAGGTTGGACGCACATCTTTTGCTCCCGCTCCTTCTGTCTGGACACTTGTGCTGTCAAAAGGTACACTGTGGACATCAGAGTCGCCTTACGTGTGGATGGAGTGCAACATTATGTTCAGCCATGAGCCATTGCCCTGTTTTCTGCCGTGCAACAATAGGCGTCTTTGTGCTGAGCAGGCTTGCAGTTACTGATACACAGGCAAATAAGACCAACCGCACTCAACTGCCACTAGCACTGCTTTTTAACCAGCTGCTTGTGTTAACCTGCTTTCGCTAGAATCAGGGTGGGGTGACTCTCATCTGTCTCTACCTCCTTTGTAGTGTTTTTCTGGCTGTCTGGTACTGAACTCCGTCCACTTACCTACCTCTGTCTTTTCCTTTCTCTTCTCCTAATCATGTCTGAGAACTTATTGCTGAAAACAATTCCTTACGAGATTAAGGAGAAATAGCCAATCCTTGTCAGCAGGCCTCTCCATAGCCAGCAGGCCCCTGAGCTGAGTGAAACCTACAAGGACACTTAACATTCAGCGGATGCTGCAGATAATTGATCTGCCCTGTTGGGAGGTGGACGTTTAATTTATTGTTTTTTTAGTTTTCTCCTCAACAGATCTTGCGTCATGTATTTAATAATTGCTCTCTCAAATTTAATATACCATTGTAGAGGAGGTAGAGTAAAATGCTGAGAGTGACAAACAGGTAGATTGTAAGCTCCTACATCAGGGAGTGCTGTGATTTGAGTTTTTAAAAATGAAGGCAAATCATTTACCGAATTGCTTTAAGAGAAATTAATATTATAATTTAGTAGAAGTGCAAGCTAGCTCTAGTTAAATACATTTCACATTTAGACAAAGGTTCTTGAAGTTCCCTTTTCAGAGCCTCATGATAATAGATCAACTTGGAATATAGAGTGTACGTTTTAGATAATAACATCTGTTCATTGGTGCATTGAGAGATTGGGAATATTTAGAAAGAGCTTCAGCTGTAACATCTCCAGTTTGTTCCCATAATGCTTTGGCTTAAATGAGCTGAATATCAGCTTCCTTGCACTTCTGAGTGAAATGGCATGGGAGCTCCCCTCCTCCTCTGCTCCCTCGCTCCCCTGCAGTGTTTTTGTTTTTTCCTCTGCGCTGATGTCACTTTTTGTTGTGGGTCCCGCACGGCCTCTTTGTCCAAAGACAATGCACTCGACCTGTTTCCACAATAGTGCAGGAGAAATGGGCTAGCCAGCGAGCCAGCCCTTTAAATAAGTTAGTTAACCAACCAGCTAGTCTGCCAAACTAGCTGTGAACCAGTCAGCCGACCAGTTGAGTCAATAACCTCTGACTACTTGTTTGCATTTATGGCAAGCCCATTATACCAGAGCACTTGCCACAGTACAGGGATAGGCTCGAGCCTTCCCTCCCAACGGCCGCAGTAACTCAGAAGCACTAAGTGGGACTTGTGGAGTCCAGTGCTGCAGTTGACAACATTTCGAGCATAAAATGAAACACATTGTTCAGTTTTTTAAACCACACTCCAGCAAATAACCCATCTCTGTTGGGAAATTAATTTCTGAGATTATTACACACATGCTGTCTTGAGGGAAATGGAATTACAATTCATAAATAATATATTGGTCTGAGGTCGCGCTCTGTGGTGGAAAATATACTACAGTAATGTCATCCCAAAATAGATTGTTGGCCTTAGCCCAGATTAATTAAAGCTACTTGAATGCGAGTGCTTATCTAAAATTAAGACTTTGTCTTTGTTTTTATGAAAACTTGGTCTTCATTGAGGACTTTGTTAAACCTTTGGGATATGTTCTGCTTTTAAATTTAATATTCCTGTACGTGAAGTTTGCACACAGTTTGTACTTGTGATGGGTTGATAGCAGCAACAGCTTTTTTTTGCAAGTATCAGCCCATAGATGTTACAGTTTGAAGTATCAAAACTTTGGAGCTACATTTCTATCCTGCCTTGCAGGTTAATGTATTTAGAGCCAATTTTGTAATGTTTTTTGATGTAATTTCCACTGTCTATCAAAAAACTAACCATGAGTGTAGTGGAATCAGTGGAACATGTCTAAGTTTTGGTTTTACCTGTGTTAGGAAAAATGTGACAAAATATGTTATCATAATGGAGCGCCTTGAAAGGAAAAGGGAGTTTTTCCTTTCCACTGCCGCCAAGTGCTTGCTCATGGTGAGAATCGTTGGGTCTTTGTTAATAGTTTTACAAATATTATGGTCTAGACCTGCTCTATATGAAAAGTGCAACAAGATAACTTGTGTTGTGCATTGCCTCTGTATGAATAAAATTTAATTAAAGTTGAATTGGAATGATAGCCGACAGTTACAGCGCATGCCACATGGCTGCATGGTTACAAACGTCGCCGATTCGACTTCAGCTGGCGACCTTTTATGTCATACCCCCCTCTCTCTCCCCATTTCCTGTTTTCCTCCACCTGTCACTTTCCAATAAAAATTTGTAATTTTTTATTTTATTTTAGTCAGAATTAGTTATTTGCTAGATTGATATGAATGTATACAAGTAAGTTAAGTCCTCTCTGAAACCAAACTCACGCCATACATATACAGTTTATGCACACACTTCAGCAGGGCTGATCCTTGCTGTTAGTGAGCTTAAACTCCCACCTTCCGGTTGGAGAACAAGCTGTCTGTGAACAACACTAATCACAGGTCTTCAGTCAAATAGTCCTGACCTTGAATATACAGTAATTACACACTTACTAAAAAAGCAGCGATTACTTTGCTGCTTTTATAGTAAGTGTGTGCCTTATATTTAACGGTGCATGCATGGAAAATGCTTAATACTTGCCATCACCTCTCCATAGCAATTTTGGTGGCTACTTGGAAGATTTTGCAGTGTGCTCCACCCTTCCTGCAAGCAAACCTGTATTTGAAATCAACCTTAAGGAGTCTGGATTGCACCGCAGGCCCAGCTCCAAGGACATCTTGAAATATGTTTGTTTGTTGCTCAGTGTTTTCTAAAATATAGCAGTTTTTACTAAACCTTTTTAGAGTTGTTTATTTGGTTTTAGTGCAAATTAAAAGAAATTGCCAGTCAGCAGGCCCTGAATGTGTTTGTTGGGTCTTGGATGTTATATCAAAACCAGTCATTCCAAAGAGGGTCAGTGGTTTAGGGCCCTACTGAGGAGATGGAATATGGACCTTTTGTTTCTGACACAAGCCACAACAAAAGAAGAACTGGTGCCAAGAGAAGGTGGTTGGCTGACATCTGTACAGTGCCCTCTGCTCTACTTCGGTACACGCAGGAATACACATGCTCTACACTAAAACCCAGCTTGCTTGTTTAGAGAAAACACACACAATCACACACACATGTACAGAATCCCCCTTCATTGTTATAGTTTCCATGGTTTGTTCAAACCATGGAAACTATAACCCCAGCTATAGTAACCCCCAGTCTTTCCTAGCTCTTTGTGAAACAGTCCATGAAAACAGACCCTTTAATACTGTCAAGTTATGTGCTGAATAACGCCAAATGTGTAGTAGTATACTGACGTTTGGGGACAAATTAATAGGAACGCCACAAATTGCAGCCGCAAGAATCAATATAGAGCTGATTCAACACCAGTCTCAACAAAGACGGAACATTCTGAGGTTAAATTCATCGCAAGGCTGCATTGGATTGTGTGATTTTGCTAGTTTTTTGGGTTATTTTGTCCATCTCCAGTATAAAAATCCAGTGTTGGGTGGGTGTAAGTAAATCTGTTAATTGCTACTAAATACCCTTTCCCCACTATCTAAATTTAGTTAGATTTGGTCTGTTGGTCTAGACTGAAATATCAACTTTTCAACTTATCAACAACTACTTGATGGATTGCCTTGAGATTTTGAACAGGGAGTCAAGATCCCCAGAGGATGAATTCTATTGACCCTGGTGATACCATGAGTTTTATCCTAGTGCCATCATCAGGTAAATTTTCTTTCCTTGGTTCAGTACTTTTGTATACGACCAAATAGCTAAAAAACTATTATACAGCAGCTATTACATTTAAGCCTCCACTGTACTTTGTGATTAAGACGTGAACATGGTAAACAATATCCCTGCTAAACCTGTTAGCATCTTCATTGTGAGCATGCTAGCATGCTGATGTTGTAGTATTTAACAGGCACTGCAGAGCCGCTAGCATGGCTATAGACTATAAATCTTGTTTTAGTTGGAACATGAAGTTAAACGTGCAGCAGGTCCAGGGCAGATTCACAAAGCTTTATGTTTATGGTTTTTATGGTCATGCAAGAGATTTTATGAAATGTGATGTTGACACTGGGCAGGCAGGCAAGCTAATTCAATCTGGTTAATGTGATCATGCACAGGAGGTACACACTGAGGTGGACCAGAATAGCAGAGGCAACCTCATCCTCTTAGTCTTGGGTGTCCTCACTTTAAGTTTTATATGAATGAACTACTGCAAGCTTGGTTAATCAGATTTTATAGCACATTTAAATGGCTGGCTTGGTGGTCCTCAGTAAGTCAGCAGTTGAGATATGTCAGAGCTTGTCGATACTCTGTAGTGTATAGCCAGATCAACGCTGAAAGTGAAATCAGAGAGCTTGCATCAGCTTGAATCAGCTTGCATCAGGCACTTGCTGGAGGAAAACAGTATTCTAGGTGGGAGGTAATTTGACCGAGGATTCATGCCCGTGGGTGCATGGGATGGGTTGGGTTTTGTAGCTTTTTCTGCAACGAGTGGGTGTGCCCTCCAGCCTGTCCAGGTTTCTGAAAGATATTTCTCAACGCTGCCTGTGTAACATGATAAAGGTGTTAAGCAACTAGACATTATAGTGTAAGCATACAGATGGTGAGCAGCATAACTCTCATCCCGTGAGGCTTGCTAAGGTGTTTTGAAGTTAAGAGAGCTTAAACTCTAACACATGATTTGGTCCTTGGATGGAAGTAACCCATCATGTCACAGCACAAAGAAGGTGAGCTCAGATAAAATTTAGACAGCCAACAATCTTTTTGTGAAGGATTACTAAAACTAGTGAGCACTCTTTTCCATAGTCAAAAATTCCCTGTGGCACATGCTACATGAGTCAGTTGTTTGTTTAGTTTACATATGTTTAACTACGTTAAAGAACAGTTTGGTTGGCAACCTCATGATAACAACAAGACTCCAGGAAGTTACTAAAACCTGTTTTTACCAAACCCCTACAAAGTATGCCATGTCTTGAAGTCAATGTGACATAGTGGCCCAACTGCCGTCATTCACATGATGCCCACTGACCCTAAAAGCTCTGTTCCCATAGACTTAACTTTGTTAAGCTGTAAGACAGCCAGAATATTTCTTCAACAAAACATATCACCTGTTAAACTTTTACTACTTAATAAGATTAAAATAAGTAACTCTAAATAAAAAAACAACTACGAAGAGCCTAGTGACACATTGAAATGTAATATCACTTGTTTTGGCCCAGAGTGTGAGATGTGAAGTTCTTGTCAGTTGGTTCCAAGTGTCCATATTAATTAGCTGTTGTTTAGTCGTCTTGTCTTTGATTTCACATGCCTGACCTCGTTGTCTAGCTGGCTTTAGCCATCGCATTGGTAGGCTGTATCACTACATAGCCTAGCTATCACAAAATGTCCCAGCAGCTGAGTGTCCGAAGTGTCTTTAGAAAGTCCAGTAATTGTAATGTGGTTGATAAACGGGGTGAAAAAAACAGGGACTGGTGTCGTGGAGGGTGAAGGACATGCAAGTAATACTAAAAACGTCATCACAACATCAGTGGCAGCTAATATTACAGGGGAAGCAAGTGGTGTCAAGGAGGTAGTAATCATTAATCGACTTTGTGTGCTGACATGAAAATGGTCTGAGTTCATCTTTTCTGTCCAAGCCCTTATAAATCCATAATCTGTATATTAAATGTTAATAGGATCAAGTTGTTTTTCGAAAATGAAATGCTATTAAATATGCTATATGTCTCACTATCATTTTAAAAAATTTAAATGACTGGTAAAAATGTTATTGATGATGGAATTTTTATGACCCTGTCTGTCAAAATCACAGACAGAAAGAAAGTCTAACTCAGTCTCCTAGTAACTTAATTTTTACTCATCTTTTAGAGAAACACAGCATTACACAATTTTTCACTTCTTGCCCTGTGACTAAATGAATAATGCACTGATCTGTCTCCTAAGTGTGTGAGTAGTGGGGTGACCAACTATAAGTTATGACTGAAGGTTCATGTTAGAAGTCTGCAGCACATAAAACAGTCATTAACAAAACAGTAGGGGGCAATATGGAGCACACTTGCATCTAGTGTGGTTGTGTATTCCCGCTGTAATTTTTGTGCATTTTAAGGATGCACTGAACGTTTGGCCACCAATATTAATCGGCCGAAAATAGCAAAAAAAAGGTGTGGTCTAATAAGTCAAAAGACCGAATAAATTTTACCTAACAATTATGTTGACATGGCAGTGTTAAAGTGTCAGATTCCATTTGTGGCTGACTTCTTAGAAAAGGCAACAAACGGCCTGACCCGTGTTTCTGTCACTCGTTTGTGACAAGGCTATTAAGCTAGCCGCACCTAAATTTGGAGTGCACACGTGTTCAAGCCTTTATGGTAACGTTAGATCTACTGAAATGGACCAGTGCGAGCTGACGGGCAGGTTAGCAACTTCATCCTGTCATTTTTTCTCTTTACAAAGACAAGTGTTGCAGTATGAGAGTCCTACCTGAAGAGAGGCTATGAAGTCTTCATGTTACACGATACGAGAACCACATACAACATTATTTATCAAATTGGGTCGGACTTTATGAATTTAGCACGAGGATACACATGTGACAACGTCCGTTTTTCAAAATAAGGTGTCTATACAGTATGGAAATAAGATTAATTGGATTATATTCACAGAAAGTATAAAACATATTACATCATGTGTACATTAAAAGTAAATGGGCACATGTAATTTACTTTACGGACTCTCTTGGGCCTCGGGCCCACCCACCAAAGTCTCTCCAAATCCTGTGGGAAACAATGAGTAAAAAGAACATTTTGACTATTTAATTTATGCAATGATAAGAAAAAGGCAAAATAAATTAAACAAAATGTGAATGTACTTGTTCGGTATTCGGCAAATTTTTTCATTATATTCAGTTTCGACTTCAGCCAAGATTTTTCATTTTGGTGCATCCCTAGTGCGTTTGGTCTAATTTGTTTGTGAATGCAATAACAATTGAAGTAAGCATGAAAGGCTGTATGCTCTATGTCTCAGACATCAATACATCCATCATGTTTTATTGCCTGTTTTCCTATCAGCTCCCCAGTCAAAGTCTGTTGTTTTTTTGTGATAAATGGGGATCTATCTTGTCATTAACTGTTAACAGTGTTTGAGTTATTGCCTGCAATCTGTGTGTGTGTGTGTGTGTGTGTGTGTGGGTCAAGGAGTCAGCAGTAGATAATTCTTGGTTATTAGATTAAAGAGATTAGTGAGCTTCAGAGGTGTGGGTAGGGGGATTTTGATTTCATTTGGACAGAGCCAGACTAGCTCTTTTATTCCCATGTTTTCAGTTTGCTATGCTAATCTGCTAAACTGGCTAGTACTTCATACTGAGCGGACAAATTTTGGTGTGGTATGGTCTCAATTTTGGCAAGAAAGTGAAGTGCATTTCTGAAGATACTGAACTTTTGCTTTGACAAAGTGAACCACTAAGTGTGTGTGTGTGTGTGTGTGTGTGTGTGTGTGTGTATATATATATATATATATATATATATATATATATATATATATATATATATATATATATATAAAATTTATGTTTATTTTGTTTCTTTCAAAAAAATGAGTTTAGGAGGGTGTGTTGATCTCTGCTCACCGGACAATCATAATACGCAAGGAGAGCTTGATTTTAAATGTAACCTTATTCAAGATCAGTGAAAGGCTGGTTGTGGGAAGTGACAGCTTCCCAGTCACTCTTCCTTACCATCAGTCTATCTCTTGTTGTCTTACCCTCCTCCCACATTCACCTTTCTCTGCCTCTAAATACACTTCCCTCTGCAGTTTAACTTACTAGTTGGTTGACCGATGCAAGAACACAAACACACATACACACACACACACACACACACACACACACACACACACACACACACAGACACACACAGACACAGGCACTTACAGAATTATCACTGCTTTGTTAAGTATCATGGTTCAGTGGGCAGCCATTAAGAATAGAGGGGCAAGGGGCCACCATGGTCAAAGGTCAAGTGTCAAAGGGTCACAGTTCCAAGTCACAAGGTAAAACATAATCAACCCTTGTTTTTCTCTACACACAGTAGAGTTGTATTGGAGTATGTTTTGCACTTTGCATTTTTCCCCCATCACATTTACATAGCAGTAATCATTTTGCATGGCTTGCTGTTTGTCTTTCTGAACAAGGCAACATGTTTCTCCACATGTTTTTCATTTCTAAAATAGTTTGTGGTAGAAAAGGTGTGGCTAAAGTGATTTACTTTCAACAACTCTTTGTTGTTCCATCTATATTAGATATAAACCGTAAGTGATTTTTAAAAAAACAATTCCCTTGCAGTGTCTTCCTTGTCTCTGCGAACTCCTTTATTGACCTGGTGAGTGTCTCCTCTGGTACACCTTTTTGCCACCTGCTGATGCTTTTCACCTGCCAGCAAGGAGTTTAAGGCATTGAGGGTCTTTCAGAACAAGGCTGTATGAGGAGTCATCCACCACACTGACAAGGCCAAGTTGTACATACTTCTTTGTAGCCGCCACCTTTTTTAGATGGCACTGAATTTGTGGCTGTGGCTACTTTTTCTTAATATTGTCTAAAAAAGCTCAAATCCTCTGTTCACTCTCAGTCCCATACCAGCTCTGCTCTCTTAGCGAGGAAACTTTTTCTCAGAGCTGTGCTGACCACACATACTTTGCATTCCTCTCTTTTTGATAGTACTCACCATAGTTACTCAGAATGAAATGAAACAGGATTGCACTGCTTTTCACAAAAAAAAGTTTACCTTTTATAGTGCAAAAAAAATATTACTGCTGCATTTTCTTTGATTTGATTAACGACTCCAGAGGTGTGTTTTTCCCATATGTGCAGGCATTCAACAGACTGAAAGTATTTATTGCATTAAATTTTGTTGCATTTAATTGCAACTAAATGTGGGTGTACGTAGACATATTTAAAGATATCCTTTCTCTATTCCCTAAATTTGATATTAATTTTAATTTTCAAATGGGATTTTCATGGGATTTAGTCCAAGAATATCAATTATTTTGAAGAAGATAAGAATAGTAGTACATAGTAATACCTGATAGTCTGTGAACATACTCCTCTCAGAATAGTATGTATTGTATTTGTAGCCTCGGCATCCAGTTTAAGGTTCTGTTGACAACATCTGAGCATGCTGAGGCTATAATCCAGGCACAGATGCAGAACATGAGTAGTAAGAGTGCAGAGCAGTCTGATAAATGATAAGCCCCTGGGCTCAGTTTGTTACCAGCTAATTGTTAGCACGGCAAGAATGTTGTCATAGGTCCCACTGGCTGATGGAGGCACCAATCATTTTCCATCACCAGAAATAAGATCTGTTTGGTGTTATATATTTGAAATGCTTGATCTTCCTTCAATTAGCAACAAAACATCAAACCTTTCATGTAAAAATTGGATGACATATCTGGATACATGTATTTTCCAAATTTTAGTTTGAAAGAGTGAATGTTCTGTTAAAAAGCAGGTGTCACTGCTGTGCCCAAGATATCCTTTACACCGTTCCTGTTACCGTATGAGACATTCAAGTCTCAGCTCGCTGCTCAGAAAAGATTTGCATCTGTCAATGAGATCTGAGTTGTGTTCCAGACAGTTGCATTCTTTGTAATAACATACAGTAGATATGTAACCTTGCATCACCGGAGTGTGAGAGTGCAGCCACGCTCCGCCTCATGTTAGTTTTCTTTATGATGTAAATGCTGGAAGCGGGGAGGTGGATGTGAACATTTAGCCAAGGCCTGGTATTGCATTGTAAGAGAAGAACTTTGTTAAATCGATAGAACAAGAAATGCAGACAGTGTAAGGTAGGACTAAAAGGTAAAAGAGAAGCAGGACAGATGGGCTATAAGGAAGAGTAGGACACAGATGACTTATATGTCTTGGCTGCATGAGAGCACTTTACACAGTCCTCAGCTGGCTTATCTTGTTTCTGTCACAGCAGATTATATAACAATACTTACAAACCATAATCATTGTTGACAGTAGTACACAGGTGGTCTGGGCCTCTATTAAGTGACACTACTATGTGATATTAGAGTTCAGAAACTATCTAATTGTAAAATGTAAAAACAGTGGACCAACAATGATGGAAATTACACAGATTCTTCTACTTTCTGCAAAAAAAACGTGGCTTGTTAGAGATGCAAGCTCTGAACAGTTTTTACCTTATGACACAGGACAGTGAATCCCCATGAATGAATGTGGTCCACATTCCAGTTGAGTCTAATGTGTGGCAGCAAGCTGTTGCACATGATGGGAATTTAATATGACTTAAAAGAATGATATTATGATATCAATATTCATATGAAGAGGTTATAACTGACACTAATCAGTCATCTATGATGTTATACTGATGCACAGCATTGAGCTACTCCACTGACAATTAAACGAAGGGTCACTTATTTGGATTAATCCTTATGGGATTTGCAAAAAGTTTGACTTGTAGATGGTTAAAAACCACTTTGTGGAACACAAATCCTAAGTTGTAATACAGGTCTGTCTTATTCAGGTGTTTGTAGACATGTGTAATCAAACCTTCTACAGCCTCAAGATTTGTGGAAAAGTCACAGTTAAGTAACCACCTTAATACCAAGAGCTGAGACAACACATTTCAGAAGGGAATAACGTCTTCAATTATTACATTATGCCATTATGTAAACAAAGCCTGTAATGGTGTGTGGTATTTCAACGGAGGGCGCCATAAAGTAATCGCCAGTGTGAGAGTCCTTCCACCCTTGACTTATTAAAGATCACGTTTATAATCAAGTTTAAAGGACGTTACATTTTCAACAAGGCATAAATGATATTTTCTTAAGTAAATAAATGGTAAGATAAGGAAGGGAGCAGGATAGATGAGAGAGGCAGAAGTCACCACATTTTTTTTTAACACTACCATCAGGCTACGGCGTTTTATTCTGCCAGTGTTTGTGTCACAACACTGGAGTGTGTTAATAAAGCATTCTGAATCACCACCTGGCCTTGTTGTTATCCAGACACACCCATTCCCTGGAGAAGCCCAGACCTGTTGAGAGAGACATACAACACCGCAGGAGATTGAGTAGGTGTGGCAGCGCCTTGTCCTGATAGATTAGATAAATAAATAGGCAGGTAGGAAGTAAAGAAAGGGGATAATGACAGGAAAGCAGGAATTCTCCACTGGAGATGAAGGGCAGGTGGATGCCCATACCACTAAATGATAGATGAGTGAATGGGTGAGTACATTGAAAGACCCTATACCCATTTAATTTTGAAATTAAGTTGAATTGTTCTAAGAGTAGAAATCAAACCTGATTACAGACATCCAACTCTAAGAAGAACTTAATTTGTAAGTCCAGAGAACATACTAAAACCAAGTCACGTCTGTAGTTCAAGTAAGTAAAACAAGCTTTAGTGAAGCAGTGGTGCTTTTACACAGACGTTTAATGTAATTACGCGGATACTTCAGTTAATTTAACGGTGATACCGCAGCCTGCCTTTTCCTACAGTTAACGGTATAGGTCAGCAGCCTGACTGCGACCTCTTTGCTTCTGAGACATGCTGAAGAAAGCAAGCTGGGGAAACGGTGAGGAGAAAAGGTTATTTCCACAGTAGGCTAAGTTATGTGTAACAACTTGTCCTTACGGAAGAAAGAGGTGGAATTTCACCAACTTGTTGTGTAACCATTAATCTCCTTAGTATTGAATCATGCCAAGCCAGGACAAAGGCACAGTGTTAGGAGACTGTGTTTCCCTTTTTAAGTCAATTTGCAGTCAAGTGTTTGTAATAATTGCAAGACAAATGCTGCAGCCACAGGGAAACGCATCTAATAACCAGCAGCACTAAGCTAGAATGATGTCCAACAATTCCCAAAACATGACAACTTTGTAGAAGAAATTTTTATGATTTTTGTTGAAATGTTGAGTGACGTTAGTGATGGCGTTATTGGTATTTTTATAAGCATACCCTTTGTTGTAAATATAGAGGAAAGAGTCATATTCATCCATGGTTCACTCCTGAGTTGTCTAATTTACTGCATGGCAGACACAACGTCTGGGGCAAAAAGTGAAAAAGACACAGTTTGAGTCAATTAAGGAGCCAAAGTAAATGCTCCGTACTTGTATAGCGCCTTTCTAGTCTTTTCGACCACTCAAAGCGCTTTTACACTACATCTGCATTCACCTTCATACACTGAGCCTAAGTGCTCAAACAGAAACTAGCATTCACACGCTGGCGGAACAGCCGCCAGGAGCAAATCGGGGTTCAGTATCTTGCCCAAGGACACTTCGACACGCAACCAAGGACACTTCGACACGCAACCAGGGGGAGCCAGGGATTGAACCGCCAACCTTCCGATTAACGGCCAACCTGCTCTACCTCCTGAGCCACAGCCGCCCCAAAGGACAGGTGGTCAACTTTTTAGAATCTATACATGGAATATTGTATATCCTTGATAGTCCAAGAAGATTGTGGAGAACCTTTAAGTCTTTATTTGCTCCAATGAGCTGCCTCATTCAAGGACGTTATGGTGTCTGACAAATCTGCTATGTTGAATTGTATCCTTTTACGCCCTGTTACTGTTACTCTGGCACTTACTGCCTGTGGATGTTGATGTTTTATATTCAAACCATTTTTTTTCCTGAGCTACATGTTGTCTAGATACAAGACAACCTGCTGGGCTGATATTTAGAGTCTTGCTTTCTAAAAGTTGCATCAGATTTAATTGTTTTACGTCTGGGAAAAAACATTTTAACTGTAACCTGTTGACTAATGCAAATGTCAAATCTCTGTTAACAAAGGAGGAGGTGGAAGTCAGCCCTTTAAATAATTTCAGGCTTATCCCTTAACACGATGATTTAGATTTCACAACATCAGTGTCAGCCATAAACCCATGTTTCCTATGAAAAAATACTTTTAATTGTGCTATTTTGTCTTCTTTCCATTTTCGGTTGTTATGATGGGCAGTTTTTTAAGTCTGGCAACTTGGGCCGAAGGCCATATGGGAGTACAAGCCTGTTACTGTCTGTCTTTATTCCTCCACTCCAGTGAATAGAATGACGTCTTGTTTCTAACAGTCTGGAAATATGAGAAGATGATCACATGACATACGGGTTTGTGTGCATGGATGTGTGCCACCTGAACCAGTAGAGCTTTGTGGTTTATATGTCCTGAAAAGTTGTGACACTGAACAATAAAGCTTCCAAAAATTTAATTTTACATCCTGCAACAACTGTTTTTATATTGTCACACAAATTTTGATTTCAGTCCTTAGTTTTTAAATGTTTAAGCCTCTGAGTTAGTTGGAACCTGCATCACCAGTTGTAGTAGCAGCAGCAGCACTGAATGAACCCTCTGTCTGAACTCAGCCTTGTTGTGTGTGAAACTGGAAACAATGGCTATCCAATGAGACAAGAGCCATGTTCCTTAGTTCTGAGCCACCGTTAGAGGGGGAGGCAAAAAGGGAGGAGGGAAGAGGCCTTTTGTGTGTAGTTGTGTGCTTGCGTGTGTGTGTAGGAGAAATAAAGGGGGAGGTGTGTGGAACAATGTGGAACGATGTGCGTTTGTAAAGCAGAGAAGGGTAGATGTGTGATTGTGTCTGTGTAGATTAACGTGTTTGTTTTGTAGTTGTGTGTGTGTGCATGAGAGAGGTAGTGTGAGACAGGGGTAAAGTTTGTATAATTAGTCTGTTAATCCAGTTTTGAGCAGTGTTGGAACAGTGTAGAAGTTAGGAGAGGCCTGTGTAGTGAGACAGAGGTCAGCGAAACGGCCATAACTTTGGTTAGCCCAGGATAGAAAAGTAAATCCACCTGAAAGCTTTATCTCTTCCTCCTAATTCATTTTCTCTCTTAGTGGTTCCCCTTGTTCCTTTCTTGGCATGGCAGTCTTACTAAGGTAAAGATCCAGGGGTGCCAGACTGGATGAAGGCAAGGCAATACAAAATGTTTTTTTTTCTTTCTTTCTGAGTCATTTCTATTGCTTTGAGAATATGTTTAATTTTACCTCAAAACCAGGTCTTGTCTATTGAGTTGGCTGTGACATCATTTTGTCTGATCTTTTCATGACGCCTCTCATTTCCCGGTCAGTGTGTGTTTTTTTTGCGGGTATGTGTCACATGAGAACATGCGCATAGCAAATGTGTGTTTGCATGTAAAGTCACACTCTAAAGCACAGCCACACCCTGCTCATTATGTTCTCAATTACGTACCCAGAGGAAACTCTTCTCTATATAATGCGATGACAGCCATGTTCATGATGATAGCCTACATATTTCCTCTTTTCATCCCATTTGCCTCCTGCTTTTTCCACATCAATAACTTTTATTGAAGATATAACCTTGGAGTAGCCCATCTCAAGCACCAGGGGGCAGGAGAGAACCACTCTGAAATTGAGGCGACTTCACTGGGCCTTGGTAAATTTTTATGTCTATTAAGATCAACACAGTGAAGTTTGCTTTCTTCCATGTATAAGACAGCTATAAGCAATTGTTCACATTGCACATTGAATATATAGATTATATAATCTGCTCTATTTTTTTCTTCTTACATGTGTAAACATGTGTACATACCTACTTGAGGCGTCATCACGGTATAAAGAAAAGTCCTTAGTCTATTATATTATATTCTGTTGTAAGGGGCCTGACACATCAACACATTGTAGATTGAGGGTACATCACCATCTTTGCCAAAATTAACGTTTTATAATCAGAAACCCCTTCAAGAGAAACACTGTTACCTTTCTTTTTACCCTCCTGGCTATTTTTTCTCCTTTGTGTCATCTCTGTGCTCCCATATCTGTAAACAGTACATTTATAGTGACTTATCAAAGTTTATAACTTTTATGTTATCACTGCACGGACTCACACCCTGCGATAAGGTTATGGCAACCTTTATGGCACCTTTTAATCTCAGTTATCACTTCTATATTCTTTGGTATCTCAGGTGCGTCTGTTGTTCCACAACAATCTTGGGCATGTTTTAATATCCTGTGGCAAAACTTCTGCACTGAGACTTGTGATACTTTAAAAATGTAATTCGGGATTGCTGCAGCCCGTTGGGTCTCTCTGTCGCTCTCCTCTCTCTTTCTCTGTGCATGAGTTTGGAGAGGCTGATCTTGCGCGTAAAACATCCCTGATATTTGAGGCGCTCCAGGGATTTAGCGAGCATGCCCAGTGCGCCCCTCTCAGCAACAGAGGAAACCACTGGTGCAGCATAGGAGTCATACCAAGCATAGCCTGCGTGTCAGTGCAGTCGACTTACAGCTGGCTGTGAGGAGAACTGGCGCTACTCTTTGTTTTGCTCTCTGTCACTGCGATACATTTACCTGTATTTCAAAAAAGTAAAGTCGTTAGAATAACTGAAGTGATCTGGTGTCGATCCTCTCCGCTGGTTTTCATTTTATTAAAGAGACTTCTAGATAAATCAAAGTTGGAGGCTGGGCCTTTAGCTTTTTGACCGTCGTTTGAGAGAAGGAGAAAAAGCTGGTATTTTTTTTGTTAAAACTCGATAAATGCTACTAACGAAAATGGACCTGTTGAACTACCAGTACCTGGACAAAATGAACAACAACATTGGCATTCTCTGCTACGAAGGTAAAGTGAAAGGTTTGAGGGTGTTACTACGGTTGTTTCTAAAAAGCTCGGCAGTGGCCGTTACGCCGAGTTAACGTTAAGTTAGCGACGTTGTTGGTCGAAGTTTTCACTCAAGTTACTTGCGGTAGCCTAGCTGTTACTTTCTGCACGTATTGCAGAGAAAAGTTGTTGGATTTAATACACGTTGATTAATTGAATTCCTACGCAACTTATGAATAATGACTTCTTTAACTGGTTGTAACTTTTTAACGTTTTGAGCGTAACGCCAGCGTACGTTATTTTTCCACAGAACGTAATTTACGTTAGTTATAACCGTTAGCAACGTAACGTTAGTAAATGTAGTTAATAAAGCGTAAATTTTCACTTTTACCTAACGTTATTTGCTCGTTATCTGAAAAACTGCATGTTTATAAGCTTGTCTCTTCATTTTTGAAGAAGACCTGTCTAATGATTGAGGCCAAATGCTGAAAAGTTCAATAGACTGGAAGCCATGTGTGAATGGCTCTCCTTTGGCTGATTCACTCTGTTACTAGTTCGTTGCTCATTTATTCAGACTTTCTGCTCTCTTTTATTCATACCAACCTCTTGCATTCCTATCGTTGTGATATTTGTGGTTAATTGTCTGCCTGTAAGTTAGTTGAATCAGATTCTGACAAAGTCTCAAGGATTGACACAATATGTTTTTTAGTGATTTGAACCCAGCACAACAAACTGCTTTTGCATTTTAAGATAATATGTGTATTTGTTGAGGGCTGGGGCTTGTCTTCTCCTAACTCTGCAGTGTGGCTTAAGAGTTATTTCTAGCAGGGCAGCATAGTATTTCATGTTATGTCATGTGGACACACAGACCAGGAGCTTCCATGCCTTTTGCAAAGTGACTGACTTTGAAGCAGTGTAACTCCTGTCCTCCGCTCTGCAGCTAGTGCTCACATGTCAGGTTGTAATATCATCCAGTCTTTCTGGGGGCTAAATACAAGTTCCCTCCTCTGTCTCTCCGCCCCTGATTTCTACTGCAACATGCATAATGAACTCCAACATTGAAATAATATAATTCCTTGTTTAATTAAGTTTAGATTGAATCCGACCTGTGGTTTTCCTACTGAAATTCACCTAAAATTTCATGTTAGGATTGTAAATAGTGAAGAGTTGTTAAAGGTTGTGACTAATGATTAATGCCCGTCCAAGGTTGATTTATACAAAACACAAAAGGCTTTCTTTTCATCTCTCCCTCTCTGCTGGGCTTATTTCCCCTACTTTTACTGTACCACAGTTAGCAGCTCCTTTCTACATGTAACATAATGAATTTGTGCATCCGTGCAATTGAAAACCATTTTGCAGATTTGCAGGGAGGGTCAGAGAGGCACTCCGGCAGGTGTCCAAGTACCATTTTATATGAGCAAGTAAGGAAGGGAAGATGTTTGGTTTTAGCGATTATGCATGTGATTGTGGTCTCTCCAAGCAAGAGTGTTGTGTTGCTGTAATTCCTGTTTTGAAAAACTGCAGCTAAAACTCTTGCTTTTAGGCATGTGGCTTTTTCAAGTTTCCTCAGGGGTTTGGGCTCTTGAGCCATTTTTGTGACGGATAAGACTGCCACTGGCCTGGGACTGAAGCCAGTCAGAAGGGTTGTATGTGTCACAGCAGAGCTTCATCTTTCTCAGGTTTCATCCTGTCTATCCCAGTGAAGAAAATTACAGGAGTGAAGAGGGGAGGGGACTACTTTTTAGTGTTATTTTTATACTTGTATATCGTCCGGGTGTTTCTTTTATGTGATAGATTTAGACACAATACATTATTTCTATCTCTGGAACCACATAAAAGCAGGATTCGCCCATCTATTTGTTTTTTTTTTGGTTTGTGTGTGTGTTTTTTTTTTTTTTTTTAGCTGACTGAGCTAAAACCTCACTCTTATCATGTGTCTCATGATAAGAACACAAATGGAAAAGAGCCAATCAGTAAAAAGAGTGAAAGAAAAGCCCTTCGTGTTCAAACATGTTGAGCCAAGAAGGGGTTGGAGCTTTGTGATCTTCAGTGTGCAGACATCTTGTTGTATCCATGAGCACACATACTCAAATACATTCCTGACAAGTACTCATTCATACCGGTGCACTATCCCAAGAGCTTCACTTCTATACTGAAGCTTTCTCACTGTTGTCATCATTAACATTAGCCTGTTCAGGTGTGTCAGTTGTCTTGTATGTGTGTACCTGTACCCTGATCAAGAGAAAGGTTCGGTGTGGCCTAATTTAAAAAAAAAAATCTGGCGTTTAGCATAATCAAACATGCACACTACACAATTTAATGCTTTTGAATAACTGTCTAAGGTTTAATGATTAGTTTAAGGATCAGGTCAGTTTTTGGAAGGATGCGAAGTGGCACACAGTGAGCTTTTTGTCAGTGTGATTAAAAACAGACAAGGATAACAAGATAAATGGAACTATTTCATTGATGTCTATGGCTTTTTGGGGGCTAATACATTGACTGACAAAGTTTAGTATTAAGACATTGATCTCCATCCAATTCCCTCTGACTTTTCCCGTGCTTGAATGTGAAACAAAACGACAAAAAGAATCACACGAATGAAATGAAAGGTTGATAGTAATTTCCGTCTGTTAATTATGCTACGGTAACACAGATTCTGACTGTCAAAGTTTGGTTAGTATACTATATAAGTGACATTGATCTACACAGTATCAGTGTTTTCTGTCTGACCCATGTTACCTTCTCTGTCTGTATCACTTACCTCATCTCACTTTTGGGCTTCGAAAGATCACATCTAGCATTGCCTTCTTGTGTTGTAGTCCCGGGTGGATGGACGAATGTGTCAAAAGCAATAATGTGTTGATTTTGAATACAAAGCAGTTCTGGGAATTCATGTTAAATCTATAAATTTTACAGCAGTTATGAAGTCATATATAAGTTGGCCTTGAAGTGCGGGCAATATGTGCTTATGGTGCCAGGTAGCATAGCAGCAATCGAACCCTGTTGTCATGCTTTAGAACAAGACAGCTAACCTCTACCGTGTGCCGTTTAGCGCTCAGTGTAGCATACAGAGTATGCCATTATTACATTCATTTTGTTACAATAACTGATCAAGGAAGTCCATTAATTTGCAGATCAAGAACGCCTGGTTGCCTGCTGCAGCATTGTAAACAGTTGCTAACTGTACACTCCAATCTCCTGCAGTAGCACACCAACTGATTGCTCCCATTTCATTTCAAACCATTATGTTTCACAACCATATTAAACTGTGCTGTTGATTATATTTTTGGAAATGATTGTTTTTAGCCAGTTGTGTGATTGATTTGCACTATTTGACCGCCCTGCAGTGTTTTAGCCCTCTGCCCCTCTCTTTCTCTGTTTGTCTGTTCATCTGTCTCTCCCTCCAGCTCTCTCTTTCTTTTTCTGTAAAGCTGCTACCAGTTGTATGCCTGGCAGTGAGGGGTGCTGGGGAATGCTGACTGTCCCTTTTTGGTGCTGAGCAGGAGAAAATAAACAAGGTTGAAAACCTCCTCAAAGCCATGTACTTTTGTCAACGTCTCTCCCTCCTCGTCTGTCTGTCTTGCTCTCCCTTCCTCTTTCTGTCAGAGATCAAACCAATCTAACGTCCGGTTTAAAAGTTCAGCTCACACAGACGAGATGTTCTGAGTTTTTTTTGTATGTCCTTTTTAAGTATTTAAAGCCTAAAACCTCTATGGACTTAAAAAATTTTTTTACGTCAACCCAGGGGGGCAAGTTCAGGTTACAGAGATACTCCGCCAAAAATAATCACTTTGCAGAGAGAGAGAAGAGGACATGCTTGGACTCATCTTTTTTTTAAGTATCTGAAGGGGGAAAGGGAAGAGGGGAGAAAGAGGGAGGGAATGGGAGTGATAGAGAGGTTCACCTCCGTTTGTAATCCAATCTCATCCTGATTCCAAGCTGTTTGAAGTTCTGTCAAGAGAAATAGGCTTTGATCATGTGGACCTAATGAACTGAGCGAGCAGAGGGGAAAAGATAGTGGAGTGGAGCTTTACTTCTGTGCAATAGCCATAGTCTTTCCACTGATTGTCTGCTAGTTGAATTTAGTAATATTGCAATGTTTTTTTTATGTGCTAAACAAATATGCAGAATAGATAAATTGTTATACTTTGTGTCAGTATTTCTAATACATACACGCTGTAGCTAATTTTCTTGTGTATAGCATAGCACGTCTTCTTGTTCCCAACTGTCTTTTGAGGTTAAACTGCATGAAAAGACAGGAGGGCAAAGCAGAGAGTCCTATTCTAGCATTTTCATCCTGTGTATTTTTTTTTTTACCCACTGCTGTTCAAATATCATTTGGTTACATTTTAACTAGGCTTCAGAAACACCAACACAAACATTTTACTTTTAAAAGTCTGTCATGTTGAAAGAGGCATGCCTCACAGAGTTTTGTTTTTAATGCAAATCTATACACCTAGTCGCCAGTTTATTTAGTTACCCCTAGCTAGAACTAATGTAGTGTAAATCTGTGTTCGGATTTTGTTACAACTGAATCTCACACTGCCTCCAAAATGACTTTGAATTCATCTCTCTAAACCGCTGTCAACAAAAAACTAAATATCATGACCTTCATGAATGCAGGGCTTCATTAGTTTTTAGATTGTACACCTAACTGGTAACTGAGTGTAATGTTGCTCAGGTTCACTGTTACGCAGCAGGTCGGTCAACAGTGTTTGACTTATGCGGCCAAATGTCTTATTTGTTTGCAGGGGAGACACTTGCAGATTCGACCCTTGTTGAGCGCCTCACTCCTGAGCCTCTGATAAGCTTTTTATGTGTCCTGGACCCTGATTGGACAGTGTAGTGTCACAGTCTCCCTCCTTTTATTGCCATCCCTCTGCCCTGCCAAAAACAATGATGTCACCCTTGTTGCCATGGTACACAGTGGGGCGAGCAGGAACATGAGAGAGAAAGAGAGAGAGAGAGAGGAGCTGCTGCTGTGTTTGGGAGGCCATGCTAAAACTAAACATGCATAGAAACAGTGGAGGAATAGAGCACATATTTTTATTACATTACAAAGCCTTTTCAGGGTGTGTGTGTTTGTGTGTGTGAGTGCTACAGCTTTCTGAATGACTTAATGATATAATTATTTTCAGATCGGGGTTGAACTGGTTTTCACTCAGATTTTATGACCTCATGCATCCAAAAGTCATTGTGTTTTCTTTCAACAAAAGAATCCCATACAGGAGACTTTCTCTAAGTGTTATGCTTCTAAATAGTATTTTAACTTCACTTTTCATCCAGATTTGTAAAATCCGATAATCACCTTTTAAAAAAAATATTCAAAATAAAGAATGTGTATTTAAATTCCCAGAATCAATAAGAAGTGTCCAGCAGAGTCATCACAACTTTGAAAGTAATAAGGACAAACATTTAGAACAATACTTTTTGAATGGTTATGTCTCTGCTGATGCTAATCGGCACTGATGCATTTATACTTGTATATCGTCCGGGTGTTTCTTTTATGTGATAGGGTTTTCATTTTGATTCTGCAGAAAAATAAATAAATCTCCAATATATGATCAACATCATTTGAAATGAAGCAGGAACAATCAATTGGCGTTGCATTACAAGGGATAGTGTTAGTAACCAACTGTTTTTTATGGGAGTAGTTATGAAGAAAGCTGCGAGTCGAGGCTTCATGTTTTGTTTTGGAAGAGCCAGACAGATACATGAGGTCGAAGCAGTGGAAAGTCCCCGCGCTGAGACAGAGCCAGTGGTAGTTTTCCTGATTCTCTTTTGCTCTTACTCCCACTCACTGACGATTCTGTAGGCCTTCTGTACCAGGACAAGACTGCAGGGAAGCAGAGAGAGTCAGACACACAGAGAGATATAGTACACACACATACACACACACACATGCAGAACCCATCCACAGCTATTTCTTCCAAAACATTCCTAACCAGATACTCCTCTGCTTATGCCAGAGGTTTGTGCCTCACTCAGCAAACAGTAAAAGTCAACAAAATCCAAAGTTTGACCTGGAACACAGCCTGTACAGTAACACTGTCATGAAGTAGTTTTTGTGGTCAACTTGTTTAAAGTGGCAATAAAAATATTGCTTCCTACTTGAACATACCATCATTTTGACTAATTACCCCTAATTTACATCCATGGCTGAGCACCCTGTTGGGAGTGTAAACGTGTCAGTTGACAGCAAAGGCATGAGTGTCAGTTCATGCTCAGTCATGTTTGAAAACTTAACAAATATTCTCATTGTATAATAATAATAGTTATTTTTTTCATTGTACTCTAAATTTCTGGAGCTTCCTTGCCTCTTTTAGAGTTGGTGTAAAAGTAGACTTTACCTGCTCTCTGTCCTCATAAAGATGTTTGAATTCTCAAACTTTGTAATAGAGGCTCAGCATCACTAATAACTCACTCTCTCCTTCATCTTCTCCTTTTCTCAGGTGAAGCAGCTTTGAGGGGCGACCCCAGACTCCAGTCCCTGTCTCTGTCCTCATCTTCCTCCTCGTCCTCCTCCTCCTCTTCGTCGTCATCATCCTCTTCTTCCATCTCCAGCCACAGGACGGGTCCTCCTCCCATCAGCCCCACCAAGAGGAAGCTGAGCGGGGACCAGGGGGACAGCGACATGGACGACAACGAGCATGTGGCAAAGATGAGCCGACTGTTTGCTGCACAGCTGTGAGTACACATGCTGAGAAACACTCATTAGTTGTTGCACTTACACACTTTCTAATAAAATCCATTTTGAAGACCTTGAAATAGAGTTATTTTGTAGGTGCTCATTTCCTGAGGTGCTGGTAAAAAATATGTGTCTCAGATTTTCTTTGTCCTCCTGTCTCTGCCTCTTGCGCGTGCACACACACACACACACACACACACACACACACACACACACACACACACACACACACACACACACACACTGAAGAGAGCACCTTGCTGCCTAGAAGCTACATGCATACAAAAAACTTCACTTGGTGGAGCTGTGCACAGGCAGGCTTTCTCAGAAGTCCCAGTTTGGACTCCAGGGTGCTATGCCAGGTTTAGCTGGCCTCACGGTGTTCCCCTTATAGCCGCAGATCTCTGGAAGCTTGGAAACGGACTGCGCAACAGAAAGATTACTCACATCTCCAGCGTTCCCACATTCCCACTTCCAGAGATTCCAAAGATTCTGGAGCGCTGGTTGGTGGTGAAGCCCTGCTAGGGCTGGGGGCAGTGGTCTCTCTTTTTCGGTTTGACTGAGTCAGTCATGGGCCATTGCTATTTATTGTAGACAGTCAAGGAGGTGTTAGATAGAGCGGTGCAGTTCTGCATGGATGCTAATTGTTAGCAATATGTCCTGTAGCCAAAAATAGCAGTAATATTAAAAATGAAGGATAGCTGTTTTTTTGTGTGACTGCTTTCATCACAGTCACCTGTTTGCTGTGAGGTGACACAACGGAACCCAGTAGATGATACACTGGATATAATAGAAGCCCTGGATTAAGAGTAGAGCACTGTTACTGCCAATGTATTTATGTGGCAAAGCATGTGCAAACAGACAGATGCATGTGTGGATGCACATGCAGTACATACTGTCATTAGTGCATGATGGCACAAACACCATTTAGACTTTAAAGGCTGGGAAGTTTGTGCAGCTGCTGTGAGCTTGTATTTATAGCATTTACAATTAATTAAAATGGCAAACGAGAGTTGTAGCAAATGCAAAGGTGTCTGAATGTCCAAGGAAATTTCTCAAATCACTCCTGCAGTATAATTCACTCCTCTGCAAAATTATCTGCATGATCTGTATGTTTGAAACACTTTACAAAATGGCTAAATCTACTTTCGCATTCTCATAAATAGGGTATTAGTAGTAGTTTATTGGTGAAGCGGTGGTGGTTTGGAACATACAGATACAAATAAATAAATATCAATAAATTTTATTTCCAGAATAAGTTAAGGGCTTTTGCCTGGTGAGTCTCACCACGACAAAAGTAATTGCAAAAGTTGTATGTGCTCACTGTCCTGTGTGACAGGGCAAGGATATTTTTGCATGGCTTGTGTTACAGGTAGGAGGAATCTATGACTTTTGAATCAGGTTTTCCCAGTGGCACAGGGGGGAGGGTCTTTGTTCCCTCATCTTGTGACCATCTGGGCACACATAACAAAGGATTAGCTTCTTTTTCTTGACATTTGTGCAAAGTCATCTTGTTTTTAGTTATGGATGTGTCAGTGGTGGGAGAATTACCATAATACTCTTCAGAGAAGCCAGGCAGTAAATCCGTCTCCCCACTTGGTGTTTAATTCTCTTGTCTCAGTTGTTTTTCACTCCCTGTGAGAAATGTCTCTTGCACGATGCGGTTAACTTCTGCATACATTGATAAGCAAATGCTCCTACTCGTGTATCACGAGTTGGATTTTTATTTTGTAAGTCGGCCTGACTAAGTACAATGGGACTTATTGTCATATCAGCTTTCAGTTGGTGTCGCAACTCCTAGCCACAGCTTCTAAATGCAACCAATTTGTGAAGTTAAAATTAGGTTCTATGAAAATGAAACTGATCTAAATAGTCTGTGAGGTTTTAAGTTTTCAAACTGCTCACTGTACTGTGATTATTTCCTAGAAGAAACCTGCGATAAGCCATAATCCCTTTATTTAACCTTCATTTTAATTATGTCCTTGAAGTCATTTGACTGTAGTTGCTGTAGGTTAATCTCTGCCCAAGAAAAGTCAATTGCTAGTTGACTTGTTGCAACTTGAAGTTAAATACAAGGCTTTCTACAAGCTTCATCAAAATATTTTTTTTTCCATTCTGGGAACCTATTTGCCGCAGGGCCATCCTCTATATGTCTTATTTTTAGTTATTTAATTTGAGCTTTCTCTGAGGGCATTCTTTCCCTGGCAAAGGTAGCTGCTTGGGAGTAACTTGTTGAAACCTGCCGTCAAGAGTCGGCCTCTGAAAAGTTTCCCTCCTCGTTTGAACTGTCGTGCCTGTCTAAAGAACAGTGATTACACTAAAGTGGAGAATGATGGGTTGTCGTTACAGAAAAAGTTTTGTTAAAAATAGTGGGGAAAAACAGCCTCTATAGAAAACACTGGAGGGTACTTCACGGTCGACTTGCCTTTACTGAACATACACAAGCTTTCTGCTTCATTTAAGTCATCTTTCAATTGTAGGAACAGTGATTAGGTTTAATTTGAAAACGATGGACTTAGTTCTTGGGAAAAGGCTAGACTGAAAACCAGAAAATGAACACCCCCCCCCCCCCCCCCCCCCCCCCCCCCCCC
>NC_060167.1:17034170-17055225 GCF_021292245.1 Micropterus dolomieu | reverse complement strand
TGAACCCCCCCCCCCCCCCAACACACACACACACACACACACACACACACACACACACACACACACACACAGAGTTCATATTTCCAGAGATGGTTATCTGACACCATTCTAGCTGTTGGATTTTTCTGGCTGCTTCTGTCTGTGTAGCTTGTTTTGTTTTTTTTTGTCTGCACTGATTGCTCTGCTCCATGTTGACTGTTCTTGCATGTTTGGCAGCTTTTGTGTTCATTCTCCTCTTTAAAAAAAACAGTTTTCTCTGTCTTTGCTTGAATGGCAATTTTCCTGTGTGCTAAATAACAAGCATTTTTTTGGTTGGTTGTTTTTTGTTTGTTGTTGAGCTGCTTCTCGATGGCTTTGTTATGTCTGCAAGTTTGTAAGTTTCGATGAGTGTTGACACAGACAGACAACTGACACCACCGACTTGAGGCGGGGCTATGTGAATTCTGCATAAAAGTCCGATTGAAAACTTTGGCAGTCTTAGTGGCAGGCTGATATGTGGACATGATCTCTGTCTGTTCTGAGTCTGCATGTGGTTGTGCAGGTATGCACATGTGTCATAGTATGTGATGTCCATGCATGCATGTGTGCTTGTCCATCTGTGTGTGAGTGGGCTCCTTGTCAGGCAGCAGGGGCTACTTTCTCATTTTCTCTGAGGAGAAGGAGGAGTCTTGAACAAAGAAGCCTTATCCTGTCCACTGGAGCCTGCGGGCTGGAAGCTTGCTGCTGCCTGCCCGCCACTCTGCAGTTGTAAGCCAGCCAGTTTAAAAGTCCTCTTGCTTAGCTGTTTCATCCCTCCTTAAGAACGAGAGGCAGTCACAGAGCAAAGTCTTGTATAGGCTTTTAATCTGGGAATATAACTGCAGCCAGGTTACATGTGTCTCAGTGGCCATTAGGTTGGTTGAGAATAAGAATTTATGATATTTTCTGTGTAACCATATTGAGTGTTTTTTTTTAAATACTGTGAGTTGTTTTTCTCTGTGAATTACCAATAACACATAAGAGTTATTTTACTCAGTGATGAACCTGATGAGTTGACGTGCATCAGTGCTTGGAGCAAGCAATTCTTTGTTCTTTAGCCTGATGATAATGATTTCTTTACCCTTCATTATTTTAATTGCTGAAAAAAAGCTGGCATATGGACAATTATTCAGCTATACACGCTTTTCACATGATACGTAATCTTTCTTTCTCATTAGTGCTATGTTACTCTGAAAGGTAAGGCTATAGATCCAAGTTCCTCAGCTTGCTGCAGTCAGTACTGTAGCATACAGTAACTGCAGCTGCTTTCTACTGGGAACTTCAGCAGCAAGTTGTTCTCATGGAAGTTTCTCCATAGACCAAATGCAGAGAAAATAAGAGAGGGTGTGTGTGTGTGTGTGTGTGTGTGTGTGTGTGAGCGTGGCCAAGCCTGGTGAAGTCATTGTTACCCTCTTGTTTTACATGGGACTATTTTGCAGTGTGTGAGCATGTGAGGAAAGGAGGGAGAGCATATGGGTGTTTTTTTTTTTGTTTTTTTTTCTTTTCTGTGTTCTGTTGTTTTCTTTGCCTTCTTGTTGTGGTTGATCCCATATCCGATCTGTCCCAGCTTCAATAACAAAGGATTTTCTTCAGTTCTTTTTCTCTGCAGTCAGTTAACTGTCAAATGTGTGCTTGATATTTATCAGATCTTCTGCATGAAATCTGAAAAGATTTGAAATGGCTGAAAGAAATGGTGCAAGGTTTGTCTTGCTTTTCAGATTGGGCATAATGTATGATTTAACATATAGCATTTCATTTAATACTTTATATTGCATGTTGTATGTCAAGGATGATTATTTGATTTATAGCAGTAATAGTCTGTGAACGACATCTGTTAAGGTATATTTCCTCTTGGGGTCGACTGTTCTATTTTAAAGGATACAAATATTATTGGTAACTTCCGCTCAGTCCCGCTACTAAAACCTGGACTGAGCAGAGAATGCAAACTGTGCTGAGATGTTTGTATGCTTTATATACATAGCCTGGGTAGGCCCTGTGGCTCACTTTGTGTGTATGTGTGTCCATTTTGTGGGATTCTGCAGACCTCTGCAGCGCCTGGGCCTGGTTGTAACCTGTGGTGAGCCTTCATCTTTTTTATTTTTTTTTTGGTCATCTTCTCCTCTCTACGCCCTGATTCTTCCCAGATGTTTCCTGTGTGTGTGTGTGTGTGTGTGTGTGTGTGTGTATCTCTCTCTCTCTCGCTCTTTATTTATTTCTTAAAGGAGTAGGATATGAACGTCTGCCCAACCAAAGATTTGTAGTGAGGTTTTCTCTGCAGACTTGGGAGCACAATTGTGAGAAACGGCACAGAACTTTTATAGCTCCTGTATAATATAGCTAACTCACCAAATTGGCAGTCTACCATAGAGCTAAACCTGGCACACACTTTTGAAAACTAAACAATATTTTTAAACTCCCCGGTTCCTATGTTTATATTTGTTTTATTTAGTTTTTCATTGTGGCAATTAGACAAGTTAGCTCATACAAAGCTGCTTGTTAACCCAGCAAGAACAAATTACAAGTTTTCATATTGTACAGGAATACAGATCTACAACAGTGTTTTTTTTCTAAGTCAAAGTCATTCAAACACATGGTCACAGTTGTGATCTTTAACTTGAAGACAGAGTGTCGTGTGAATGGTTACTTAAAGGCTATATTTAATGACAGATCTGAGTGTGTAATATTGTTCAAGATATATAAGTATATAATTTATGTATCAAGGGTTGGACTCTCTGGGTTTTAAATTAAGGGATCTTTCAGTGAGTGCCCACCACAGTGACTACCACTAATGCCAGGCTGCACATAACCTAGACTTTAGTAAAATAGAATCAAAAAGATATCTGCTCTCTATTTCATTGTGTCAAGCTGTCCATTCTGATGTCAATCACACAAGTCACACGGTGACTTTTTTTGTGGAGTTGTGGCCGGGTTTAATTGTGCTTTAGAACATAACCATCTTAAAACAATCAGAATTTGAAGCTTCATTTGAAAACCTCAATAAAATAGTACAGCGCTAGTGCTTTCTCTCACATCTATACAGACTGTACAATATTAGATCTGTGCTTCTCTCCCTGCCCCAGGTTTGTTGTTTACTCCATATTGATGCTTGCTCCAAGTGTGATTAGTAACCCAGTGAACATTTATTGTGAAATAAGATTAAGCTGCGTCGCCAACCTCTTCCCCTGTCTTTTTTTCCCCCCACAATTCACTCCTTATGCCTCTTCTTTTATTCAGTTTTTCTCCCCATACCCCTTGTAGGTGCCAAGTCCTAGTGTTCTTTACTTTCCAAAGGCGCTCTCTCCTTTCTATCCCCCCCCCGCTTTCATCCCCTCCTCTAGCTCCAGACCTGGCAACCCTGTCTCTTCAGCTCTATCCCTTGTTACCGCCCCCATCCTCATGTCTCATGTGTAGCCCTCGTCGTCCGCCCTTCACATCCTCTCCCTCTCTCTTCCCAGCTGCGAACCTAACGATAATTGAGAGGTGAGTAAGAGACACAAAGACACAGGGTGGGTTTTTGAATGCCTGATCCCTGGCATGAAATGCGGTCCTGGGTTTGGTGGGCAATCAGGCGAGGGGAACGGTGGGGGGTGGTGGTGGATTCGACAGCCACGCCATTCATTGGTCGGATTTGTTGATCCCGTTCGCTGGCTCCTGCAACGGCCCCTCTTGTGCGAGGATGTGGGCATGCCTGCTCTTTGGCAATGATTAAAGTTTGGAACAACTTCCGCAACCTTACTCAAGACCCAGCTGCTGGTGGGGTAGAGAGAGGGAGACCTTTATTATCTCTTTGCCTCTAAGCTAATCAATGGATTGTTTATATTTGAAGATAACAGAGTTATACAGGAGGACTCTGGTTTGTAGCATTTGATTAAAAGTTTCCTTTAGAAATCATTTAAACACTACATTCATTTTACTATGGCCTGGTGTAATGTGATTAACTCCACAATGCTTTTTAAACTATTTGATAAAGAATGAAACTGAAAATTGATGCCACTATAAGAAAACATGAAAGCTTTTTGGTGAGCTGTCGGTCAAATGTCTCCCTCTTTAACCCTCAGGAAGTTTGCTGTGTGTGTGAGGGGGGGCGGACAAAGACAGAAAAAAAGAAGAGGGGGGTTCCTGCTAATGTAAGCTCTCGGCACAAACGAAGGAAAATACCGACCTCACTCTTTCTTGTAGTAGAGGTCCGGACCATTCACAGTCTAGCTCCCCCCACCTCCCCTCAGCTCTTCCTCTATCCCCCTCTGTATTCTCTGGAAACTATTTATTTGTGGAGGACGGTGCTGTGGGCTCCAGATGCTTGACCCAGCAGTCAGGTTGCCTGGTCACACGGATCTACAACTGTTTGCCTGAACTTGGTGTTTTGCATCCAAACAAACCTTAAAGGGCCGCTGCAGCGTTTTCCCTCTTGAGTCTGTTGCGTATTGTCATTCAAACTCTTTCACATGGGTGGAGAAATGCCTCCACACGGTATCTGGTGAAGAATAAAGAGGGAATGTCACGTTAAGCTTATTTATAGTAAATTTGATGTATTTTTCCCAATTGAGGCTTCTATGATGTGTATTTTGGTCTAGGAAGGAGGAAGTCAGTGTGTATGTTCTGATTTATGAATGGATGTGTGTATGCATTTTGGTATGGAGTTGGAGAGGGAAGAAGAGATAGTGAGAGGCGAGACCAGTAAATCTTGCTCCCTGTAACTGGGCCTCAAATTGCAGGAGGGGAGTGGAGCTGCAGTAAGGCTGTAATACACAGTTGCGTACACACACACACACACACACTCAGCAAACAGACCACATTTTACGCACTGAGCAAAATAATTGCTACCTGTTAAACTGTAAGCGAATGTGCACAGTATCAGGCACCACCGCTTCACTACATATCAAAACATTTCAAAGTCATTATCATCAGAGCTGGGAGCTGAGGGGGAAAAAAGAGGCCAAAATCTGTGTTGTGTTAAACTGTCGTTACTTTACTCCCTTATCCTTATCTCTGCTTTTTCAATGATTAAAATATGAGCTCACCGATTGGAGAGAACAAAGGGATTTCTTTGCGGTGGGAAGTAACTCTCATTCATATGGAAAGTGTGTAGCCAGCCTACCTTTTTGTTCACCTTTAGTATTCAGCTCATGAGTGTGGCCAGTGTGTTGTTGAACAGAAGTCAAGGGAAAGAAAGGAAAAAAAAGTAAAAAAAAAATAAAAAAACACAGAAGAAGAGACATTTCAGCGACAACTTAAGCAGATTAAATCAAATGTTGGCAGTGAGATGCAGACAGAGACAACTTCTCAGCTCGTGTCTGTGCTGCAGGATTTTTCATTTGACAGCAGTGAGTGCAGCTGGCTTCAAGTCCACTGGAGAGATAAAGTTGATTTGCTGTACTGACGAAACCACTTTAGAGCTTTGAACTTTGTGCCTGTTTGCCCCTCTGTGCAGGGATATGTTTGGAGTCTGTCCATGTTGGAGACAGTTAGGAGAGTGTTCCTTCCTGCTTCCTAGACTGAACAGCAAAGAGAGAGAGTGCCTGTGTGTGTGTGTGTGTGTGTGTGTGTGTGTATGAGCATGTGCTATTACAAAACAGTCTTATCAAACCCTCCTGCAATCTGAGTGTGTGTATGAGAGTGTGTTTGTGTGTGTGAGGTCAGTATTAATAGCCTCAGAGCCCCATTTACAATTGTTCTTTTGTTTATCTTCTCTCTTCCCTCTTTACTCCCTCATCTATTTCTCTTCCTCTCTGGGCCACTTTTTACCTCTCTGTCTTTATTCGTCTCTCCGCTGCTCTACTTTTTCCTGTGTCCATTTTCTGCCTCAACACTCCAGTCTGTCCTCATCTTGTTTTCTTTTGAGCTCATCCCTGACACCTAAGTTTTGTTATTTGATCATTTTGAATCAGGTGCCATGTAGGTTCAAATACAAAGTTTATTTAAGTTCAAATTTTCTCATCAGATAACCTTTTCTTTAGTAGGAACGTCATTTAGCTAAAGAGCAAATATGTTATGGATCTGGCAAAACTTGAGTTTCAGTTTTTTAGTTTTTTCTTACTTAAAATTGTTGGAAGCCAAACCAAAATATATTCAATATGTAGGCCTATTCACGTTCAGTCTTGTTACTGGATTCAGAATCCACATGGTGCTATCAAATCCCAACCCTAAAATACACACACATAAAATAAATACATAACCCAATATGCATGATAAATTAAGGTGCCTCTCTCTGTCTCTACCTCCTCTGTTCCCCAGGAAACCTAACGGAGACTATCGCAGCTCTCCCGTCTGCAAGGAACAGAGCCGCAGCCCTATCGAGCGTGTGGTGGTGCCCAGTGCTCTGGGAGTCCACAGCAACCACCTGTACAGCCACGCCCACCACCACCACCACCACCACCACCACCTGGCCAGCTTAGCCGGCATGGACCAGCCATTGGCACTCACCAAAAACAGCACGGTGGAGTCTGCACGTAGCACCACAGCGGCTATGGCAACAGTGCCGCACACAGTCAGTGCCGTGGAGCGCCAGCAGGTAACTTGCACATCCTGTTTCTTTAGTTCTAGTACTGACTACATCTTTAGTAAAACCTCAATTCTGGTAGGTCTTCCACAAGATGACTAATGTGCTTGCATTAGCTGGGCTCGTCAGATGGTGGAGAGTAGAATTTCCTATTTGGCTTGTTGGCCAAAACATTTTTGAAGCCCGGGTGGTCACTGAATCATTCTCTCTCCCTCAGGCTTCAGAATTTCCCTTTTGGGCCGTTTTCTTTACATGAATATTTCCTGCATTTCTAACTCAGTTTTCTTTGTAGTTACTCTTCTCGCACCTGCTCTTGACACAATCGTTTGTTGTTTTTGGAGATCCCTAAATGTTGAGTTTGTGTCCTTGTGTTTCAGAATCGTCCTTCAGTGATCACATGCGCCCCAGCTAACAACCGCAACTGCAACCTGTCTCACTGTCCGGTTTCTCACAACGGCTGCTCAAGCCTCTCTAACAGCTACAGGAGAATCAACAGTGAGTGCACTCATGCAGGTGTTCTTGTGGATGAAGACAGACAGACAGACACGTAACATCCTAGATTGCTGATAGTTACCAAGTATACTATATTGGGCACATGTGTCTCTAAATGTGAATGTAATTTTGTGAACAAACACATTTCCCATACAGTGCAGTTTTTGGGAAACCTCTCCTCAAGTACAAATCACCCTTCAGGGAAAACACAGCCTGCTTTCCACATTCAGTTTGACTTCTTTAACTAGTGAAAAAAAAAATCATCTCTGTCAGCGAGTCTGAGTTTCTGTTTATAGCACATGAGTTATTGTGACGACTCAACAGGCTTTGTTTTACTACCTTGTCTGTTATCTCTCTACGTAAAAAGTCACTTGAGGCCTTAGCCAAACATGCGTCTGTTTTATTTGTCCTGTCTGTGAGTGTCGGCCATGTTTTCTGTGGGTTGATAACTTTACTGTGGCCAGTTTTATGATCCCAGTGAAATCCCTATGATCTCATTGGGGTTAACAGTGAAATTTAAAACGGTTATTTAAAAAAATAAAATAAAATGCAATGAAAAACTGAAGTAGATGTCGGAGTTAGTATTTTTTCCATTGTCCTAAAATGCACATTACCAACGTTTCACTGTGGGAACTAAAAGCTCTCTCCGTCTCTTGCCTTCTCCTATCCCCTCCCTCCCTGTTCTAGCCAACACAGCCTGTGACCCGGTGATCGAAGAGCATTTCCGCCGCAGTCTCGGGAAGAACTACAAGGAGCCCGAGCCCACCGCCACCAACTCAGTGTCCATCACGGGCTCGGTGGACGACCACTTCGCCAAGGCACTGGGCGAGACCTGGCTGCAGATTAAAAACAAGGGGAGCCCCTCGTCGTCCGGCAGCAGCCCAAACTCCTCCCCCGACAGTCACATGGTCAATCACAACCACTCCCCTTCTGTCATCTCCTGAAGGAGGACGGGTTAAAGAGGGATTTGCCTCCCGTTTCCCCTGCCCTCCCAATCATCCCGGCTCCAACACCCATGCCTCCATCACTTTGATCTGTCACCAGCATCCCAGAGGAAATGCCTGCCTGCTGGTCTGCTAAAAACATCCAAAACCCTCAAACCTGCTTTTTCTTTCTATGCACTCATAGAGGATCAATCAAGCAATAACAACAAGGTTGTTTATTTTATTTTCTTCTTCTGTCCTCTGGTATGGGAATGCCAGACCGTAATCAGTAATGGGTGATGAGGTTCGACTTTGGGACTTGACTGGAGCATCGAGCTGCTCCTTTTCTCAATCATTCATCACCCGTGCATGTCATGCTTGAAGCTGAGCAAGTGTCTGTAGTTATATGTACATAGAGAGGCAAGACGGTGTTTTAATTATTAATTTTTCTTCTTGTTTTGTTTGTTTGTTTCTTTAACAGTAGTTCTGTATACTGCTTTTGCATTGTGAGATGCCTGACATTTGAAAAGAAAATTGAAGTGAGAAACACTTTGGAGAAAATAATCACAAACCACCTGACTGTGCTACCAAAGAAACCTCAGACACTGATGTTTATTCACTGCCCACCTCGAAAACAAAACAACAGACAGCCATCTTGTAATCTCCACCTTCTGTTTTATCTCTTTTTTATGTTTTATTTTTTTTCATCCTCTCATTCTCTCATTCCCCCCTCTCTCCTGTGCATGTGTTCTGGTGGTTTTGTTACTGTATGTGTACGCTTAAGTGATCGACTTGGTCTGATTTGCACTACTGCCGTAGTGGGTAAAGGGTGGCTTGTCAAAATTGTAATCTGGCACTGTACACACTGGGACTGATGGCGTGGACGCAATCGGGCATAATCCAGCTTTTGTTGGAACCTCTTATTTGATCTCCAAATTTTAATCTACCTGGATGTAATTTCATTCTGACCCTGACAGAAAAGTACATACCAGGGGACTGGTGGGCAGTATGAAATGTTAGAGATATGCAAAGTAATTTGGCTACCATATGATGTATACAGTATCTCCAGTATTCATAGTATATTGGGATAGTAAATATATTGGACCTCCCAGCCCTGCATACCTGCTCTAGGCTGTAAGTACATCCACTTTTTTAATTAAGCCGTGCTGATTGGTATCGGCGTAGACGAATATATTGCCGCCCCAACAAAAAGCATATAAAACAACTTCACACGCTTATATCTGTGCCAAATTGTTTTTCACAAGCACAGTCAGGTTATCAAGTCAGCTAACTGTTGGTGTTGATGGACACCGCAGCCATTATGAGAGATTAGGCCTGAAAACCCAGTTGTCCAACCTTCACTGTGTTGAAGGCTACACTCTGCTGAACAACGTGCTTTGATGTGTTTCATGGTCTTAACTGCTGACAGTGATGAGGGGATAGATGACGCCGTCACTTTGTGGTTGGGGGAGAAAGAAAAAAAGAGTCTGGTTTCTCGACCTGGGGAGAGATCATTCACATCTCTTCAAACGCGCCTTTTTGTTTTTGTAACTCTTTGAACACAGGTGTAATTATATTTGGCTTACACCCTGTCACCCCTCCCTCTCATACTCACTGTGGTTTGGTAGATTTCTACAAGGTTTGAAGGGTAAACTAATGCTTTTACAGATGCATGTTTTTTTTTTTAATAGCTGGTATCTATTAATGTTTTTAAGCATTTCAATCTTAACTACTATTAGACTTTTCATTTGGACGTTAGTTGTTACTTCTTTCATTGTCAGTAACAGACATAGACACTATACACTCACTGCTGGGTCAGTTGTACTCCATATTATTATTGTTACTGTTATTATTACACTTTTGTAATTGTTTTTCATTAATATCAGTATGGTAACAAACATCTATAGCGGGACAGCCTCCGGACAGGCTCTGTTTAACGATGAGAGCTGCGCTTCTCAAAACCACCTCGACCCGGTAACCGCCACCGCTCATCGCAGTGGTAGCGGTTATAGTGTCGAGTTGCCATTGGGATACGCAGCCCGTAAAGGTTTTCTTAAGATGTTGATCCATCAGTGGTACAGGATGCTACAAACTTCAGCGTGACTAAGCTGAGACACCAAACTGACACAAATTAGTCAGCAGGGCCTTGTTTTCCTGGAAAGCATCTCAGCCTGAGAAGAAAAGTTTCAGAGCTATGAAAAACATAGCAGCGAGATGGTTGCAAACAAAACACTTGATAATTTATGGTTATCTGAATGCATGGTGCGACATCACAGCTTTTTCAGCCTTCGTCAGTTGACTTTTTGTGTCCTGGCTTGGTGTCCAGGCTTTATTTTTTTTGTTACTTCAATGCTTTCTTTTCTGAACAACATTGTATTGTTGCTGCAGTGAAGCTAGACTGCTGCAGTCTGAGAAAATGAAGTGGGAAGAGCCTGTGCCAAGGTGGCAAACATTCCTCCTATAGGGAACTTTGTACAGGCCTCACACACACACCCAGCATCTCCACATCAACACACAGAGCTAACAACCAGCTGGGGCCAACTGTCCCAGGCTTTATTGTGTCTTTAGCAGAATTACAATGTGTCCACTTTTTTTGTCTTTGCATCATGCAAATTTGCAATAAAATCCGTACCGTACGATAAAGGAACAAACAAGCATTTGTGCCATAACAGAATTTAGAGAACTGGGGTTGTAACAGGTGGGCAGTAGAAAAGTAGCAAAGTACAGAATCATTTCATGCCCCTAAGCTGATGTTGAAAGGTGACGAGGTTCATATTCGTTTGTTTTAGGTAATTTTAAAAAAAAATCAAGTACATCCATTAAAGAGTTCTCTCCCTCAGTGTTCTAGAGCGTCCACACATTCCATCCTCAGAACCGATGTGACAGAACACCAGCTGATGGTTAAAGTTCTAGAATCTTCACATACACAACATTTTTCATCGTTTAATCTAGTGAAGACATTTCCATATCAAATAAGTACGTTACTACGCTTTGGAGGTGGGGGCAGTGCTTCAGGAGCTGAGCTTCTGTTAGCACGACCCGTCTCACAGCAATGCCCCCCCCCCCCCCCGATTAAGACTTAACATGCTAGAAAACATGAGGGAAAAGGGCTCAGTGTCATGGATTTTTGTTTTTCTGTTATTATCATTTCACTACCACCCTGTAGGTAGGAGGCTCTCTTTCTGCTTTGACACACTCCCTACACACTGTAGGAAAATCACTTAATAAAAAAAATACTTTTTTATAATAGGTAACTATAAGACCATCATTACGCTGTGCGTAACGAATGTACAGAGAAAAAAATCGTAGGTATTTTTTGAGGAACAATTAATTTGTTAATGATATGTAGCTATTTAATTGTTGGTTTTCCTGTCCTTATATTGTAATCATTGCATTTTCTTTTTTTTTTGTGAAAAAAGTTGATCTTTTTTGTTTATAGAGTTTGTCTTGTTAGAGTAAAGGTTCAAGTGCAGGAACACAGTAAACTTATGAAACCACAGTAAGCCACTGGTGTGCCGGTGACAATCGCTATTTCCATTGGTCCTCAATGTTCTGCAATCATTTAACTTGTGTTAAATCATGTGACTTCTGAACAAAAGTTTCACTTGTGAGCAAATGGGAGGTTGTCCTTTTAGTGCCCTCTTGAGCAATTTGCATGTTTTGCATTGATGGAACATAAATTTTGCCACTAGCCTGGTGAGTCTTGGCGGCCATTTCCAAGTAATTTCCATTGAACTATTAAAAATTAAATAAAATTCATCATGTCATAGTCATGGGCTAGCTTAGTCAAATTTCCACCATTGCATGTAAGCAATATAAAATGTGGGTTTTGAAGGCGTTTTGATGACAATGGGAACTGAGCTACAAGTTAAATCATCAGTCCCATTGAGAACATTTTTTTTGGATTGGTTTATAACACCAAACTTAACTGACCTGACTGCATATTTCTAATAAACATTATGGTCAAGTTCATCTGCTTCTTTACCAGTTGGTGAGGCTGAGATGGGCTTTGGGGATGTCGCCCTTGTATCTAATGTTGCTGTTCCCATCTGTGGAGGCCATTTTGCATCTGTAATCAAGTAAACATGAAAATTGTGCCGATAAATCAAAGAGGAGTCAGTCTTTACTCGTGACTGTACCACATTTTCCAGATCGTTTTTGAAATGGAAATAGCATGTGCTTCGTGGTAGTAACACTCTGAACTGTAAAAGAAATTTGTATCAAGAAATTTGTGGCTCTGTGTCTCCTACTAAAAAGGTTTTGGCAGGCCACCTTTTTTGTACGTAAAGTAGCCTCGATGAACAATAAAATGCTTTTAAACCACTGTCTGACTGTGTGGCTTCTGTAACTGTGCGTTTGTGGTTGTGCAGTGGTTTAGATAGAGATACTAGAAAAAGGGGCATATGGGTATTGGAAAAATGCAGGTACACTGAGTGTATGAAAGGACGTAGCATAGTGTAATAAAGGCACAAGAATGAAGTAGCACACTTGAATTCCACATAAACCACTATTATAAAACAGAAAAATTGTACAGACCTTTTATTCTAGTTTTTGGTCAATTACTTCCAGAAGAGAAAAAGAACGACAAAAACCTCAGACTACTCAATGATAAAATCCAAATCAACATCGGTTAATCTCAATTTTGAGAATAGAATCTGAGGAAAAAAAATCTGAATTTTGGATTTTTTTGGAGTCACAATTCCGACTGGCTAACTTCAAGGTCAAATTCTGAAACGAATCTCAGATCTTTTTTTTTTTTTCTCCACATTGTACTAATTCTCTTCCAGACATATCCAAGCCGCTGTTGACATTTACAATTCATTACACTGAAAACATTGTACATGTTAGCAGTTAAGACAAATACAAAAAGGCAGAGTAGGAAAACCATAACTTGCACAGACGAACACGAGCATGCGTCAACACAAACACCATAAAGACCTTCAGTTTGTCCACTGGCTCTTTTACATTAAACCGTGCAGTTGTAGGTTCCAGGTTGTCCACAGTAAGTACATCAGAAGCAAACACAGTTCAGTCGCTGAAGTTCAGCAATGTCTGTGTGCAGGCTTCCTCATGAGTTAACACCTTTGGGAGAACCAAGCTGGTTTTAGTAATAACTACTGTATGAATCACACTCTCCAGTAAACAGACAGGGAGATGGATGGATTTTCTGACTGGTCAACTGTGTTTCTGTGTTTTCATAATTCATCTGAAGCTCTTTTCTGAACTGAATGAGCGAGCAGATGTAGTATGTTAAAGTCCTGCCTAAGGACTCTCCAGCTAACCCATTAAATGTGTGATGGAGGGACCGTGGGAGGGATTGGACCTGTGACCATTTTAGACAAAAACAATAAAGCCCCTTTATACAAATGCAGAGTGTTTCTGTCTCAAACACTGATTAAATGTGACTGATTACACATAAGCAAGTGAGAGGAAGAGGTACATTCACCCTTACATACAACAGGTTCATACACAATGTGGAAACTTGTCCTGTTTCTAATGTAACAGTGAAAAAACAGACATTCATTGAATATTTAAGCAGTAAAAGCAATCTGATTCTTTCCCTGTTTATTATTTTTTATCATATTACTGCTAAGGGTCTAAACGATTCGTTTGACCTTGAATCCACATGAAGACTAATACGAATTCTAAAGCTTACTTTTCTGAAGAAGTTTTATAATGTACTTGGTTTTGATTTCTTGAATTTTATCAGTGTGTCCGCTGTTGTCCGCAAAGCCCTTGTCCCCTTGTCCTTTGTAAGTGCAAGAATTCTTAAACAAAACAAAAACAGAAAGGTGGATTGGAGGGTTGGAGTGTCCAGTCCTTCGGAGGCTCAGGCTTTGTTCCTCCAGTCCTTCAGATGCTCTCATCATCGCTCATATCCCAAATCTAATGAGAAAAAGACACGACAGAAAAAGATATTAAAAACACGGACGTCATTTTCTTTGTCTACAAAACAACGTCCATATCGTTCCACTAACTAGTCTTAACTCAAGGTCCAATTACTAGTCTTTTCGCTGTCACATCTAATAGCTTTCAGTGGCGTTTGCTCAGTGAGATACGGTAAAGAAAAATCCAGAAAAAGCTAGTAACTGGACCTTATAGAAGTTTTATTGTAAACAAACAAAAGCTATTTTTACATTCAGTGTTTTTCCAAATTGGGTGTGTCCTTGAGGTCTAACAAACCAGACGAGTGCATTCCCTTCCTGCAAAGCCAATTTTTATGTATTGTTTACATTCATGGTTGCAAGCCTGCAATCTTCTGTGCTGCCTTTTAAGTCACACTACAGCGATTTATATCCAACAACGCAATAAGGGCTCTGATCGTGATTAGCCTCTGATTGTGGTCAAGAGTGTTTGGCCTATAGAGGCTGCACTGATTTAATACACTTCTATTTATAGCCATGCAAGTTTGATAGAACTTTAAAAACAGGTGGAGACAGATAACCAGGATAAACAGACAGGATTTCCATCTTAAGAAGTTACTTGTAAGTCACAGAAAGATACACCTCAGAGAACACACAGGGAGCCTGCAGCTCCCCTTTCTTGGCTGCATGGAGAGCTTTGAAAATAATTACTTACAATCACGGCTAAGAGGTTTCTTACCAGGAAGTGACAGCAGCCATGTGACTCTCTCTCTCTCTCTCTCACACACACACACACCTCCTTTCCACTACTATGTCAGTAAACAGCCGCCTTCTTGTGGCAGCAGATTCTTCACATTCTCTCTCTGTAAGACGTAATTCACATACCTCTAACACTGTCTGGAATGTTACACACACATGGCTCAGAGTGCACACACACACACACACACACACACACACACACACACACACACACACACAGGTTTGACACATACACGCTGCATTCCTTTCAATGTGCTGCTACACAACTCAAAAGAGCGGAAATGTGAATTCCAGCACAACAACTGAAACCAAGTGAAACTCAGTGAAATGTAATAGAGTTAGACTTAATGGAGCGAAGATCTTTTTGTGCAGTTCGTACCAACAGGGAATACATTTTTGCACACACATGCAGATCCAAATGCACTATTAGGGGCCTTAAGAAAATCCATATCTAAAAGAGACTGTGAAAAATTTTTACATCATTAGAAAAAAAGTCACACTTTTCAGTCCAAAACCAAAAGATGATTGGCTATTTGATTAATTGACTGGTCGTATAAGCTCCATGTGACGATTACACACACAAATGCCTAAATCAAAACGAAAATCAAATTAAGATTTACAAGGCTGAACTTATAGGTTTCCAAAACTGTTTTTGGTAAGGCTTTAAGTTTTGGGTCCCAAATTACTTCCTGGTAACTTCCATAGGAGTTGAACATGCAGAAATGGGAAATTTGTTAATAAGCGAGCACACAATTCAACATGTTTGAAGAAAAAAAAAAAAAGAGTTTCCGATAAAGAATGAATATTTACATATGTATCCGCGCACTCATTCTTTCAGGGAAATGCTCTAAAATTAGTACCATACTGCATTTTTTTTCTTTCCAGGAAACTTTCTAGGAAACTATGAGTAAATAACAGATCTGTAAAATAATACATGACACTGTTTTTCTCTCTCTAACTCTTAGTGCTTATGTGTCATGCTGGTGAAGAGAGGTGAGTGTACAAAGGAAGTGCGGAGTGAACAAAAAATGAAGGGGATAGTAATGGCTCTGCCTCTTCTGCTCAGAGTATAGTCCACGTCCTCAACAGCACACATCAAGAGCTCTTTAGAGTTATTTATACTGTGCATCCATATTTGGCAGGTTCATGTGAAACGATCATTGTAATACATCAATATAAAATACACAGTACAAAACTCACTGGATGTCAGCCTCACTAAAACAGAGATGAACCTATGATAAATACTGCAAAATAGCAAGAGATGCTTCGAGATGATGCATTAAACCCAGTCCTTGTACTGGAATAGAAAAGGTGCCAGTACTCTGAACCACTGGCTTTTATTTTAGGCAACATATGCTGGTATGACTACAGTACATCCCATGTGAAATCTATTTCTGTATGAAAATGCTTTGTGTGTAAGTTCACGACCAACCAAGGTGCAAATGAAACACATAATTGAAACAATGAAATACAGCCCATTCCCTTTAAATTTTCAACTTTAATATTCGATGTTTGGTTTTAGGTTTAGTTTTTTTTAAGCTTTCTTTCCATAAGTGAAATATGCATTACATTAGCATTAACTACTACCTTAAAAACACCTCTAAAGCTGCGTCTTGTTTGTTTAATCACTCCACAAACCGTTAGTTTAAAAAAACGGTGTATGGTTTGAGGTGGAGTGGTGTGCTGTAACTATTTCTTATAGAACAACAGTTCATTCATCCGCTCAGCACTTCAGCGGAGCGTCTCTGGCTATAGTGTGGGTTGCCACAAGCGGTTGGTAAGCACAGGTTTTAGTATAATGGTAGGCTTCTGTATAGTCAAGATGGCACCAAACCTGGCAACACACTGTGAGGAAAAGACTCCAGGAAGATGTGCCCAGTCACTGTGCATGACTGCTTTTTGCCCCTAAAAACACATTGTCATTGTTTCTGTTTTCTTTCACAGGCTAGCTTCTCAGTGCTTCCAGTCTTTTGTTAAGCTAGGCTAACCATGTCCTCCATACACACAGACATGAGAGTTGTATTATAAAGATAATGGGTATAAGGAGTATTTCTGAAAAAACCTTGAACTTTTGTTTTAAATGACACATGCTTTAGACTTGATTGATCCCAGGGGGAAAACAACTATTCGTACAAGTTACATATAAACCAGTTCAAAATGCATCATTAATTGGCCTTAAGAGTAATTACAATGCCAAAGATAGCTACTAAATGCAGGGCCATAATGTTTGTGGAGAAGTTGTTTCTAACAATAAAAAGGTGGAGCTGCTAAAACCACCTATTGCCTCAGTGGGATCTGCAGCTAGCAACTGAAGCTTGCTACACGGAAGTGACAGCAGCAGCTGAAGTCAAGTTACCGTGGAGACACATTATTCCTTTTCAGTTTCTTTTTCCCCCTTTCGTTGTTTGGATTCCATTCACAACAAGGATGTTTCCAACACTGTTCTCTTTCTCTTTGGCTTTGCTAAGGTTTTAGTCAGAAGCTTACATGTATCTACATCATGCATTCACCAGGGAGGTAGCGGCGGCCATGTGGCCAACAGTCTTTTGTGTCAAAAAAGTTGTCTAACCTGTTCAGCAACATGTTAACCTGAGCAGCAGTCTGCTGTGCACAGGCTAAAACTGAGTGTGTTTCTGTGTTTTATTCCCGGGTTGTTTTCATTATTGTGACTTCAGGAGGCTTTTTCTCATAGTGTAGCCGGAGAGTTGTAGAGCAGTGTGGAGAATGAGGGACAAATTCATATCAAAGCTGGACGTTCGGCATTTCTGCTCCACTGCTGCTGGGGAGCGCGCATCAAAAGGACAGCAAGCAAAGAGCTCTTTGAAACGGAGCGACACTGGAGCCCCTCTCTGGACGGGTGCCATGCCGCACTGATGGCGTGTGTGTGTGTGTTTTGAGAAATCTTTTGTGCAAAATGAAAGAGAGGCGGGGGGCGAGAGAAAGGAGGCGATCTGAAGGGGGGAGACCTTATGTAACATGAATAGCTCCGGCAAAATGAAGCCAACAACTCTACTACACTCTTTCAAGCACGGCTGAGTACTTGGGATGTTTCTCAACCATTTACCTCTGTTGCTGCAATGCATAAGAAGATTTCTGTTAAGCCCAGATCAAAATAAATTACTTCTCGGTTCGGTCCAAGTAGGGAGCTTATTGAAATCAGTAGCTTCTTTTATTCTAAAGTAATTTGTCAAGCAAAAGTACCTTATCTTTTTACACTTTTTCCCAATGTGAAAAACATATAGTAGCTAACAATGTATGTCTAAATACAGCAGCCATGTCAAACTTTGGATTTGTCCTCATGTTGATGAGGTGTGCAATGGGGCTCATATAACAGCTATAATGTATATAAGTATTAGGAATGGATTTGTCTGCTCTGTCGCAAGCTGCAAAATTAGCATGACCAGCTAGTAAGCAAAGAAGCATTTCATACAGTTGGGGGTTACAGGTTATATATAAAAATCATGTATGTTACTATATTGCAGTTTACAGTAAAGTTAGTGGCTCTGTCCTGTTTTTGGATTGAATTGGATTTGGGGAAGTTTAACCTTCAGCAACCCTAGTTAATGTTATCTCAGATAGCATTATATTATCAAGTATCAAGTTCATAATTATATTTAGGTTGTACCAGAATAGGTTTACATGGTTTCATTTTCAAAAAAAACCATCATATTTTTGTCCTAATACATATTGCTAAAAGCACCTCTTTTCACCCTGCTTGTTGAACACTCAAGTTGAAGCATCTCACTTCTATACAATCTTTGTTTGGAGCTGCACTTGCGCACCAACTAGGTAAGGACTACTAGCCAATCAAAAGCAGAGTAGGGTGGGTCCTGACAAGCAAGGTAATGTGATTCAAAACAAAGCAGTTTTAGCTGGTGACTGTGACTTGACTTGACTGTGAAATGAAAGGGGACTGAAAAAAGATTTTACTTTATTTTTCTCATGCATATTTGTTGTTTTGAATGTTCTACCTTTGATACCAGGCTGCTACCAGTATTTGTCATGTTCTGACCATAAAGAAAAGTTTTAAAGCACAATTAACCATTTGACTTCTTTAACTTGCACAAGATGTTTGCTATTTTTTTAATTGTTACTATTGTTATTAAAAACATGGAAAATGTAACAAAAAAGCCATGTGAAAAGTAATTATATTTAACTAATGTTCCTCCCAGAAACTGTGTGTGAAACCAGATACTGTTTTCTTGGATGGGGCACTTAATAAGTTGGGGGCATGGGGTCCCCCAGAAGATTTTGAGCCTTAAACACTTAATTTCCTGCATTCTGGTTAAAATTTCTCCTCCAATTCTGCCTTTTCTGCACCAATTTATGGTGGAAATGTCGAAAAATTCAGGTGGCAGGTGACAATTTATATTATAATAGAATATAATCTAGTGAGGCTCTCAGGCATTCTTATTGCTTTTAAATATTTTCCTCCTGTAGATCAACTTATTTAATATCATCGCTGCTGAGTCAACACACATGATTAAGTCTTACCACCTCTTTTGTGGGGAAGTAACCTATTTAAATGTGTTTGTGGCCCCTTTTCATCTCAGTAATAAATGAATCCGTTTTAATTAAGTTATTGACTGGACTTTATTAGCTCATCTGTTAATAGCTTATCATAACTCAGGGTTTCCCACAGAATGACAGTGTAACTGTGGCGCGGATACAGCATACTAGCATCGAAAACCCAGCTGTATTCTAACATTAACTTAGCGCTGCTTTGTAGCTAGGCTCGTTACATGCTTGCTAATAACTTTTAATAGCTGGGTCTCCGACATTGACAGCGTTGTGTTGGACAGATTTGTGCAGCTGTGTTAACGAGGGAGAGAGAACAAGAGCTCGAGGGATGGAAGAGAGAGACAAGCGAGAGGGTGTGGTGCGCGAATACGCGCTGCCTGACGATTTTAAATAGGCCTAGTAAAACAAAACTAAAATCAATATGTGGCGGTCAGCATTGATATTGTGGCAGGCCGCCACAAATAAATGAACGTATGGGAAACACTGTACTTATCTGCTCATGTTCAAAACTTTCTGCACATTCAGATCTCTCCCACATATCTGAGTTCTCTGAAATGTAAAGAAAAAAAGTCATAATGGGAGACTAACGTCATTAGCCTATTTAAAGAGAATTCATAATATTTTACTACATGCTCTATACTGCATTATGTTACTGATTCGCTGGAAGTATCCCCTCGCCGTCTAACAGACAAAACTGAACGAGACGGGGAAGTGCTCATGCCGGGGGAAAAAGAAACTAACCGACAACACCTGTGATCAGACAGAAAGCTCACGAATAATTCCACACACGTTAACTTCAGCACCTCTGATAAAGTGCCAATGACAATCCCCAACAGAGCAAGACAGGGCTTCAGTTTTTAACATTTTTATAGCCTACTGAACCTACAGTATATGTTGTTTGGCACAAACTGTCTGCGACTCATCACTCGCTGGTGTCGCAGCGAAGTTGTTTTCAGGGTGAGTCTGACAGCGGAATTTCCCTCTTGTAAATGTGTAACCACTGCGATAACAACATGTTCACGGTGTATTCCTCAGAGAAATAAACACTTTTCCACCAAGAAAGAGAACGTTAATTTCCAGAGTTTACACAGTAAACGCCATGTGGGTAAAATTTTAGAGATGATACTCTGACTTCCCGTTCCCGTGAAGGCAGCACAAAGCTGCACCACAAGTAGCTGATGGAGAAAAAATACAGTCTCGTCCAGTCGCAGTGGATTAAACTGTCAGGTTCACAGGATCACAGTTTTTTGCAAGTAGTTTAAAGTTCAAACTCGTATTGTTGTGAATCTTAAGTATAAACTCGCCTTAGAATTTCCAACTAACAAACGCCCCCCAAAAGCAGCTCTGCGTCCCCCCCTTCCAAAATATTGCTTCCAGCGGCCCCCATCGTCCTCGGAACGCCCCCTGGGGGCGGTACCGCCCCCGTTGGGAAACACTACTCTAAAAGTTATAATAAAAACAAAAAGATTAAATAATTATTTTACTATTTATGTCCATATCGCCCAGCCCTAACTCATGCACTGCTGTGTAAAACTAAATATAAAGTACAATTAAAGCTGCAAGCAGCGTTGGGCGGGCCCTCGCACTTGTAGCGCGTCCGCGTGTGAGCTGGCCGAGTTGCACGTTCTGGAGCTCTGCCGGTGCGGCTGTGAATTTCCTACGCGGTTCCGACACCGCATGAAGGTGCTATATGTCACTTCCTGTGTCCCCTATGTGGAGCTACATAGCACTTGCCGCTATGAATATATATCGGTATTGACGTGTAGATGTCTGCGGGGTGGGAGAGTTATCAAGCACGTAAAGTTTGTTTCAGATGTGACCATGTACACTGAACAATAATGTACCCAAACAATAAAATAAATTCCTTTTATATTTCCCTGCCTTGTTGTTTATGTGTACATACAGAGGAAGAATGTGAGAACAGCACACATTTCATCGTTACTGTGTGTTAGAGCATGGGAGAACAGTGGATACTTTTA
>NC_060167.1:16989146-17034070 GCF_021292245.1 Micropterus dolomieu | reverse complement strand
GGATTCTTGAGGCTTTTTTGTGCGTCTTGATACGATACATGTCCCCAGAAAATTTCGTACATGTAGGTTGAACGTGAACGAGGGGCTAATCATTTCCAATTTTCAAGGTGGCGCTAGCGAGTCATTTTGCCACGCCCATGTGCGAAACTTGTAGAATACGAAATTTTTCACCGGTTCTGACATGTTTGCAAATTTTGGTGAGTTTTCGAGTATGTTTAGGCCATGTCATTTGGGCCTACTTTGCAAAAAAAAAAAAAAAAAAAAAAAAAAAAATATAATCCGAGCAGATTCAATAGGGACCTCGCACGGTCGTGCTCGGGCCCTAATAATAACAGAAAAAAGTAACTTACACATAAAGACAGTTTGCAAGAAAACGATGCCGGATCAAACTTAAGTTTCACTTTCACTTTCCGGCCGAGCTGCTGCGTTCCATTTACCTCGGAAGTTGGAGGTCGGAGTAGGGAATGACGTCACACCCGAGTTGACGGCGTTCCAGTTAACGAGTCGGAAAACCTCGCTCGGCCAGCTGTTTGTTAACAACTAGCCAGGTTAGCTATTGATACGCCGGTTGATTAAAAAAAAAGCATTGTGCAGTATTTACTCACACTAAACACTGTAGCAACACGTCCACAGACAGCAGCTGGACAGCACTTCTATGAGACACAAGTACACAGAAGTACTAATAAACAGTATAAACTACAGCTTTCAGTAACTGTTGATACCCCGACAGCCATCTTGGATCACGAAGTCGGGGTAGTGCGGTAGTCCCGACTTTCCGAGTCGGAAATCCGACTTCAGGGGTCATTTCAGTTGACAGTTCCAACCGGGAACTCGGAAATTCCGACTTACCATATCAAATGGAATGCACAGGCGCACCGCTATAGAGAGGTGATCCATAAGGAAAACAAATCACGGTGAAAGACATATTTTAGAACGTTATTTTAACCTGTAGTTATAGATAATTTTTTGGACCTGTGCAAATGAGAGGAGGGCGTGATGTAGGCTACAGTTGTTTGAGCTAGACAGAACGATCGGATCTTCCTCCAACCACTTTAACTTGCGTCTCCCAATCTTGCAGCCACAACGTCTGCAGCTAACGTAAACGTAACATTGCCAATTACAAAAAAAAAAATCATACAAATACATGCTAATAAGGCGTTTTAGTCGACTGTGCGTGACAATTTTCTCACCAGCCTTAAACGCACCATCGGCAAATTTAATACCTACAGCAAATTTAAAACAATTTAAGACCTTAATTTCCCCGATTTTAATTTTAAGCTTTTTTAAGGAGCCGCGGGAACCCTGGTTTAACGGTAAACCATGGTAAAATTACCGACGGTTATTATTACCGTACACATTTTAATTACCATGACAACCGGGTACGGTTAACCGCGCTGTTATAATCTCACGGCAAACACTGTCCAGAGTCTCCCAGACGCAGGCGCGCATGTGCAGAATGCAACGTGGGTTTGTTTGGGTCAATGACAACATGGTGGAAGACGACGCTGCAGAGATTTTTCAGTCACTCTGAAGTCTGGTCGTATTTTTGTTTTTATGAGAGTGCTGAGGGAAACTTGATTGAAGAAAATGACCTTATAGTGAACATAGGGTGAGTGAACTTAGAGAGAGTTTAGAGAAATGTCAATTTGAAGATGTCAGTTTGGACTCTGGGAAATTGTGATGTGTTACTATTTCAAAGACTGAATATCAATTATCAACAAATTAACAACAATAAAACTAACAGTCAGTTGCCACCTTTGCTTTAATTACATCTGTCCTAAGTGGTTAACCACCACACCACACCACACACACATACAGACACACACCATGACAGCACTGCAAAGGGATTGGCAGTAACACAATCAACACATCTTTCACTCTGAAGCAGCCTTATCGCTTCAGGACCTTGAGTCACTGCAGGTTAAAAAAGGAAAAAGGATTGCTGGATGTTTCATAAAGTCCTACAGTAAGCTGCATGTAATCATTGTGTGAATGTGTTTGTGTCTGTAATCACTCGAGCTCCGGATGATGTGACAACTATAATCCAGGCTATCTGTTGAAACAAGGCTGGGATCTGATCAGATAGAGGAGGTTTTAGCTGGCAGCCGAGGCTGGCGCAGTCACCGCCAACTCACTGCTGCCGCTGATTATTGTTCCCCCACAAATACAACACAAGCCTCAGCATGAGAGTCAATATTTAGCAATACTTACCAGTCTGCAGGCCCGGGTCAAACCACTGCTTCTGGAAAAGTAACGTCAGACCTATAAAATATTTGCTGTCTGGCATTTATCCTGAAGCAACTTTTCAGATCACTGTGATTTCAATGACTTTAACACTTTCACAGGCTCAGGGTTGTTGTTTCTTTAAGCGAGCAGATTCAAAACACTGAGTCTACTTACAGGAACACATCCTAAGTGCGGGTGGCCCCAGTGGGAATCCAACCTCTAAAGCCATTTAACTAGGCAGCGCTACACAACCACTGATGGGCTTTGATATTAAACACACATCTGCTTTACATATTAGAACTGACACCAAAGCGCAAAGTCAAGCTTTCATCATGGAGACTGGCTCCATCTGATAGGCAATTAGTGGACCACACAGAGTGACGTGGTTTATGGCTGCTGGATACAACAGTGTGCTGCTGTTTGAGGAAGAAAAGTAAGAAATACAGTCTATAAATTTCTGTTTTGTTCTTGTGATGTTGGGTAGTTTATGTGAGTTTTTACAATAAACTGTGTGGACTGTGACTGACAGGTGTCATTACAAACGGTATGAGACACACTGTCAACCCACTGCTCTCTGGAAAGATGACAACTTACTGTTAGCCCTTTTCAGACATGGAAATCTAACCTTGCTGGCGGCTTCTGCTTGTTAAAGTGATGGCTTTTTGTCATTCAGACACGGGGTGTACATTACGTAAATGTTTGCTATGGTTTTGGTTTTATCCAGTCATGACGGGACATTTACAGACAGAGCCACAGTGATTGGGTAAAATGTGCACCTGCTGCCGAGTGGTGAGTTGAAAAGTAGAGTGTTGTCAGGCTGCATCCCTGACAGATTTTAAAACTTAATTTGCCAGTGAAGCCTTAAATAATGAGCACAGTAGCTCGAGGGACACTTTCCCCTCTATTTACAGGGAAGGTTCTCATACATTTTCTCATTAATGTCATCATTTACTACAGAATTTTACTGCTTATTTCAGTCCAACTTAGCACAAGCACAGAATGAGCAAATTTTAAGTTGAGACCTTTAATTCGCAAGTGCTTTTAAATACGTTGCTGGATGTTTATTCAGTTGCCATAAATGAACATAAAGAATATCGGGAGGGTGTGTTGGTCTGACTATCGTTGTGGGTGTATGAGCATTTCTTTTGGCTTTTGCCCAGCACGGCAAGGGTAAAAAATAAATCTTACATGAGAAGAATCTCATCAAGAACTTTTCATTAGTTTATTACAGTTACTATAGGAAAGAAAACAAGATGCACATTTAATCTGTGTATTTAACCTAGAGCTACTGTTGCCTTTACAATAATGTTGTTAACATTCAATTCAGACGTGTGTTAAGAAAATATTACTAGGTCTTTATTCAGCCCTGCAGTGAATTAAAACTCACACAGGACAGGAGTAAAGGCTCAAACAGTCACTGTGTTTGGAGAAAGTACGGAAACTGTTGGTTTTTAATATCACAAATTCAAGTTTTGTCAGATAGCTGTCATATTCATAATCAGTATTAGATGAGAAATAACCCATCCAGATCATGTTTGACAATGAATTACATTTTTACAGCTAAATATGGAAATATGATGGTGTTTTTAACTACTGTAGCAGGGATTTCAGCAAATACTTTCACACCACAGATTATACAGGCTGATCCTTTGAAATGGCATAATCATCGTCTACAGAAAGTCCCAAACTGTGTTAATTAATTCTTTCTTATCTAAATTAAATATAATTTAAACCTGATCAATCTTTGACCATGGGGAAATGAAAGAACTGGGCAATTAGTTTAAACTTCACAAAGGGGTGTCGGCCATGGAAATTCTTGTTTCCTCTAACAAATGATCTAACATCTGTTGACCAGGAGGATGCGTTTGATGGTTTATGGTAATGACGAGGTGGTGGGGGGTGCTTCCTCTTTCATCCCCTCTCATTCGGCCCCCTGAGGGCGGGTTTAACATTCAGAAAGGGGAGGAATACCCACACTGCTACAATCAAAGAGAAATGAATTTGTTTGGAAGTCAAAACAAGACCTTTAACACACTTGGTTTTGTTTTCTGCTCAGAACAGCTTGCTAGTAGCCAAACCCCTTCACACTTCCGATCTCATGTCCCTTTACATGACTGACCATACAAGTTTGGAAACCGACACAGATTCAGTCTCTTTTTTCCTCTCATCTCTTTTTCATTCTTTACCTCTGCACTAGCAAACCACAATCCACTCATCATGGAGACACAATACCTAGGAAACACACTGAACTGGAAATTACCTAAACAACAAAAACAAAATCAGGTGTGTGTTTGCATATGCGTGTTGACCTCATAATGCTAAAATTGCTTTGCAACCCTGGATGACCACTCACCCTCCCACACACACACCTACTGATGTGCGCGCACGCACGCACGCACACACACACACACACACACACACACAAACTGTGGGTTCAGGGATTGTTGCTGTAAATAAATAATGTAGTTTGGGTGTAGCCTTTCTGAGGTTTCAGTTTCCGGTATGGAGGAGTATTCAGCTGTGAAACGAAAGCACTTTGAAGTACCAAATATGTGATAAGGTTTACAATCACCTGAGGGGCGGCTGAGGGAACAACATTTCATCTTCATCTGGGAAAAAGAAGAAAGCTACTTCCAGCTACTTTTTTAAATCTTAACTTTGGGCTCAGTTCAAACTATGTAATGGTGTGTGACCATACCATAGTTAAAAAAGCGTAAGCTTGAGTTTTATTTATTGAATGTGAGCAATGAGGACTACAGGAGTCCTTTCACTTGAGATTGGATATATTGAGAATCTTGCCACTTTTCATGTGGCAGACACTCTATTTCCTTTTTTGTGTCTTCCACTGAGGCACTGCACTTCTACAGTGAGCACTTTTGATGGCACACAGATTGAACTAGACATGTAAATATATGCAAAATATTTTTCTTGTCTGACTGCAAGGACTTCTTGTGCATTGCTCAGCGATTTGAAGCTTTAAAGTCTGGAGTGGTCACGTCTGCATTACATACCAAATGTTGATGGACTGTTCTTTGACGGTTTTTAACCATACTAGTGGCCTGTAGAGTTGCCCATGCCACTGTCTGTTGGTTGGTCCACCACTTTGTCCCACAGTGAAATGTCTATGCAACTATTAGATGGCATGATATTTTGTACAGACGTTCCTCTGGTGCCACAATGAGGTTGACATTTGCGGTTCAAAGCTTTCAAGAACATAAACTCTAAATACTTTGGTGATCCTCCGTCTTTTCCTCTAGCGCCACCAGCAGGTCACCGTTTTCACTTATTCAGTGAAATATCTCAAAATCTCTTTGATGGATTGACACACCCTTTGCCCAGACATTCATGGTTCCCTGATGATGTATCCTAATGCCAGTGGTGATCCCCTGGCGCAACTATGAGGTTGACATCTTCGTTTTTTTATTGAAATATCTTGACAACTATTGGAAGGATTGCCATACAATTTGGTACAGACATTCATGGTCACCAGACCATGATTTGTAAAAAGTTTAAACCTCTGACTTTTCATCTAGCATCATCTGGTCAAAATCTCTGTTCAGTCTATCCAGTACTTTGATTTATCCCCATTTTGCAACACATGTCCAGCTGAAGCACGACCTGTCACCAAGATGGAAGTGCTGCATGTTATCTGAAGTAACGTGTCGAGGTTACTGTATGTGGCTCCACAAAATGTCAGGGGTCCATCTCTATTCCAGTACGTGTGCAAACACTAGCTGTGTTGAGGCTCCAAGCTCAGAAGTTTTACTAATTCACATAATGTCTTGGCGTCCTTCAAATGTCCTTGTCCTGCCCTCTCTACTGACCCCTTCAAATATTATACACACTATCATGTGTGAGATTGATGCCCAAAGTGCCTTTTTAATTAATGCAAAATTTCCTTAAATTATTTATTTTTAAATTTGTATAGACCCTTTTGTGAAGACCTGCCTAATCAAACTATTAGTAAAATGAATGAATAATAATTTCACAGTAAATAAAATGACCCACATAATAACCTTTCACCTGATGACCTCATCCGTGTCGAGCCCTCCCGTTCAGACACCGTTAGTGATTCAGCAGCACCTACAGGACACCTTCGATGTCGCCGGTAAGTGAGGTTTGCTGCAATGTGCTTGTTGTGGGTTGGATGTACAGTTGTTGTGTATATTGTTGTGTGTTGCCTGTAGAAGTAACATTAGCTACCGGCTAACACTATGCCGACAGCTAACATTACTTCTACACACAGATAAACAATGGTGCTCTGTTCACTTGCTGTTTGAGGGAGAAAAGTTTCACGGGCGTCGAGAGGTCTGATCTTTTTTATGTAATTTGACTAAAAACTTTTCACTTGAACTAGGATCATTACTGTAACTTAATAAAAGCCTTGTGCCTTAAAATAATAATAGTAACAACATTGGTAAAACAGGCTTATACTGATACTTATTTCTCCGACTTATACTTATCAGCCCTTTTTTATAATGATCATTAAATTCAGAACAGTATTGGAATAGATTTACATTTTAACAGCAACAGTATTGATTACAACAGCAAAACTGCTATATAAACTCAATAACTGGACATATATATAAAAATGGCAGTGTCGATGTAAAATAAAGCATATTCCTGACATCAAATTAAAGAGTGAAAAAGAAATGACCCTATTAGATTTCAGAAAAGGGTATGAAATGTTAATGTCAAAATTGAATTCTAGTTCATTTATTTAGATTTCTGATTAGACCTATAATCAATAAAAATCCAAATACGTATATCTCAGATTCACAATGCAATATATAAAATCATTATCACAATACTGCATACTGTGGACACACAAGCAAACACACAGACACACAGACCTCTGTCTATAGATTTATTAGCCTCACTCTTACCCCTGCCACCCTCATCCTTTCCCTCGTTAATGTCTCCTTCTCAGGAATCATATCCTATGTTTGTTTTAATATATCAACTCACAGATCAGTAGTATCAGCAGCAACAACAACAACAGCAGCTTGTCTTGCAGAAAGCTGTGCAGTAGTTTATTGGTATCTGAAGAAGAGATTATACTGTGAATTTCTATCCAGTAGGCATCCATGCGTGTAAAGGGTTGCTGATAGAGTGCCTACATTAACGCGGACACAGAACTGAAGCCAATTCTTTTGATGGCTTTCGAAAAAAAGAGAATCTTCTGGGTCCTAAAATGATTGATGTCTTTTTTCTTTGTGGGTTGCACAGCAGGCTGGCAACAAGTCTATTTAGAGTCCCTAATTATTCAGTAGTCTACCATTTCTGATCCATTATGGTTCCTGCACAATTTATAGGAAAATGTTGCTGGAAATGTAATTGGCTAAATAAATATTCAGACTTAATCTTGGTCTGGGAAGACAGTGTGTCATGTTCCCGTAAAAAGATCAGCTAGGATTAAGAGTGTTAAACCCTATTTTGTGAGTCTCTTCCAGTAACACACTTAAAATTATCACACACACACACACACACACACACACACGTACATTCGTACGTACATGCAGCAAATGTACACAGGCACAGATGCTGATGAGTGCATGTGCATACCCACTTTAAGTAGAGAAAATGACCTCGTGGCCCAACATAACTCCAACTATTGCTGCATTCCCAACTACATTCCTGAATTCCCCTCAGACATTCCTGTACAATGTGGCGGGAATCTGCAGTGTGGTGGTTTCACCGATGGAGAGGCGGTTTTAAAGTAGGGTGAAATGGTAAAAGGTCAAATCTCTTACAAAGTCAGGAAAATAAGAGTCTATATGTCTCATAGTGAGAGAGAAACAGAGTGGGACACAGTCAAGAGTGAATGAGTGCTCGGTATTCAAATTAGATACACAAATGAGTAAAACATTTTTTAGTAGTTCTGGGTTGTACATTCAAATGAAATTAAATGAAAGAAAAATGAATGAAATCCACTGCGTCCAGTCTTCGCCTCCGAGGCTGGGCAGTGTTGTTTTGAGCTGAGCTTTTTATAAATTAAGTTGTAAATGTGTCAACACATGCCTTTAATTCTAAACAAAAAGTATAATCAATAGGGGCATGGTACACTAAAATACAAATACATCAGTGGTGGATCAACCAGATATTAGCCGTTACAATATTGCAGCCCTTTGCTTTGTGCTGCATTTGGGAATTTATGTAATAATGACAAAGTCAACAACTGTATCTAAAACAAACACTCGTGGTTTATTTTATCTCACTATAGATCTTAGCACGATATTCTGATCTACAGTGCACGCGGTGCACAAAACTGCCTTCAATGTGAATAACCTGTAAGTCACTTTTAGGTGATACATGTCAGAGCCCATGTGGGGAGGGCCGTCATATTCTTTGTATGCCGCTTTTTCAGGCCTTCATTTTCTCCTCATTACCACTTCAGGCTATCCAAAGCCATCCAACACTAAAAACATACTACTGAAAGACTCTAAAGTCCCTAATGCCTTCTGTTTAATAAAAGTAATGTCCTCAGGCAGCATATACAATTCCCCACAATAAGTAGAGCTTTGGCTAATATTGCTTGGCAGTAAAAACACTCATTTGATAAAGTAGTTCCAGATGCCTCAGTGGATACAAGATGTTGGGACTTTGTGAACCAGATTCGAAGCTGTAGGAGTGTCTGATTTGGACGTAGAGGAAGTCGCCCAAAACTGGGAACAGACTTTAAAATTGTTTAAATGTCTAGACATCCCACACACACACAACAACTATTTCCACCAGCATGCTCAGGGACAAGGGACATGTCGAATGACTGAGGACAGTCTATGATTACAGTCACATCCTGGATGATCCCACAAGAACAGCAATTCTTGTGTGTTCATGAACCAAAACAGAAATGTTCGAGAAACAGTACGACATTTTTGGAAATACTCTTTGCCCAGACTCCATCCATCTTGGTCAATAACTCACGGTGATCATATAACACATCTTAATGTGTGTCCTCGTCTGACGGGCAGTGCCTCTATTGTCTCTGCAGTCAAACTACTATAAAAATGATCCTGTAGAGCCTGAAATTGCACTTTTCATGACAAAAAACATTGTAGTCAAAAACTCAAGGCCTCAATAACCCCAACCTCTACATAAGATAGCAGCCTGTCACGTGGTACACACTAGCTATTCCTTATTTGAGGGAAAACTAAGCGAGCCAAATGTAAACTTTTCCCACATTGAATGTTTCCCTTGTAATACAGTATGTCTGGACTGAGATCACAAAGATTTAGGTAGCTTTATTCTGCCCCTTGTTTTAAATGATCATTTTGTGACCTTCCATTTCCTGCAGTGATCCTGTGCGTGCTCTCTGGTGTCCACATTGTTCCAGGCTACAACCCTCAGGGGGGAACACAGTGAACAGGCCACAGTGTTGGATCTGACTGTGTGTGTGTGTGTGTGTGTGTGTGTGTGTGTGTGTGTGTGTGTGTGTGTGTGTGTGTGTACGTTCTATTCACTGAGACTTGAGACAGGAAGAGGAAGAGTTGATGGGTGGAGAGAGGAAGAGGAGGGGCACCTACTAACCTAACCTGCCCTTTCAGCAGCACATGTCCTGTCCCCTGGGTTAGAGACAAAACTGACCCATACACCCACGTTAAACGCTACAGGCACGAACCATGACTTCATATTCAATCATACAAAGTGTCTGATCGCACTGACACGCTATGATTGTGTGGTAGGGTTCACATAATACACACCTTCTTAGTTTCCTTCTGAACTTATTAAAATAATCAACCAGCTCAGCCAATCACCTCTTTCTTATTAAACTTGCTTCCTAATTACCTACTGCACTCTAGGTATTGATTATACTACTGAATTAAGTGCTAGCAGCATAGTAAATGTGTTTCAATGACTGAAAAAGTTTTTAATCCTGCTTTTAATTTCATGACATGAGAGCATTATGTGCTTTATGGTGGATACAGGCTGTAAACACATAGTGGAAAGGCATATGATTATTGCATGCCGGGGGTACTCAGAAGTGTTTGTACTTATTCTGAACAACTACACTCAAAGTTTGAGTTAAAAGCTGGACGCTCGACGAAGAGAGGGCGGAGACGTGATATCGTTGAAATATGGGAATAACAGTGGACATTTTCAGACAGTCTCTCTTGTCGTTGTCTCCAGTGTTGCATTCTGTTGCTCAGATGAAAAGTGACGGAAATAGTTGTATTAAGAATGAAAAAAAGACAGCTGGAGAGAGAAGTTCAAACTCCGGCTCCTTTCTCACCTCCCCACAGCTGGCCAATCCCGGTGAGAAGTGGATGTGAATGTCAGATCATCGGGTTCGGAAAAGTAACAGAAATGGTCGAACACATCCCTAATCAGACGTCGGAAAGCTGTTGGCGAGGTTTACTGGCCTCTTAAAGTGAGATATACCTACAAAAAAAATGCGCTGAAAAGGCCATTAATACTTAAGAACGCTACAAAGATCCTAAGAGAAACTTCATTATTGTCATCATCAGCATCATGATCATCATTATTATGAGAAGTTTAAGATTACCAATGACTACGTTTCTTGTTATTGTAAGCAAATTTGATAAGAAAACTAGAATCAAAAATGTCAGTACCTCAATACTTATCGACTTTCTTTTAAAAAAAGACTCGGTAAAACAGCAGGGCACTGCAGATCACTCAAACAAGAGTAAATAGTACATTATTTGAGGACTGCTTTCAACTGCAGATTAATACACACATGTTGCTCTGGCAATATTTTTTTGAGATTGTGTCAAAATAAACTTGTTCATCGTAATGAAAGAACACGTCATCCAATGTAGTTTGGCTAAATTATGTGTTTTTATACAGAGCTCTATGGCACAGAGGAATAAGCTGCTGTATATCAGGCTCTGGCTACATAAACATGGTTTTGGTATTTTTATTGGATATGTAGACTAAACAAAAATTTTGAAATATTGACAGCTTTACCCCTTAATTTGTGTTGTAGGTTTCATGTAATACACAACTGTTTAGTCTGTTTCTGAACTTGACAAAATAATTAGCTATTGTTTATTTTTTAAGCCTAATTACCTACCACATGCTAGTTATTTATTTTATACTGTAAAATAAGAGTCCTAATAGTGTGGCTCACCTGTGGCTTCGGCCAAAAATTCATTAAATGTGATTCAGCTGGAAAAAGTATGAACACTGCTTTTAATGTTGTGACGGGACAGCAGTGTGCTTTGTGGTATATCCAGGCTACAGCCACATATTGTATCTTACTAATCTGAGACTGGATGGTAAGAGAGTAAGGCAAGGGAAAGGGTGATTGACAGAAGAGAGGGGAGAAGAAGCCTGAGAGAGTCAAAAGGTTGAAGATAGGTTTAGAAAAGGGACATCAGAGGGAAAAGTGAAGGATAAAAGTGGCCGGTAGTGAAAGTGGTTTGACACTGCTTAGGAGAGGAAAGAGATGGTTTAGAGGAGCTCTTGTGGGAACAGAGTTAGTGTGTAGGTCCCAGCTGAGGTCGCGTCCCCTGGCTGTGTTTTCATAAACTCTTGAGTCTCGGGGTAAAAAAAACAAAGCACCAGCACTCACAACTGTCGGCCCAGATAGCAAACCAGGGAAACGACACACTAGGAAGTGACGCAGCATCCGTCTTTTCCCTGCTCTTCCCATTTCCGAATAAAGGGCGGATGCTCGTTCCTCTTACCTATTTCCCTTTTCTTTACTCTTAAGTTGGTCAGACTGCTGCCACCACCTCCCCTTTCTCCCTCTTTTTTTCTCAGAGTCATAAAGGCCAGCTACAACAACAAATGGAGTCTCTCTCAGCTGGGTGTGGTGGCCTGCGGAGCAACAGCTGGGTCCGGTTGTTTCTCTCGAGACACCGACTGACTGCTCGCCCTCGTTTTCAGGACAGCTCTCCTTCCATATCCTTAACTTCTTAAATATTTAGCCTTTTTGCGCTCACATTGTCCGGACTGCTGTCCTCTCTAAGCACTTTCTCTGAACTGATCACTGATTTTCAGAGAACGAATCTATAATTTTTTAAACTTAAACTTTCTTTGACGTATCCCCTCTCTCTTGAATCATCTTCTCTGTTAAAAGTTTGGATTTTCTTTTGTTCCATTTGCGCTGCTTTTCAGTTCTCTCTCTCTCACTTATTCTGTCAGTCCCCATCTCCCTCTCCCCCTCTGTATCTCCCACAGGCCACCATTTCCCCCTGACACATTTCCTGTATACTAGAAAAGGCTATCAACACATTTTCTGAGTCATACAAGTGTTTCATAACTCCACCAGTTTCTCGTACAAGTCACAAAATTAACTACATACTGAATCACAGTGCAGGCATGCAATTTTGAATCATTTTCTAAACCTAGAGTGATGACATTAGAAATGTTTTTACTATCTATTATCATTTATGACTGTAATGAGGATGATTTCTTCATATCACAGTTGCTGTAAAATAGAAATTAAAAGTCCCAAACAGTTTGAAGCCTCCATTTAGTTCAGTTGCCTCTGGTGAGGCATTGTCGTGTGTGTGCGTGCAGTCAGGATAAACTCTTCCTAATGAACCGTTGTCAGCAATAACAGATCAACTTCAGAGGCTGTGTGTGTGTGTGTGTGTGTGTGTGTGTGTGTGTGTGTGTGTGTGTGTGTGTGTGTGTGTGTGTGTGTGTGTGTGTGTGTGTGTGTGTGTGCTGCCAGTTCAGACCTGCCCTAGGTTTAATTACAGCCAACTGATGTGTGGTCAGAAGAGCAATCAAACACTAGTAGAGTCCCGTGGGCACACATACATGTAGGTATGCCCACACATACAAAGACACACACACACGCAGCCTCTGAAGTTACATACAAACACACTTCAAGAGGATAAAAATTAGGGAAAAATGCCCTCTTTCTTTCTCTGTTGGTTTAAAAGATCTCCACACACACAGTTCATGGGAGAAAAGAGCCTCATAACCACAGTCAAGGCAATCTTTTAGTCTGACGCTAAGAACACCAGACAGTCAGTCTTTCATTACAAAGACTCCTTCACTCTGTGAATCAATCACTGACAACAACTTCTTCTTTATGGAAGATTATACATTTTAACACTTCAGAGATGGCAACTGTGACAGATCATTTTGGAAAAGCTTTTGGACTCAATGCTGGGAACCATGAGGCTGAATAGACTACATACAGATGTTCATGAATAGTAAATAATAATAATAATAATAATAATAATACTGGTTTTGTAACATTTTACTATGTTTTCAATAACAAGTGTCACAATACATTTACGCATTCAGTATAATATTTAGCTTTACTGAAGTGCGTCATCAAAGTGATTTGGTTTTCACTTGAAAATTAGCTCAGAGGAAATGATGTCGGTCACAGACATGTGTATACATGAACAAAACGTTAGAGGAACCAGGGGAACAAACATGCATACATACGTGTGTGTGTGTGTGTGTATATATATATATATTTCTGTTTGTGTATGTCACTGTGACTTATCTAAACCAGAGGCTTGATGCTATCATTGTCTTCCATGTGCTGGACAGAACGGCATCAGTGGGAAAAGATAAGAACTGGTAATGTGACCAGATGTACATTGTGTGTGTGTGTGTGTGTGTGTGTGTGTGTGTGTGTGTGTGTGTGTGTGTGTGTGTGTGTGTGTGTGTGTACGTGCGCGCGAATGCATTTCTTTATCAGGCCAGAGCTCCAGGGCAGATTACCTGTGACCAACCAGGAAGGCTAGAATCAGGCTACACAAGATTCAGACACGCTCATGCAGGCACCAACTTACACACACACACACACACACACACACACACACACACACACCCACACAACTGGCTCTTATCTCTGTCTTTGATGCAGCTGGAGCGTTTTTCTGTATCAAACATCCAAACCAGGAACAGAGGAATAAACAGTTCTGCACTCAGATGGGATTCATGAAAAGTCTGCATGCACACACAGTACAATAGTTGGACTTCTTCATTAAACATGTAAAGCATACTTAAGTTTGCATGCGCAAGAAATTGCTTAAGCACTTACACAAACAGGAAAGCAGGACCAAATTACCACTTTTAATGTTTAACCATTATTCAAATGACAGCCATTTTAAGATGGATTAGTTGTGATAAATTCTCTTAGTGAAGCAAAACTAGGTAAGAGCAGAATGGCATTATGTTACTTTACATTCAGATTTCATATTTAGGCAGCTGAGAGGGATTCACAGTCTAAATACATCAAGTGATTGTTAGTGTATGAAACAATAGAGCATTAACAGGACACAATGTATGCTTCCCTCACTGATAATATTTTTTTTCTTTTTTTTTCTTACTCCCTCTTCCGTTGTATAGAAGGGTTTTATTTATTCACATATACATACATATATTCATATGCACTTGCAATATAACAAAGAACAAAGAAGTGATCATATATGTGAACTGGTCCCCAAAGAAGCTATCTAAAGCTTATGCTCGGGGGCCATTACAATACGCTTATTATTATTATCTTATTATTATTATCATTGCATAATTATTTTGTATATGTATTTACATTTAAATTTGTTCAAATACCATTTCTACCGGCAAGGATGATGTTATGCTTCCATCACACTGACTATAAAAATTGATGTCGTCAAAAATAGTGAATGATTTGGATTTTCTGCATTTCAATGCTGTGTGCAAGAAAATGGTAGACAACAAATAAAAAAAATAAATTATAAAATGTTGATCATAACAACATTCAAGAAGTCAATTTTAAAGAATGCTTTTTTCATATGCAGCTGTGTACTTTAGATGATGAGCCTCTGTAGCAAAACGATTCCCATGATGTGTGAGCTTTCGGAAGTGAAAGTCCATTCTAAAAGTGCAACGCTGACACCGATACTGAAATAGTCATTAAAAGCTACCGAAGGGGACGAAGAGTAGGAGCTAAACAGGGACGACTAGACTACTACTCAGTCTGTCGCAACCCAGTCATCTGTCTGTCTTAACTGTCTATCCATGCATGCAGCCAGCTGCCAGGCCAGAAGAAGGCATCGCTCTGGACTGACTGGCGCCGAGGAGGAGAGGCCATGTATAGGAGCAGGGCCACTGTAAATTTTCCCGTGTAGTGAAGGAAAAGTTGTTTTTTAAAATAACTCCCCTATGATTATTGGTCATTCTGAATGTGCCCCCTTGGGATCAAAATGTGAGATGGCTGTCCTGCGGGCCCCGCGTTCCCTTTGCCCACTCCAGCCCTGTATATTAATAACATACAGCCCACCAAAGTAGTATCCCTGTGAAGTGGAGTAATATGCGTGCCAAAGACATTCAGATCTTATCACCTGCTATTCTTCACACTACCCTCTTCATCTATTTAATCTCTGTTATCTCCATACCATATGCAGAAGTAAAGAAAAAAATCTTTTAAATAATAGTGCAAAACTAAAAGTAGCATTCAGGTAGCCTAGTAAGTCACTAATCTAGGAAGAAGTAGAGTGAAGATCTTTGCTTCTTATGGTAACAAAATGAGACAAAAGAACAGGATACTCACTGAATTTAAATATGAGTTCTGTTTTAAATATGTACTGTATGTATCCCAGGTATTTATATTTGAATGGCATTTTGCTGACGGTAGTACCCTATAATAAGGGAAACACTGAGCGGCTTATGCTAGCTCTGAGACTCATATTACCTCAGCTACAGAAAGAGGATACCCACCTGATGAGTATCTGCCATGACACAGCCTGTGTGTTATTTAACAGATATCTCTGTTGTCCAGGTGTAATATAGACTCAGTGGGACTCTTACAACATGGTGAACAAATGTAATAAAATAAGAGTAAATTAGGCCTATTCCCGAAAGTTGAAAGACAACTGGGTATAAAATGCCTAGTGTCTCTCTTTTGTGATTTCAAGCTCTAGGCTGATTACTATTTTTAACTACAAATAGTGAATTATTTAAGTATGTAATCCTTTACCTATGTGGAATTTAGGCACTATAAAGATAGTATACCCAATACTGCAGGATAAACCCAGGGACCTTTCAAACAAGTTGTTGTTTTTATCTTGTTTGCCGTAGCTGTCGAATTCCTTTAATTTTAAATGTTTTTCTGTTTGTATGCATTTGTCAGCCCTCAGCAGGACAGGCTTTGTGTACATCTCGTTTGAGTGTGTGCTCTGGAAGGATATGACTTTGGCCAGATGCTGGACTGCAGCTATTAACACTGAAAGCTATAGAACTAAATGTAGAAATGCACTCAAGAAAGTTGAAAAAGAGGAATGAAAAGATAAAGAAGAGGAATAAAAAATGATATTATATGATCGCCATTTTAAAAGTGTAATGATGACACAGATTCAGGAATAGTCATTAAAAGCTACTGAAAAGTTATAGAGAATCACATACATGCAAATCTTGGGAGTCCCAAACTTTTCAAAGAATATTTTTCTATAACAAGAGAAATACAGAATAATTTGATATCTAGGAGAACACTGTGAGAGGTTGGTTAAAATCTCAAGTGTAAGGACAGTTGTCAAGTAAGAAATTATTCACAAATATAGCTACCCAGGAATCTGTACTACCAAATATACAGGAGAGGTTTAGGAAGGTTGGCAAGCAAGGTTACAAGTCAAGCCACCAACTGACACAAAGCTTCTGAATTTAGCCTGTAAAGAACTAGGGAGATTTAGACTAACTATGTATAGTGTTGAATGTGTATGGGCATGTGTGTCGGGGAGAGACAGCCATCCAGACAGAGAGAGGAACTATGTACAGAAAGGAAGGATAGGAGGTGTGAGGTGTCTGCACATAGCGGACATGCATCCCTACAAGTAGAGCACACAATTATAATTAGCAGTGCTTTAGATGTCAAGCAGACATAGCTAACATACATACAGGACATAAATACACACGTGCTTCATATCGGTGATACATGATGACACTGGCATACATGTGTGTACTTTACTTTTGTCATCATATACAGTACAGGCCAAAAGTTTGGACACACCTTCTCATTCAATGCGTTTTCTTTATTTTCATGACTATTTACAGTGTATATTCTCACTGAAGGCATCAAAACTATGAATGAACACATGTGGAATTGTGTACTTAACAAAAAAGTGTGAAATAACTGAAAACATGTCTTGTATTTTAGATTCCTCAAAGTAGCCACCCTTTGCTTTTTTGATAGCGCTGCAAACCCTTGGCGTTCTCTCAATGACCTTCATGAGGTAGTCACCTGAAATGGTTTTCACTTCACAGGTGTGCCTTGTCAGGGTTAATTAGTGGAATTTTTTCCCTTATTAATGGGGTTGGGACCATCAGTTGTGTTGTGCAGAAGTCAGGTTGATACACAGCTGACAGCCCTTTTGGACAACTGTTAGAAATCATATTATGGCAAGAACCAGCTAAGTAAAGGGAAACGAGTGGCCATCATTACTTTAACAAATGAAGGTCAGTCAGTTGAACTTTGAATGTGTCCCCAAGTGCAGTCGCAAAAACCATCAAGCGCTACAATTAAACTGGCTCACATGAGGACCGCCCCAGGAAAGGAAGATCAAGAGTCACCTCTGGTGCTGAGGATAAGTTCATCTGAGTCACCAGCCTCAGAAATCGCAGGTTAACAACAGCTCAGATTAGAGACCATCTGAATACCACACAGAGTTCTAGCAGCAGACACATCTCTAGAACAACTGTTAAGAGGAGACTGCGCGAATCAGGCCTTCATGGTCAAGTAGCTGCTAGGAAACCACTGCTAAGGAGAGGCAACAAGCAGAAGAGATTTGTTTGGGTCAAGAAACACAAGGAATGGACATTAGACCAGTGGAAATCTGTGCTTTGATCTGACGAGTCCAAATTTGAGATCTTTGGTTCCAACCGCCGTGTCTTTGTGTGACGCAGAAAAGGTGAACAGATGGATTCTACATGCCTGGTTACCACCGTGAAGCATGGAGGAGGAGGTGTGATGGTGTGGGGGTGCTTTGCTGGTGAAACTGTTGGGGATTTATTCAAAATTGAAGGCATACTGAACCAGCATGGCTACCACAGCATCCTGCAGCGACATGCCATCCCATCCGGTTTGCGTTTAGTTGGACCATCATTTATTTTTCAACAGGACAATGACCCCAAACACACCTCCAGGCTGTGTAAGGGCTATTTGACCAAGGAGAGTGATTGAGTGCTGCGCCAGATGACCTGGCCTCCACAGTCACCGGACCTGAACCCAATCGAGTTGGTTTGGGGTGAGCTGGACCGCAGAGTGAAGGCAAAAGGGCCAACAAGTGCTAAGCATCTCTGGGAACTCCTTCAAGACTGTTGGTAAACCATTTCAGGTGACTACCTCTTGAAGCTCATCAAGAGAATGCCAAGAGTGTGCAAAGCAGTAATCAGAGCAAAGGGTGGCTACTTTGAGGAAACTATAATATAAGACATGTTTTCAGTTATTTCACACATTTTTGTTAAGTACATAACTCCACATGTGTTCATTCATAGTTTTGATGCCTTCAGTGAGAATCTACAATGTAAAGTCATGAAAATAAAGAAAACTCATTGAATGAGAAGGTGTGTCCAAACATTTGGCCTGTACTGTATATAAATAAAAATGGATTCATTATTTAATCATCTATGATGATGAATTAACTTATTTTTTGCACTATTTCCAAACCATGTGACTGCTGCTAGTTGTAGTAACAAAGTTAAAGTTGTAGATTGTGATGGCTGGATCCCATTCTGTAATCACACAGAGTTTCTTAATACTCCCCTGAGTGTACAATTGAAAAAATAGAAAAGGGTGGGACTTTGTTATAAACACATAAAACTGGATGTTTTGAAAACATAGCAACCCAAAGAAAATCATTTTTGATTTCACGGGACCTTAAATGAAATGGAAATAAATGAAATGGAAATATACAACCATTCAATGACAGTGGTCAACAAGGGTCAATTGTGCTCAATTTGAAAATTACTTACACCTTTTGTCTCTCTTTCCCTATTTTCTCTCTCTCTCCTCATCTCTCAGTCTCACAGTGTGCTAATCAAAAAGCAGACTTAATATGTTTTCCCCGAGTCCATCTGGTAATAATTGTAGCATGTAGCAACTGTAGCTGTGTTTGGATAAAGCTCTGACATACATGGGGCCCTCTGACGCTCAAGTGTGTGTGTGTGTGTGTGTGTGCGTGTGCGTGTGTGTCTGTGTGCTAAATGCTCGCGCTTGTGTGTTGTCCAAGCTGCTGGGTGATGAGCCAACATAACTAAATCAACTTCATCATCTACACACTGTTTTACGTAGAGAAGCACAGACCAGAGCAGGGCCGAGCGTGGGTGGTTGGGTAGACTCTGTTCCTCCGGGTTATTAGTATGACTCAAGGTGATGATTTGTGATGGCACAGACTGCTATCAAACAGCCAAACGCACAGACCTTGGGCAACACAGGTGTTTATATTTTTACTGAAGACTCCTCTTATTGGCCTGATTCCAGTAGACTGTGTCAAGACCTAGGATTTTTATCGACACAAAGGTTGTCTTAACGAAAATTACTTTGTCAAGCACGGTTCAAATTTAGGGCATCCTGTACAACCAAAAAGTAAAAAGCAATTGATTGCAATGACACTTAATGATCTTGAGTTCGATACTCCCAACTGTGTCTGTTCTTAAGCAAGACACTGAACTCATTGTGATTTGCCCTGGATATCTGTAGTATCAGCTAATACACAAATGTCTCCCAAACTGGGGGCCCCAGACCCCAATGAGTGTTGACCCTCTCACTGTTGAACTACAATAGTGAGAGGGTGATGTTGTACTAACAGAGGTTACACCCACAAGAGTGTTATTGCATGACGAAATCCACAATAAAAACCCTCATTGTGTTCTGTTATAAATCTATGGGACAAAATCATCCCAAGTGCAGATCCGTTGCTCCATATTGGGGTCTTGTCAAACAAATCTTTGGAAAACCCTATCCAAAATAATAAAAGGTTTGACACTAATTTTACAATTCTATGTCACTTAATTTGAATGAGACTAATAAAAAAAAAAAAAGCATGTCACAAGACCACACCAAAAAAGAATAAAGTGTAACAAGTGACACATTCTTCTCTATGTTCAATGCGAATGTTATCTTGTGAATTACTGGCAGCGCCGATTGGAGTAGGTGGAAGGGAGTGGAACATGAACTCTGCAGAAAGACCCTTTGTGCTGGGAGGGTCATACATCCTCTGTGTGGGGCATTCACATTTAGACAGATTAATGTGTATGGGAACACACACATTCACAACAGCAAATGGCACCTCTTACTGGAAGTCACGATAGGAATATTATTATATGAATAGCATAGAATGAGCAATGGTCATGGGCTTCCTTTGATGTCACATGTCAAAGCAACTATGGTGGCTTTGGGAAAATACAGGAATGACAAGGTTTTTCAACTTCAGTTTAAGTTGTTTAATCCAAGTTACCTAATAGCATGGCATGGGTGGCAATGTCTCTCCTAAACAACAGTGGTAGGGGATTTTCTGAAGGCTGTAATTTCACAGTTGGGCTTTAACTACTTTACCTTTTGCCCTAAAAGAACCAGGAACAACAAATACAAAGCCTGATTTTAGTTTAAAATTGAACGTGATAAACTGCAGCGATATATATGCTTTATATATAAAGATTATAATGTAACATTTACCTCAATACAATCACTGTATGATTCCATATCACCTTATTAGACTGACCCACTAGGGCATGACATTTGTACTGAAGCAAAAGCAACACACATATTATTATGTGTAGGTTTTCACAGTGGTATATCCATTTTGTATTGCGCTAATATAATGCTCAGATTTGGTGTGTAGAAAATCCATCTCATTTGTACACTGTCCTCTTACATAATAAGGATTCGCTTGACCCCTGTCTGTCTGAGTACCGTATTTTCTGTAACATAATCTGCCAAGCCAAAGACAGTGGTTGGACGTCAGCGGAGAGGCACAGCATCCTGTATAGACACTCATTTCCTTTCAGGCTCTGTGGTTGAGGGTGTTGATTTGTCCGACCCAGCCCTCCACAGTGAGTTTACACTTAGAAAGGATAATTAGTCAGCACTCACAGATAAGTTACTCTCAGTAATTCATCTAATACCCCGTTTAGACCAACGCAGTGACAAGGGTTGAACATGTGTTGGGAATCGATCTGAGTTGGCCATCTAACCTGGTTCTGACCTACTCCAAAACTGGGTTAACTGAACGCAGATCAGACATTACTTAGCTTTGATGACCAGACATTTTTATTATGGATGGTCAATTTGTTAAATATTAATTATGTTTAACTACATGTAACCAACCACATGACTTGTCCAAATTTAAGTATTTATACCTACAAAAGTGCAAATGGACAGACTTTGAGCCTGCAATCATAGCCTCCTGCTGTCTGCATCACACTGCCTTCCTGATGTCTCTCCAAGAATTGCGTGTCTTTGGAGTCTCAACACAATGAATTGTACACACAGTCACAGGCTGTTTAAACCCTGCCTACTAGCCAGTTGTTGGGTGAAGTGGGCATGGTTGTCAGATAGACCTCAGACCATCAGCAGGATGACATTATTTGACTGTGCCTTCCAGGACTGTGCCTGTGTTGGTTTTCTTGTGAGGTTTCACGTTGTCTGTTTTTGGAAAGTAAACTTAAACTAAATATTTTGCCACCGGTAAGGAGGCTTTACACATTGTTAGATGACTCACTTAATTTGAACTAAACTGACGCTGTGACAGTGAAGGTAAGAGTTAGAAGGACTGCAGTATCCAGGAGAAACTGGCCATCCTAAATTGAAGAGTAAAGGGGGGGGATATAGTACAAGAACAGATCATATCATAAATATTTAAAAGTGGTTTGTCATGTTTGATTTTCCTTGCCACAAACATGAATGGTCTCATGTGGCTAAAAGATTCAGCATGTTGCATACTAAAACAAATGTTCAACAAACTTTCAAATACATGTAACTAATTTGCCAGATGCCAGATTTATAGAACATTTTCCAACCTGCCATGCTCCTACCAGAAAATGAAATCCCAGTAGGGCTGATCTCACAAAGAAGCCATTCACACTGATTTGTGCACACACACTCACGCACATACACACGCGTACACACAGCTTTTAGTCAGTCTAAACTTTTACCGAACTTGAACTCCCCCAAAACCCAGTGGTGACCGCATAAAAAGTGGTTCTCAGGTTACAAACTCGCCCAAAATAGACCATAAGTATATAGTACTGCTATCTGGTGACGTAGATTATAATTTAGAAGGGTTACGTACACTTGAACGTGCAAAAACCACACACAGATACGCACATGGCCTGTAATGAATTCAATGCCATGCTTCAGGGGAAGAACAGAACATTGTAATATTACGCAAATATAATCAAGTCCACTGTAATCTATGCCTAGAGATTTGTCACTGACCTATAATACTTCTGACTTCTAAACAAATAATTCAGGAAAAAGGCAAATATTGAGTGATGATGAACGATTTAGGTAAACTGTGGGGCGGTGATGGAGCAGTGGATAAGATGCCTTTGCATTTGGTGCCACCTAAGATGCCTTTGGTGTGAGAGACCCGGGTTAAACTGCCCACTGTGACACCCACTGATGTGTCTTTGAGCAAGACACTTAACTCCTAGTTGCTCCATAGGTGTGCGACCTCTGACATAAAATAGCAATTGTAAGTCGCTTTGGACAAAAGCGTCAGCTAAATGACTAAATGTAATGTAAACTCAAAAGTCAAATAAAATATAATTAATAAGTCACTGGAAGTGATAATCATTATCCAATGATGACTGTATACAACTCCAATATGTGCACATAAAAAGGTATCCCATAAGGACCCTTATAACCCCTAATTTTTACATTGAGAATTATCTTTACTTCAGGCCAGTGCATCTTAAAATATGGGTCAAGCCCCAGAATGAGCCACAGGCCTGTTTCTAGTGGGTTCCCGCATGAAATAAGTAATAATATGCTTTCACAAGCGGGAGAAGAACTTTTCCTGGAATTGGAAAAAAAAAATTGAAGGGACGTCCTCCAAGTGCAGTAGTTTTCAGAATAGCTAATCTGTGTACAGGAAACAGGCGCTAAGACTTCTGGCGCTAGTGGGCTGAGCAATCAAAACAATCTCTCCATCTTCTGATTGAGGAGAAAGGGACCTACGCCAGAGTCTTCACCACACTTCATCAGGGAGAGGGGGAGACGCGAATACAATGGGAGATGGAGAGAATAATAGGGAGTGAGTTTAAGATTGATAGCAGGAGAGCTTCTGCTTTCTTTTCTTTCTCTTTCATCTCCTGTCCTATTTAGTTTTCTGTCCTATTTAGTTTTCCATTATTTCTTCTCCTTCTGTCTTTTCTCCCTCTGCTGTTTCTCTTATCTGCGCTCTTCTCCCCCCCCCGTTCCCTCTTGCTTCCTCGCTTCTCTTTTTCCCCCTCCTCCATCTGTGTTTTATGAGTAGGAGTCGGGGAGAAAGTACGTGGGATTTTCCCACAGCTCGGCAGGACCCAACCCCACACCCACTCATTTTCTGTCTCTCCTTCCACTCCCTCTGTCACATGTCAGAGGGGAGTCTTGAGGAAAACCACCCATATTCCACCACCAACTATTCTGGATGCTTGTTGGAACTTTACGCTGCTAGTTGTTCCACAGACATAAACTGTGTGCTGCTATGGCAACAGAATAATTAAAAGAAGGTTACAGAACCAAAATATCTCTCCCTTTTAAACAGTGTATCTGCTGTTAAACACTTCATTTGAGAAATCCTACTAATTGAATTCTTACAAAAGGCCTTAGTTTCCAGGGGAGGACTTAGCTGTTTTGAAACTAGATGATGAATTTTGTCTGGATTTCCCATGGTCATAAAACTTAGTCAGCTCCTGGGGGACCATGGTTAGCTCTACCTAGCCATGCATGTTCTGGCCCTTTTCCAGGTCCAGATCATGGTTCCAGCAGGCTATGCAAGAACGCCCAAAAGTCCCTCTCCCCAGCCATGATGTCCGGATTCTCCTGAGGCATTCCCAGGCAAAGTGGGATATTGAATCCCTCTAACGTTCTCTGGGAGGCATCATAATTAGATGCCAAAACAACCTCAATAGGTTATTTTCAATGTGAAGGAGAAGTGATTGTAAGCTCCTTCCGGATGTCTGAGCTCTTCAGTCTGTCCCTAAGGATGTGCTCCATTACTACCCTGAGGTTAAGACTATATGCACATGAACTAGCAGGCAAATCAAAAGCTTTACATTCAGGCTCAGCTCCCTTTTTCCTACAAATGTCTAGTAAAATGCCCAATGCTGCACCAATTCACCTATAGTACCTCATGTTACCCTCATTTGTCAACAAATCTAAGGTCCTTAAAATCCTTCAACCTGCTCCCAGCCCTTCAAGCTGTTAGCCCAGGGAAAGGATTTCCACCATTCTCTCCACCATCTTGCGGAAACAACTGTCTAAAACTTGGAAGGTGCACTCTAAAACATCTGCAGAAAGCAGAGATACAATTTAATATGACAAAAGTTTTTGTTCATTAAAATCCATTAAATTAAATTGGTGACAAGGTACTACCGTGGTAAAGTCCAGCACCCGCTCGACTTATGGTACTTTCAGACCAAACGCAAGTGATTATATACAAAGTCAATGCAAATACGAGGATTGATACAATTTCCTGGCGGGCGGCACGCAGGACGCAATGGAAACGATGCAGAGTGTATGATTATTCGTGTCCTACGCTCAATCGCACGAGTTGAAATTTTTCAACTAGAGCGACAAGGTCGTGTGATGCTGCCACTGTTTACAACTAGCCAGGTTAGCCTACGCTCGAAGGCAGGGGCCCATTACAGACAAGGTTACTCTTTCCGCTACACACTGAACAACTGGCCATCAAACATATAAAAGGTGAAAGATAGATAAACAAACATGAATATGATTTTCTCTCGTAAAACTGGGTTGAGAGAAAAATCAAACGCATACTCTAACACTCAAAGAAACCGCGTAGTGCATGCATTGAGCCTTACACTGTGTTTTTATACCCATATACACTGACACTGCAGCTTTTGTCTCTTAATGCAGCAGGTTTTGTGTGTTTATCTGTTTGGGCAGGTGTATATGAGTGTGTCACTTACCTCTGCAGCCTGTGTTTCCTGGTGTAACAGTGTCAGCCCTGTCAGGTCTTCCAGGAATGAGTGGGAGGAATTAAAAACCTTTGACAGGAAGCTGAAACCTTCCCTCTCATAGTGGTCCAGGACCTGAAAAAAAAAATTCCAGGTGATTTTACAGAAAAATTAAATGTCTACTGCTAGGGTAACAACACATGCATTCTGACATTTACACTACAGGCAATTATACTGCTGTTACTCAAATCTATGTTTGCCTGTTAATTTACTGTTGAAACGGTATGTTGCTGCTATTCTTGGCCAGGTCTCCCTTGTGAAAATACATCCCCGATCTCAATGGGACAAACCTGGTTAAATAAAAGCTAAATAAAAATAAGTGCATATGGAGTATCAAATTGTTTTACACATGAAATGACTGTGTAAGCAACAACAGTTGACCAACATAACCATCACTTTTGTAATTATTTGGAACTTACAGAGACAAAATTGACAGAAAGAGAGAAAAATAAGTAGTCTGTGTTTACGGAGGTCCTTTGTATGTGTTACTGAGTTGCCTACCTATAAATGCTATACATTTGCACTATAGTTATAGACTTAAATAGAAAATGGCTGAAAGATAAAAATAATTTCCCTGACAATTTTTCCTGTTACCTGAAAGAGTAAATGCTAAATAGCCTGTGCTGGCAAAAAGGACCATGACCCTTTCAAACCTTGTTCAATTTGTTCAGCAGTTGAAACTGCAAAAAGTCTGATTCAAGTAACATGGGTAAAAAAAACAAACATAAATGCACCTCTTCACCTTTTGCTGCACTTGCAAGGAAAATATTAAACATTACATGCTTTGTACACTTGAAGTGGAGGGCTGAGTCATGTTAATGCATCACGACTTGAGAGAAGAAGAGGTATCCATTTCCAACATTTTGAGATGGCAAGGGGCAACTTTCTGTCAAAAGTGGATAATTTTTTTTAATGGTATAAAATAAAAATGCACTCTTGTTGCTCTGCTCCATCGGCACGACCTGTGTAACACCACAACTCAGCACCTCTGCAATCATGCTGAAATGTTTACCTTGATCTCCTGCCGGTACTGACTTCAAATACCCACTATTTCCAAAACACACACACACACACACACACACACACACACACCCCTCTTGACTACCTTCCTAGGCTTGACCAAGCCTTTCATAGAAGCCCACAGACCCTCCTCTGCAGGTGTAGCGTTACCTCTGCCTCAGACATCAACACACTGTGTGAATCAGTGCCTGTGTGTGTGTGTGTGTGTGTGTGTGTGTGTGTGTGTGTGTGTGTGTGTGTGTGTGTGTGTGTGTGTGTGTGTGTGTGTGTGTGTGTTCGTACGTTTGCAGACTGACCTGGCGTCTAGTCTTGGAGCCAGACACACTGCACACAATACACACTGACGTGTCCCTCGTTCACCTTTTCAACCAACCACTCTTTTCTTTCCTTCCTTTTCTTTTATTTCTTTCATTCTCTACTTCCATCCATGGGATCCGTTACATGAGACGCCATCGGCCAAAACCCAGTTTGTTGAAATATAGCAACGTGATAACTGTGATGATGGTGTGATAACGTTAATAAAGTCACTCCGAGCAATACACAGACACACAATTACACACACATACAAAACACACTTTCATTCACTTGTCCTTGTCATTCACTTGTCCTTGTCAATAGGAGACATACAGGACATACAACGACTTCTCCAATATCCAGTCCTATGACAGCATTTTTTAAAATGCGATGGCACTCGATTGATACAGTTGACACTGCTTGATAAAGAACAGAAATAGGTTTTAGAACGATTTTCTTAAGAGGGTAAATCAAGCATCGAATATCTGACTCTAAACTGTGCTATGACAGTTGTGTCACTGTGCTAAGCATTGTGGGAAATATGCAATAAAAAAAATTAACACATGCAGACACACAGAACGAAACCTTTACAAGGTTTTGCTGTGTTTATCAGGCGCTGATGGGTTTCAGTAAAGATTGCACGCTGTTGACGGATAGCACTAATTAAGACAAGCAACAAACACATCATTAACATCTGGATTAGTTTGTAGTAGTGCACGTACATGTGCACTACTGTTCTGAAGCTTCCTTCCTCATGCAGCCACATAAAACCCTGCCTTCCAGCTTTATTTGACAGTGGTTATGTCTTCTTTTTGAAGTTGTTTGTGGATCAATACTGTGGATCCTCGTCCATGCTTGCATGTGTGTTTGCGCAGCAACCATAAACATATCAAAACATACATTGGGTGGTCCTGATGGCCCAGAGGAGCTTTAACTTCAATTGAAAACATAAACATAAATAGTCGACTGTTTTTCAAAGTTTCACTTGTTAAGGAACCAAGATCACCTTGTAACTGTCTGAACAGTAATAGATGTGACACTGGTGATTTTTTTTATCTATTAAATTTCAATGAAATGCTTAGAGGCTCTTGGTTAGTGGTTTTGCCATAATATGACACTTCCTGCACACCAGTATTATGAGTAAACAGTTCCTGGTGACTCAGAGACTTTAGCTTCCACTGTTAACATGTACGGTCAACACACACACTCCATACAGACTCATTAAGTAACTGTTCAGGCCTTGTGGCATTTCGGAGAATCAGCTCACTTCACAGGAAGCAAAGCTCATAAAGTATGTGTAGTTAACGCTCTGGTGTTGCTATACACCACGTACGTGTTTGCATAGTTTACATAAAAATGGCATATAGAAAATAAAATATTATGATTTATTTATTCAAGTTATGACATTTGCACCTAGTGTGAAAATAACTGCCGCTATAAACGCAGGTTACTATTAAAGTTGTCTTAAGGCTGTCACATACAATATAGCACAGAATTATCTGTGTTTTTTAAAATATTGAGTGATTCCTGAAAGAAAAACATTTTACTCAGAGAAAAGCAGAAAATCCTCATATTTGGAAAGTTTTAAGCAGGAAATGATCTCCGACTTAAACAGTTAATAGATTATCACACTGCTAGCCATCAATTTTCAGTCAATTGACTAATTATTTAAATTATTAACTGTTTTAGTTTTAAAATGCACCGTTTCAGTGTAGTGGTACAAATCCTGCAATCATACATCAAAAGTACATTTTAGTGTTTTTGAAATTAAGCGGTCTGTAGAGTCTTTACATTTATAAAATCTTAGAGATAGATGATAGGTACAAAATTCAACCATCAAACATGTACAATAGACAGGTACCTGCACACAGATATCAGGTTTTCTTTACAATCTATGAGGGCGATAAGTATAAAACAGCTCCAGTTATCAAAGGCTCAGAAGGAAGGAATAACTTAATAGAGAAACACTGTGAGCTGTGTTAGTGACCAGTTCAGTGTCTGTTCAAGACTTTGCACTACAATGTGAAAAATGTTTTTTGCTATAAATAGTGGTAGCATATTTAGTAGTGTTAGTACAAGTAGTTGTAGTAAGAGGTGTCTGGCACGGTTTAAGACAAAGCCACGTCAGCTGTGATTTACTCTCTGGCATGTAGTTTTATTGGCTTGCAGCCCCAGAAAAACACACACATACCCCCCCCCCCCCCCAAACTCTACAGGAACTGCTCCAGCCCGGACAGGGGCTGAATTGTTTTGTTTCCATAGTGACTTGGCAGCACACAGCTGACTGCGGCAGGAATACACAGACAGACATGCACTAGCTCTCTCTCTCTCTCTCTCACACACACACACACACACACACACACACACACACACACGAACGGACTCATGGATGGACAGAGGGACACACACAGGGAGGAGCGATATGGGGGAGGGAGAACAGGAAGGGTGAGACGGTGAGACGGTGAAACAGGAGAGGAAAAGAAGGGATAGGAATAGGAGAAGGCTGGTAAAATAGAGAGAGTTAGGCAGATAAGCAAATGCAAAACACAGGGTGGAAATGTGTGGGTGGGATTAACGGAATCAAAACATATTCACCAATTTCACTACATAACCTTTTTCCCTGCCTCAGCAAAGGATCCTCTTTCCTAACTCATGTTGTTCATTGTTCCTGACTACACAGGCTCTACCCAATCCCAATCAAACCTTATGAACCCTCCCTGCAGACCGAATAATCTCATCAGTCACACGGGCAGAAACATGACACCCTAAAATGGGGTGGAACTTTTTTTCCTTTTCTTTTTTCAGAAGCAGCGTAGGTGGAGAAAACTTTAAACTTTTAGAGTACAAGCTAGCCAGCTCCCTCCCCCCTCTGCTTCTTGCTTTCTCCCTCTGTGTCTTTCTCGCTCTGTCTTCACATGAAAGTGATAGATCTGGGGCTTTATGACCTCTTTATAGACACAAAGACTGCATTGAGATCAGGGGAGAAAGAGAGAGTGAACCAGCCCTCCACTCATCACAACACCCTTTCTTTAGCCCTGCACTTCCTCTCTTTACCCCCCCCCCCCCCCCCCCCCCCAATGACCAATGACCAATGACCAATGACAACGTGGTAAAAAGACACGAAGGCAATTTCTCCCACCCCACTTGGCTGATGTGGGATATGTGGACCCTTCAACAACCCCTCTCTAAATGCGCATGCAGGCACACACACTGCAGTTGTGGGAGCTAATTCCACTCATACGACAGTCACTGATATCAATGAGCAACTGCTGCCTGATTGTTACCATATGGTTTTACCAGCTTGTGTGTGTGTGTGTGTGTGTGTGTGTGTGTGTGTGTGTGTGTGTGTCTTCAGTATTCCTCAAGGAACAAAATTTCAACACAGCTCCACTGACTTGTGTGTACAAATGGAAGAGATGGGAATCCCCCTATTTCTGCTAAGGCTGCAATTTGTGTTTCAAAACAATGTAGTTACATAGTAACAGGACCTAATCTGATGAGTAAATCAGAACCTGCTTGTCTGCATCTGTTTCAATCTTTCTAGCAAATTTACTGTCTAAACACTGTCTTTTTAGTAAACTGGATTGGAAAACATATCATTTGAACTATTCAGTTACAGCACGTGCTACTTACAATGGGTGAGCAGGCAGTGCATTTGTCAAAGGCCAGGCTGGCAGGCAGGACGTTGTCGAACCTCGAAAGAAAGCCTCGGATCTGTGGAAGAGAAATCAAAAACTGACATGAAACACAGCAGCACTGGAAAAAGGGCACATATTATTTATTTAACACTGCACATTTAAATGATGTGAACACAACAAGAGGTCTCTAACTATAAAGAAACACACATTGAGGGAAAGACAGCTTAGGTACATGAGTTTATTGAATGTTAAACAAGTGCCTTTTGGACAGAAAGTAATTCATTTGTGAGAAGAAAGTACCCGTGGTATCTTTATTCTTTGTATGCAAAAGCAACATTAGTAAAGTTGCAAACATCAAGTCTGAGGCCTGAAAATTTGGAAGCAGTTTGACTTTTCTGACTACATTTTAAACTCATGCTGAGAGTGCCCTCTGGTGCCAGAGAGCATGCAGTCTTTTTCACCATCTTCACTGATGAAAGGCATCACTCCTATTTATGGCTGCAGTAATTATGGCTAATTACCTTGATTACTATCTAAACAGCCCCCTACACACACACACACACACACACACACACACTAACGTTTTAGCGAAACATTTTGAAACGCCATTCATCGCCAAGATATTCATTTCATCGCCTCCCTCCTCCTCTCTTATACCCACATCCTCCTGTTTTTTGATAAAAGCCTGTTCCATTATGTTTTTTTTGGTGAAGCATGTAGACCAGAGCATGAAATGACTTCCTTGCTATAATTATCTGGTGTTGAAAACCACAAATATATCAAACATTTGTAACCAATTACTGCGTAATGCACAGCGAAGTGAACAGGGATGGAAATTAAAAGCTTTCAGTTCTTGGCTGGGATATTTGGAAGCAAACTCCATGACATCTTCATGCATCTGCATTTGAATGACTCCTCATGGGGTCAAATTTGCACTAGCCCAGGCTATGTGGTAACCTAAGGCTAGCGGGTTAAGATGATAAGCTAATAAGCTTATAATAAGCTGCTAATCAAGTATAACGTGGTACAATGAGTCATCTCGCAAAACATTTCAATTTAATCCAACTGCACAACAGCCTTAGCCGGAGGCTCATTTAATCCATTTCTTCTCATCTTTCACATCTTTCCATCTGTGTGCTGATCATTACGACGTAGATGGCGTATTCAAGGAAATACAAAGAGAAAAATAAAAAGGGTCGCAGGAATTGGAAGATCAACTGCAGTAACAGAGATGGACTTGAACAGACTGGTAGCTCTACATAAAACTGCTCAGCCTTTATAGAAAGCATTTTGATTTACAGCACTGGAATAAAGAACTATAATTGTGACTCTAATCTAGTGTCTGAGCATCTAACAATCACATCTACTACATATATACTGGTACTTGTTCAGTCCCTTGTAAATAAATAAGATCTGATGTAGTTTCGGTAAACCACCACAAGCTGTCACTGTGGGACCACAGAAGGCTTCAAAATACTCAACTGCACTGTGTTGTCTTAGCAGTGGACTGCTGGAGGAACAAATCTTCCAGGCTTAATACAAAAACTGGACACCCACTCAGACATTTTCACCCTCATGCACACTGACCCAAAATTTCTCCCTCTTTGGTCATCATCTTTTTATTTCCTCTCTTTCACTCTCTGTACACGCACACACACGCGCACACATAAGACAACCCATTTGCATGCCATTTTCTCTGGATTATTTGGTTGAAATGCCATGAGCAGCAGATGTGTCAAGCAAATGGCAAAAATGCAGACTCTCAGGGTGATGAATACTGATTATGATGCAAATGGAGGTGGTGAGATGTTTGTGACAACATTCAGTAAGCAAAAGGACACAGCTTGGGTAGCTGCAGAATAACTAGCGTTCCTCTATTTGGCGACCCCCCTGTTCAGAGGATCTAATTATAATTTCAATAATTCTTAGAAAATGCTCTGTGTACAATACAACAAAGCATTCTTGGAAAAATATTACAGGATTTTTTCAGTTAAGGGTGTACCATTATAAAGACAAGACTACCATTACCATAGATTAGTGAATTGGGAATATGCTAGGTTAATTGACCTTTAAATGTGTCACTAAGTTTATACAGTGGTGTGAAAAAGTGTTCCCCATTCCTGATTTGTCACAGTGAAATGTTTCTTTTTATAAAGGGGGGGAAAAAAATCCAAACCTACATGGACCTGTGTGAAAAAGTGATTGCCCCCTAAACCTAATAACTGGTTGGACCACCCTTAGCAGCAACAACTGCAATCAAGCGTTTGAGATAACTGGCAATGAGTCTTTTACAGTGCTGTGGAGGAATTGTCGTAATTCAGCCACATTGGAGGGTTTGAGCCTTAACCGCTTTTTAAGGGTCATGCCACAACATCTTGATCGGATTCAGGCCAGGACTTTGACTAGGCCACTCCAAAGTCTTCATTTTGTTTTTCTTAAGCCATTCAGAGGTGGACTTGCTGGTGTGTTCTGGATCATTGTCCTCCTGCAGAAATCAAGTGCGCTTCAGCTTGAGGTCATGAACAGATGGCCGGACATTCTCCTTCAGGATTTTATGGTAGACAGCAGAATTCATAGTTCCATTTACCACAGCAAGTCTTCCAAGTCCTGAAACATTAAAACAGCCCCAGACCATCACACTGCCACCACCACCATATTTTACTGTTGGTACGATGTTCCTTTTCTGAAATGCTGTTACTTTTATGCCAGATGTAATGGGACACACATCTTCCAAAAAGTTCAACTTTTGTCTCATCAGTCCACAGAGCATTTTCCCAAGAGTCTTGGGGATCGTCAAGATGTTTTCTGGCAAAACTGAGACGAGCCTTTATGTTCTTTTTGCTCAGCAGTGCTCTGCCATGCTGGCCATTTTTTCCCCAGTCTCTTTCTTATGGTGGAGTCATGAACACTGACCTTAACTGAGGCAAGGGAAGTCTGTAGTTCTTTGGATGTTGTTTGTGACCTCTTGGATGAGTAGTCACTGTGCTCTTGGGGTAATTTTTGGTCGGCTGGCAACTCCTGGGAAGGTTCACCACTGTTCCATGTTTTCGCCATTTGTGGATAAGGGCCCTCACTGTGGTCCGCTGGAGTCCCAAAGCTTTAGAAATCGCTTCATAACCTTTTGCAGACTGATAAATCTCACTTACTCTATGTCTCATTTGTTCCTGAATTACTTTGGATCGGAGCATGATGTCTAGCTTTTGAGGATCTTTTGGTCTACTTCACTTTGTCAGGTAGGTCCTATTTAACTGATTTCTTGATTGAGAATAGGTGTGGTAGTAATCAGGCCTGGGTGTGGCTAGAGAAATTGAACTCAGCTTTCCAAAGATGTGATTAACCACAGTTGATTTATGTTTTAGGGTGGGATCCCTTTTCCCACAGGGCCATGTAGGTTTGGATTCCCCCCCCCCCCCCCCCCTTAATAATAAAAACCTTAATTTAAAAACTGCATTTTGTGTTTAACTATGTTATTTTTGTCCAATAATTCAATTTGTTTGATGATCAGAAACATTACAGTGTGACAAACAATAAGAAATCAGGAGGGGGGGCAACATTTTTTCACACCTCTGTAAATCCAATCTCATCCCTGTCCAGACTTTTGGAGAAAGTCTCTATAAAAACAGACACACACTGTCACCACCCATGGCTTACACCATTCATCGTAGTTATGCAATAACATAATGGCCAAGGACAGACCACAGAAATATCGCTACACAAAGACACATCCAGACAAGCACAGGTACACACACGCACACTTCATCTTCGGGCAGGATGAGCTACCCAACTTATTGACAATCACTACATATTATTGTTAATGTATTGAGCTCTCAGCATTCAAAAGAGCTGAGTGATCCACTGCTTCAAGCTAATTCTGGTCTGACCTTGACTGTGATGCTAAAACTGAATTCATTTTGAATAAATCTTTTGTCAAGTCTAGTTATGGTCTGTTATGGTGAGACACAGGGCTTTATCCTTGATCCATTTCCACATTCAAGTGTCCTAATTCATAATAGACAAAACAAGATTCACTCCAATAGATAATACAAAAAGACATGTACACCGATCAGTCATAACATTATGACCACCTGCCTAATATTGTGTAGGTCCACCTTTTGCAGCTAAAACAGCCCTGACCCATGGAGGTATGGACTCGACTAGACCTCTAAAGGTGTTCCGTTTTATCTGCCACCAAGACATTAGCAGCAGATCCTTTGAGTCCAGTAAGTTGTAAGGTGGGTGTTCCATGGATCGGACTTGTTTGTCTCGATTTGATTGAGATCTAGGGACTTTGGAGGTTAACACCTTGAACTTCCTCAAACCATTCCCGAACCATTTTTACTTTGTGGCAGGGCGCATTATTCTGCTGAAAGAGGCCCTGCCATCAGGGAATACCGTTTCCATGAAAGGTTATACATGGTCTGCAACAATTCTTAAGTAGGTGGTATGTGTTAAAGTAACATCCACATGAATAGCAGGACCCAAGTTTCATCAGTAACACTGCTCTAAGCATCACACTGCCTCCGCCGGCTTGCCTTCTTCCATTGCTCCGTGGTCTAGTTCTAATGCTCACATGCCCATTGTAGGCGCTTTCGTCAGTGGACACGGGACAGCATGGGCACCCTGACTGGTCTGTGGCCATGTAACCCCCTACAGCTGTTGGATCAGATTACACAGGCAAGCTTTTGCTCCTCACATGCATCAATTAGCATTGGCCGCCCATGACCCTGTCGCAGGTTCACTGCTTATCCAACCTTGGACCACCTTTGATACTGAGGTACTGACCGATGCAGACCAGGAACATCCCACAAGAGCTACAGTTATGGAGATGCTCTGACCTGGTCATCTAGCCATCACAATTTGGCCCATGTCAAAGTCGCTGAAATCCTTATGCTTGACCATTTTTACTGCTTCTAACACATCAATTTTGAGAACAAAAAGTTCACTTGCTGCCTAATATATCCCAACCACTGACAGGTGCCATGGTAACGAGATTATCAGTAGTTTGCATATACTAAAATGTCTTCTTCTCACAGTTGATGAGATTTACATGTTTGGTCGAACAATGCAAATACTTCTACCTTCACTTAACTGTGATAGTTTTAGGGTACACGGTGTCTCTTCATTAATCAATCTTGTGTCCTATTTGTGTCTGATCTTTTATGTTAAACACATCAAGCGACCTTTGAAATAACCAAAATAGAAACCCCTGTGCATTGTAATGTAATCGAGAGGTGTTGATTCAGACAGAGGCGTAGCCAGGGTGGTGGGTGTCTGGACTGGATCGATTTGACACATCAACTTTCTATGCAGAAACTGACTGCAGTGCAAACACAGTCAAAGCCCATTAGTGTCATTTTGTGCAGTCTGCGGAAACAGTCGAGAATAGCTCATCATAACAGGACATTAAGTCAACCTCTTTGTTGGACAGACCAACTTTTTAAGACCTCACATTACTAACTTTATGTAATCAAAGTTTTAACCTGAGCCTTATTTCTAAATTCCCCTACTTAAAAAAGGATAGATTTTTGCCTGTGTTAGTTGGTGTGTACGCAAACATTTACTCCTCAGTCTGATCTACAACAGGCAAATACACTTACACTTACTAACATGGGTAATGGCTAACACAAGCATACATTGGAGGGGGCAGGCAAGTGGAGGCGAATGGGCGAACAGCACAGAGTGTCCTCAGTATAAAATATCTGGATGCATGTGAGTGAGTTGAGTGTGTGTGTGTGAGTGAGTTTGTGTGTCTGACCTGATGCGGCACTAAACCCAGAGAGGTGGGAGGTTCGTTCATTCTGTCATCACTGCTGCTGGCCACTGCATAGCCTCTGGAGATGGAGAAAGAGAACATTATATACTTGATGCCCCCCCCCCCCCCCATTTGCCTTTCTATACATGAATGTAACCACAACTTTGGCAACGTTTTTCCTGCCATCCAAGCGTTTTTCAAAATTAAATTTAAATTGGACTAAGAATTAAAAGCAGCACATGTCCCATCCATCCATCCATCCATTGTCAACTGCTTATCCTGCGTACAGGGTCGCGGGGGGGCTGGAGCCAATCCCAGCTGACATCGGGCGCAAGGCGGCAAATGTCCCTAAACTTCCAAAAATATTACACATTTTAGGTCAGGTATGAGCCGAACAACCTGAAGTATGCTTATTCATTTTATTATATATGCTGCATATAGCAAATATATAGCACTAACCTGTTAATTTGGTAACCTGTATTGAGAGCTAAGAGGTTGCATTTGTTTGAACATTAAAGCGTTTTACATTTTCCATGAGATATGAGAGCTCCTGCTGACCATTAAATCTGTAAGATTTGACTCTTTATGGATAACAACTGACAAGTCCTACACTGATCTCAGAGTGGTTCTGCAAATTAAGAATGTAAAAGTAAAAATGTCTATCAAGCTGCTGCAACATTAATCTTTACTTGATGATTTTCCATGGTTGTTCATATGATCTCTGATGTTACAGCCTTAAAAAGGATAAAAGAGCTGGAGGACAGGGATTTATAAAGAAAGTAATAAACACAGCTATGAAGTGAAAAACAAGGAAATAGCGAGGGCAGATGCAAGAGATGGAGACCTTGTTGTAAAGGAAGGAGTTACACAACTGCAGAGGTAAAGAGTGTACATGATGACTCTCCTTTTCTTCTTTGCTTTCTAAGCGTTTTATCCAGGATAGGCAGAGCAGTTCTGTAACGGCTTATAACATCTCAAAACACTCAGAGAAAATGGCTGTCTTATCAGGCCCAGCAAGCGGCCACTTAAGTATAACTTTCACTGAACCAGTTTCAATAAACAGCTCCACAAAGACATACCCGTGCACATGAATGCACACTTAATAGGCATAAAAACATCCCCATCAGTGTCTGAAAAAAAAAAGAAAAACACTTAAGAGGAAAACATATCGAACTAGTACAGGCTACCAACTGAACTTGAGAGCTGACTGAATCACAAAGCTTTTGAAGCATAAATGTGTGAGATTATTATAAACTGCAACAACACTTCTAAAGTGAACACAAGTAAATTCGGGGAGCTGTGCTACAACCAAATTTAGGACACTAAAGCAAAATAAGGAAACTACCTCTGGTGCGGTAAGACCTCAGCTGCAAAGCTGCTTCATCAAAAAGCAAAAGTAAGCAAGTAAAACTTATTGAAAGTTTAGGAGCCACAACCTCAAAGGCACAAATCTCCTTTAGTACCAAGATAAAGCTCTAAGGAGAGGACGTCAGACACCTACTGGTGATCAGGGCTGCTCACTAAGGTAGGGGAGTGTCTAACCTTGCAGAACTCTAGTGTTTGCAAGGCTCAGTTGGGGGGGGGAGGGGGGTCAAGAAGATGACGACGTGACATGAAAACTTTTGGAGGACCTGGTCAAAACCTCCCCAAATATATACTTGCAGCACCTTCCTGAGAGGTGAACATCCCAGGCTTGCAACAGATCCCAAAAGGGCAGGTCAGAGGCAGGAGTATCTGCTGCTGTCAACAACGTCAGAGCAAGTCATTCCTCATAACGATACAGAAATTTCATTTGTTTTAAACAGTTTGCAATATCCCTTTCTTACTTTTCCTTCTTTATTAGCACATACAGTACTTAGTACAACCCTGTGCTCAAGACTCCTATTGATACTTATATTGGTACTAATGAATGTTTGGGCCAGATAAGTACTACTACTATTACTAGTATGTTTCCTAATAATTTCCCTACATCACTTTTGTAAGTCCGCTGTGCTTACCCTTCACTGTGCTGCAGAATGGACACCATCATCTCAACAGCCAGGGCTCCAGCAATCATGGCTAGTCCTGGTCTGCTGACTGTACATTGCTGATCCAGAGTCCGATCCCTGGTTGACTGTTGACAACAAAAAACAACAACATAAAGGACACAACTGGCAATATAAGAACAGCAGCGATGTTTTGGCAGTTAGGTTACCAGGCAGGAAATATTTCCATTATATTTTTAACAGGTTAAGATGATGCTCTTATACAAAGTGACTTGGGCTGAATTAGCTATCTAAATGGCTAAATGTCTAGTATGACCTTTCAGTTAAGTAGCCTTTTAATTACGCCATCCTATATACACATCAATGTCTGTACCAAATTGCATTGCACCTCATCTAGTAGTTGTCTGGAAATTACCCTCTGGACCAAATAGCTGGACCAACAGACAGACTTTTTACTTTTATTGACACAAATAATAGAGCTCTATAGGGCTACACCACAAGCATGGCTAATACCACTTAAATGCAATATAGTTCATTTAAAACATAAAACCTTGTACAAAAAGGACGTTACAGCTTATTTTCATTCTCATTCTCAGCTTGTTTGGCTTTCTTATAACAGCTGATTAATGACACAGTAGTGACAGACGGCATATGTTTGACAATCCGTTTGCTTCAGTGTATGGAGGAAAACACACAAGCCGCTTGTATTATCAAACTCCGTGACTAACATTTAGAATTTTATTGAGAGCAGGTTTTGCCTCTAATTCAAATGTTAATTTTACTATAATTTATAACAGCAGGATGGAGCCATATGGCATTTATAGGAGAAGTCAGAGCTGAATAGAACAGTTTCTGACAATTGACTGCGGCCTTCAATGGCTGATTAATTGCTTTTATAAATGACTCGTATCAAAATGTCATGAGGAAGAGGAAAAAAGAAAATGACCAAAGAGAGAAACAAAGAGTGCCAGGGGTACAAAATAAATGGACACAGGCAGAATGTGGGTGGTGAGAAAAATGTGATTCTCTCACGTGGAAAGGTTGTGTCAGGCATTTCCACCCTTCCTTTCTATATAACAATTAAACACAGGGTTTTAAATGCTACAAGTTTTGCAGCATATGACAATTCTCATAAGAAAGATTCTAACTTAATCCCTGGAAAATGTAAAAATAATCACATAATCTGTGCAATTTTAAGCTGTGCAATGATATATCATCACCCTTTTTGGTCGATAAGGACAAAGTGTTAGCATTCATTTGGGGTTGTGTTTCTGGACAACTGACACATATTCCAATATTCACACTCTTTTGGTATCGCCCAACTCCTGAAGTTTTCTTCTGAGGATTTAGCTACTAAATGCTCCACTATGTTCACCAGCTAGTCGCTAACTGTGTCTGTCAATCATTTGGTGCTGGTCAGGAAGCATAGGGTGGGTTTATCAGATCTTTTTTGTTGAAAACAGCAGCCTGCTATGATTGTAAACAAAGTTGCAGAGAGATGTTTGCCCTTCAACGATTTTACAAAAGCTCCATGAAGTTGAAGAGAACTGCAGAGTTTGGTTTAATTTCTCTGTAGGGTCTTAACGATGGCGACAACATTCACATTGTTAATATAAAAAGTTGATTAGTACCACTTTAAAAATGAGAATTCTGCCTCCTTGGTGTTCATTCTTAAATGTTGTGCATGTGTGTTTGTTCTCGGTTGTTCGGTATATGCTTGTTATCTGTGTGCTTTCCTCACATCTCCTGGTGCCACAACATCATTGCAGAAGTAGCAGCCCAGCTTGTGCCCCGGGATGTTGGAGAACAGAGAGGATCCTGGGACAGAAGGCACACAGCCGGCCGGTGTGGAGGATGAAGAGGAAGCAGAGGAACAGGAAGGGGATGAGTCTGCCCCTGCAGAAACAGTCTGACTAACTGGGGGTTTCTTCAGGCCGTGGCGCATTACTACAAAAGTGTCAAAGCCTAGAGCAGCATTCATCACAAGCTGGAGAGGGAAAGACAAAAATTATGGTAAATTATGGTAATAAAAGGTTCCTACAAAGCATTGGCAAAAATGATCTTAAAACGCTTTGGCTTGATTTTCCATCTCTCTTAAAACACACACAGCACCTTTCAACCATATCAAATTAATTAAATGGCTTGTTTTACACAAAAAATAAGGGTGCAATGTGTTGAATCATTTTAAAAAGCAATGACATAAAACATTAATAGGCACTTTACAATGCTCAGAGCATTTAGACTTTCAGAGAAGCAATGGAAATAAATTGTGAAGCCAATTTGCAGTGATGCCTGAAACAGCCCCACAGCACAAATGGACAAATAACGAAAACCTAATTAGCAGCCCAAAACGCACTCAACGCTGCTGGACTTAATGTTGCCTGGCAACAAATAGAATTGAAACTGGTAAACAGACGTTGTGACAGAAAGTGAATATATTATTGAGCAATTTCAATTTCCCGGGAGAGAGGACAAACGGGTTAGAAATTTCAAGTTGCAGCTCAAAGTAAACAAATCAACAACGATGTTACAAAGTCATTAATGTCTCCTGCAACATACAAGTGTGTGGTTAAAATACATAAACAATGACAAAAATCGTGAACTGATGTATTGAATAGTAACTTTTTCCAACAACAGAAAATTGCTTTGTTTTGATTTCTTTTTTACTACTTGGAGTCAGAAGAACTGCCTATAAAGTTGTTTTTGCTAGCGGGTAAATAGAAATTACCCATTTAAACATCCAGCAAACACTAAACAACATAGGCATTTTAAATTCCGTTATATTGGCCTGTGTCTTTCTTTTTTTCAGAAACACATAACATAAACAAAGATTATCCCTAACATTTGTTATGTGTAGTTATGAGAACTCACCAAGATCACATGACATAATGCAGATTAAAAATAAACTTTTTTATTGTTATAAATGGTACTTTGACAAAAGTACAGTTGATTGCTGTGTTTTGTTGTGGATTTGTGGCGTTCCAAACACGTGTGGTGCCAACAGGGTAGTTGCAGAGTACCCTCTGGTGGACAAACTATGCAACGACAACACTCATAACATGATTGAAAGATCCGCCATCTGTTTCTTTTTTAATTGTCATTTATCTGCAATTTACTCATATCGGCCGATGATATCAGCGCATTGTTTAATCAGTCGAGCTCTAATAAGCATTAATTTGACACAATGTTTCTGGCGACCTTATGAGTGTAATGTTTAGTCTATCTTTAGCTCTGTTTTGGTCGCTGCTCCTAGAAAAACATGTGAATCTTCAGGTGCTACATGTTCGACTTTGTTCACCAGTTACTTGCAATCTGCCATTTGTTGCTGGGCAGGGATTTTTTAAGAGCTCTTTGCTTAAAGCAGCTCTCTCCTGCGGCTAGAAATGGGGTTAATTAGAGAGGTAACACTGTACCATACAATCTCTGACTCCATCCCCGCTGGTAAGTTCATTGTACGTACTGTGATGTTCCGTCCTACCTTCCTCTTGCTGGCAGCTATCACTGTAGGCAGCCAGCGGCTCTCCCTCGTATCCATTAGTAAGAAGATCACATCGTGTTCTGAAATGAGCTTCTCCAGCTGCTCGACGTCCCTCTGGGCCTGGGAGAGAGTGGCCTGAGAGAAATTCACCGGGTGACCGGGCATGGGGATGCTCATATTGTAACCCTCTGCATTCTGCAGGAGAAGACAGAGACAAAGAGAAAGAGAAAAAACAGAGACTCTGCTGATAAACTGAGCCCTTATGTACAGTGAGTCACTTGCATTTAAGGCTGAATACTCCATAGTACATTTCATAATAAGGACACATTTTCTCCTCAATGGACAATGATATTTTCTTTTTGGTTTTCATTTTCCAATATCTGTGCACTTGCATAAAAATTTAAATTACTAAATGTATGTTGTTTCTGTGCGGAGTTTGCATGTTCTACCCGTGTCTGCATGGGTTCTCTCCGGGTGCTCCGACTTCCTCCCACCATCCAAAGACATGCGGACTAGGTTGATTGGTGACCCTAAATTGTCCTTAGGTGTGAGTGTGGGCGTGAGTGGTTGTTGTCTATGTGTGGCCCTGCGATGGACTGTCCAGGGTGTACCCCGCTTTTTGCCAGATGTCAGCTGGGATTGGTTCCTGTACCCAGGATAAGCGGTTGACAATGGATGGAAATGTATGTTGTGCATCTTCACTGAAGGAAATCCAAATTGTTAACTATGTTGAGAAATTCACTTTTATTAACAAATAAAAACCCTACATCTCATTGCCTGTAGGTGACACAAGTGTCAAAACAGTTTTTAATTTCTGTTCACCCTGCCTCTAGATCTAAACTGTGGCTGCTTTACATTCTTGCATGGTACATGCAATACTCACTTCATGCAACACTGTCCGATTCAAGCTCTTAAGTCAAATAGTTCAAACAGAATGTAAAAGTGCAATGAGATAACGTTTCGGTGCTATTTTTAGATACTTCTGCACTTCTTCTTCTTCTGCAGAAAGCCCTGAAAATGAAAAACTAATTTCTTGAAGTTTAAAATGTGATCAGCAGCCAGAAGCTGAAAACATAGGCCAAATAGGTCTTGCTGCTGAGTGACATACTTGTCCAGACAAATAAGTGAGGGTAATCACATCATTGTCACAGATGACCTGAGGCCAGTGTGGATTTGGCTTTCCTGTAGAAGTCGACAGTATCATTTGAAAAGGAAACCTTGAAGCATCTCTTCCAATTCAACAAAAAACAAAACATCTTCAATCATTTTCATTGTCCATTGCCAAACTTGCATTACGATGACTCGCTCCATGGATTGCTGATGTGACAGTGAGGCAAATGGAAATGTCAAGAGTAATTTCATAGTCAATAGAAGGACAGAAAAGGGCAAAGACGAGGTGGTAGATCTTAACAAGAAGAAATGCCACGTTCACTGAATCAGTGGCTCTACTTCCTTCGCTCTCCACATTTCAAGAGTGGGAGCTGATGAATTTACATTTCACTATGACATAAGTGTTGCTAAGCATTCGGAGAGTGATTTCAGGCTGCAGATATGTTAATAATATTCAAATTTCCACTGTAAACATCATCAACTTGCAGCCAAGACAAAAAAAATCATTCTCAATCTTGGAAAAAACTGCGACTGAAAAGTATCAATAAATCGTATTTCAGCGAAGCCACTGCTAATACCTTCCACCAGCTCTGACCTGAATGTTGACAAAATTTAAAGAGAGAAAAGGTGACAGTATTTATCCACATCCAAAATATGAATTTTTTTATGACCTTTTCAACATTGCAACCGTGTATGAACTAGCTCCTCTCGGTTCAAGTTATGCATTTCTGTCCTCTATGTGTTATTATTTCTTTCTGTCTGTCACACCTGATGCCCCATGTGTTTGTAGGAAAACAAGCAGGGAAGAGAGAGAAGCAGGCACACAAACCCACACAGATAAAAATAGGAGGGCAGGTAGGGAATGCAGCCAGTATAGGAGGTATATGAACAAAGTGACTAGACAGACACCGGCACATTATGACAGCACAGGCCCATCCATCAAGTGCTGAGACTCTGTTCTTTACTTTCTATTTTATCCCCAGAGAGAATAAGGGAGTAACAGAAAATGAGAGGGGGCAGAAATGGAGATTCGGATAGTGTGTGTGTGTGTGTGTTTGTGTTTGTGTTTGTGTGTGTGTGTGTGTGTGTGTGTGTGTGTGTATCATCTTGTCTGGTACACTAATTCTGGCCCATTGTATCTCGTTTCATAAATAACCTATTATAGTGTCGTGATTGCAAGCTTTGCGGGGTCAATCATTTAAAAGCGAAGCTTCAATCTTACAGAGTTCAAATTACATCACAGATTACTAGTCAAATAGTGAGTGACTCAGTCTAATCAAAACTCACAAGAAGTCCAGAAGGTAAAAACCTTTCATTACTCAGACTGTGCTCTACTTTCCTGATACAGGACTCCCAGGAAATGCATTTAAAAACCAAGATCTGAAACACAATCATGGGTTCTTAGGGCGTCAATGTGATGTTTCACAGGATTTAAAAGATCAAAAACCTATTAAAATGGCAGCTGACCGCACAGTTGGAAACCTTTAGCCTGTATGCCTCCTCCTGGTGTCACAACAGCAGTGGGGAAGAAGCACTAATTTACTTAGCAATATCCCACGTTAAAAATACTCAATGACTCAAGGATACTCTACATGAAATTCTCTCCTGACAGCGATTCATACATCAAATGCTCTGACACAAAAGTGAAAAAAAAAACGTCAGGTAGGTATTTGTACAGACAGGTATTTGTGGCTGTCACAGGACTGTTATAAGCAGAACCAATCTTTTAATTCAGGCCTACCTGCTTGTCTCATGTACAGTCCCCTCCAAAAGTATTGGAAAAGTAAGGCAAATTCCTTTGTGTTTGTTGTTCACTGAAGACATTTGGGTTTAAGATCGAAATATGAGTATGAGACAAGAGCTCAGAATTTCAGCTCTCATTTCGTGGTATTCACATCTAGATGTGTTAAACAACTAAGGACATATCACCATTTGTATTAGACCACAGCATTCTTAGGTGAGCAAAAACAAAATCACTCCGTTTCCATGTGGCTTAATAAGAGATGGGTGCACAAAAACAGAGCCCTGCGTGTTTAACTGCTTTTTCATTTAGTAATCCAGCAAAATATCTCACTCGGAGAACCCACTCATTAATTAACTAAGCAATGAAACCACTAGCATTAATATTCAAGTAACATGACTCCTCATTTTCGGCATGGTTTGGCCATCACAGCTCCGACACAACTAATCAAACAGGAATACGAACGCCTAGCATAAACAAAATTCAGATCGCTATGATGCAAATGCAGTGGGGTAAAGCAGTGACCTTTTTTTTGTGCTACTGCACAAATGTAAAGATCAATAGAACCATAATTCTTGTCAACTTCAGGAAT
>NC_060167.1:16963632-16989046 GCF_021292245.1 Micropterus dolomieu | reverse complement strand
TGTGTGTGTGTGTGTGTGTGTGTGTGTGTGTGTATCATCTTGTCTGGTACACTAATTCTGGCCCATTGTATCTCGTTTCATAAATAACCTATTATAGTGTCGTGATTGCAAGCTTTGCGGGGTCAATCATTTAAAAGCGAAGCTTCAATCTTACAGAGTTCAAATTACATCACAGATTACTAGTCAAATAGTGAGTGACTCAGTCTAATCAAAACTCACAAGAAGTCCAGAAGGTAAAAACCTTTCATTACTCAGACTGTGCTCTACTTTCCTGATACAGGACTCCCAGGAAATGCATTTAAAAACCAAGATCTGAAACACAATCATGGGTTCTTAGGGCGTCAATGTGATGTTTCACAGGATTTAAAAGATCAAAAACCTATTAAAATGGCAGCTGACCGCACAGTTGGAAACCTTTAGCCTGTATGCCTCCTCCTGGTGTCACAACAGCAGTGGGGAAGAAGCACTAATTTACTTAGCAATATCCCACGTTAAAAATACTCAATGACTCAAGGATACTCTACATGAAATTCTCTCCTGACAGCGATTCATACATCAAATGCTCTGACACAAAAGTGAAAAAAAAAACGTCAGGTAGGTATTTGTACAGACAGGTATTTGTGGCTGTCACAGGACTGTTATAAGCAGAACCAATCTTTTAATTCAGGCCTACCTGCTTGTCTCATGTACAGTCCCCTCCAAAAGTATTGGAAAAGTAAGGCAAATTCCTTTGTGTTTGTTGTTCACTGAAGACATTTGGGTTTAAGATCGAAATATGAGTATGAGACAAGAGCTCAGAATTTCAGCTCTCATTTCGTGGTATTCACATCTAGATGTGTTAAACAACTAAGGACATATCACCATTTGTATTAGACCACAGCATTCTTAGGTGAGCAAAAACAAAATCACTCCGTTTCCATGTGGCTTAATAAGAGATGGGTGCACAAAAACAGAGCCCTGCGTGTTTAACTGCTTTTTCATTTAGTAATCCAGCAAAATATCTCACTCGGAGAACCCACTCATTAATTAACTAAGCAATGAAACCACTAGCATTAATATTCAAGTAACATGACTCCTCATTTTCGGCATGGTTTGGCCATCACAGCTCCGACACAACTAATCAAACAGGAATACGAACGCCTAGCATAAACAAAATTCAGATCGCTATGATGCAAATGCAGTGGGGTAAAGCAGTGACCTTTTTTTTGTGCTACTGCACAAATGTAAAGATCAATAGAACCATAATTCTTGTCAACTTCAGGAATTAAAACTAACAAACAGAGGATAGATTTAGAGGACAGATTGCTAGATGATACAATCTCAGGTTTCCAGAGAGCAAGCAATGATGTGGTCCTCACATACAATATAAATTTGACTTAAAAGTTCTCACCACTCCAGGAAAGATTTTGGTGAGTCGGTCAACAGCTGCCATGGCTTTGGACTTCCCTCCTCCAAGACAGTCCTCAAACTCGTACAGGGGCTGCCGAACCGGATTGGAGTATGAGATCTTTGCATTGTCAACAAATGTGATGTGTCTCACTCCCCATCCCTGGAGAACAAAGGAGAAGAAGAATTCATAGTTTTAAATCACATTATTTTGAAATACTTGACCACTATTTACTGATATGAACATTGTCCTCAGCAGTACATTGTAAGCAGCTTCAGTGGCAGTGAGTGGGAGGTTGTGTGAATTTCAACATTTCTTAATATTAACTTAAAATAATGGATGAGTCATGAGTGTTGGGGGAACAGACTTACAAGAAACACAGAGAATGCCAGAGGGGACACATTTTTGTGTTTCTGGTCTGTATATGCTAATAAATTCCAATATAAGTTGAAGGCTAATGTATTACAGTATACAGCAAATTTGTGCCTAGTTTAGCCAGTGACAGTTGGGCAGGGCCTGGCGACCGGGGAGACGACAAGATCATGATAAATCAATTTGACTCCAGATCAATTTGTTTGGAGGCTATGTGTCCCATCTGTCCTGCAAAGGGGCTGCTTACATCCTCAGAACAGATAACAGTTTTCAATGAAGTTGATGTTTGTAAGACTTCACATTTTGCAGAGACATGTACAGTACTGACTTGTGAACGTCTGTGGAACATGTTGATTACTCTGTAAACAGTTGGTAGTGCTTCAGTGATAATCAACTGAGCTTTTATTTGCCAAGACAAGTGTGATTGATAGGGCCAAAATCACAGTATATGTCATTTTATATCACAGTTATATATAAATTTACAGTACTTGTTCTGCAATTAAGAAATGGTTTAAAATAACCTCACTTCATCACATTTGATTATTTTTTTCCTTTTATTTGGAACTTCCAAACAAACAAAAACAGCTCCTCCTGCTCTTAATTTACAATTTAACACTCCTCCTCCATGTTTTCTTGTCAGTCTTGTCTTCTGCAGCATTTGGCAAACCAGCTTGGAGGTACATTACCGCTAACAACTGCTGCTCTCACATCATGTGAAAACATGGTAAGCAGTCCTGCTGTCCACCATGCACGGCAGATGGATTTGTGAGATCATGTGAGAATTGTGAGATCACGCGGGAATTCAGCCCTGATTTGCTACAAAGCCTGCCCTGCACATATGTTTACTTGTATTATGTTGAGCTAGCTCAGACAGGAGACACTTGTCGCCAGTGTTAATATCCTTTTGTCAAAAGCACCAACTGTAACAACTTATGACACTTTATGGAATCCGATGAGCATGGAGGCACAGTGCTGTCACAAGTCTGGTGCTCATACAGCAGATATTAAACAAGAAAATGCTAATTAAACATTGCTCCACTGGCTACTTAAAGGTTCAGTGTGTAAGTTTTAGTGGCATCTAGTGGTGAGGGTTGCAACCAGCGGCTCACGATGCATTCACATGCTCCTCGGATGGTTCTATTTCCCTAGCTGTGAAGTAGTTCTTCCGACTTCAGTGTGTATTCATGTGGAATCAACATGGACGCTGCTACAAAGATGCTTGGATTAGAATTGTCAGAGAGTATAAACAATAAGCAGAAATCTAGTTCACTTTACATGGACAGCAAACTAACCGTTATAACCAACTTACAAATTACATGTTTGTAAAATATGCATATGTAATACGTGATTTGCACAAATCAAAGTTCTGTATACTTGTTTATGACCCACGTAAAAGATTAAAGAGGTGGTATTATGCTCATTTTCAGGTTCAAAATCTTAATTAGGGGTTGTACCAGAACAGGTTTACATGGTTTAATTTGAAAAAAACCACCATATTTTTCTCATACTGCACATTGCTGCAGCTCCTCTTTTCACCCTATGTGTTGTACGCTACAGAGTGATTCATCTTTTATTTTACAAAATCTTTGTTGGGAATTGCACATGCGCAGTTCCCAGGTAAGGACTACTAGCCAATCAGAAGCAGAGAAGGGCAGGTCGTAAGAAACAAGGTAGTGTGATCCAAATAAAAGCCGCTTCAGACTGCGACCGTAACCTAGGAACTCCCTTTGGGCTGGACTTTGGGCTTTTTCACTTTGCAAACCTGTTACATGCACAAAAAAAGATATATAACGCAATAAAGGAGAGGGAAAAAGCCAAAAAGCACAATACCACCTCTTTAAGGGAGGAAAAAAAGATTAGTGATTAGTCCAACGCCACTTGAATGCACCGCTCACCCCTCCCTTTCCAAGCGCGCAGGAGAAGCTGAAAGCCAAAAGCTCTGTCGGCTCTTGTGCTAAATAATATGTGTGGGCCTCCATTTGTCCAAATTTCTCTTCTTTTCTTATTTCTAACTAGTCTAGACCACTATTATTACTACTACTACTACTACGATGACTTCCATGTAAAGGGACCCGTGTGGATGTAGATAGAAATGGCTACTGCAAACATAGTTAAGTATATTATATTGCATTTCTGTCAATAGATTCTTCTAAATATTCTACACTGAAACTTAAGATAAAACTGAAGATAAAACATTATAAACAAAGATCAGTTACAGTGTTTTTGGTCATGTACAGTATTTAACAATTTGCTAAGCCCTAAATACACAGTGTCAAATCCCTTCAATCCTGCGTCTGTTGTTCAATGTATTCATCCTTCCAACCTTACCATGAGAGTCCTGGCTACATTGCAGCCCAGAGTCCCAGCTCCCAGTAGAAGACACTTTGTGCTGACCACCTTGTCCAGGTCCAGGGAAGGAACCAGCCTCCATCTCATTAACTTCAGGTTGAGGTCAACTGAAGACTCTGCAAGCCTGCAGACAGTCAATGACAACTGAAGGCTCTCTTTATTCACAGAGAGCTAACTTCAGGAAACAACATATTTTACTTTGACTGTAGAAATGCTAAGAAAAATTACACATGGCACCCAAGGTATAGAATAGCAGAAGGTTGCATATTGGGTTTAATACGTACTGTATTATTAAGATAAATTAGCTAATACGTTTTTTATATTCAATAAATACTGAAATTATGTAGGTATTATTTATTGGGCTGTAGGTAATACAGTCCACTTACATCTTTACACAAACACATCTGTATTGTTTTCATTACCTTTTAGGGTCCATGCATTCACTGAGGTTCACCATCCTGGGTCCCATGGCCCCCTTGGGGTTCTTCTCCCAACCTACACTCTTAGGAGACGCTGTGAAACGGTTTTCAGAAAAAAATGATGAAACACTGAAACAGTGTTGATTCACCCAAATTACACAAAATCTCACTTGCCATGCTGAAATTTTGGTATTATTTGCTCAAGTTTTGATATGTTCATATCTGAGATCTCAATACATATGGAAGTAGATGGAATTTCACAGCAATTAATCCGGATTATACTCAGGCCTCATTGTCAACAGTTTTCATAGTAATTACTTTCTCAAGAAGAAATATTCCCTGTGAAAAGTGTTGACAGGATGTCAAACAGCAGAAGGTGGGTGAGAAAAACATGTTTTTCCCCCCAGGAAGGTTAAAATCAAGGGCAACTGGACTTGACTGAAAATACTCAAATATGTTTCGTCCCTTATCCAAGAGACTTCTTCAGTTCTGACTGACTGGTAGGGAAACACAGACCCCCTCTCCCGTTCAGCGACAACTTCTCAACCCGGGTGTAAATGGCTTCCTTGACACCTCTTAAACCATTCGTCCTCTCTGCACCTGGTGCACCTCATGATCCTCAAAATATCCTTCAGATGTAGGTACACTGCTGAGTCTGTACCTGAGGAGTTGTGTAGTGGTTGTTTAGTTTCCCCAAAATACAGGTCCGTGCATTCCTCACTGCAGCTGACTGTGTTTGGGTGTGCAGTCTTTAGTGTGGACCAGTGTCTGACTTGGGGTGTTCTTATGGTTTAAAAAACACAGGGATGTGCTGTTTGTTGATACTCCAGACACATAAAAAAACAATAAAAACAACAGCTGTGCTTCTGTCTGTAGAATCCTCTGCTTAACTGGAAATAGGTGGTGTATAGGCAGAGATCCAATAGTTCACAGATGTGGTCGGGGCTAATGCCAGTTCTGTTGTTCAGTGTGTTGTCTTGAAGCAGTCGTGTCCTTACGGTTTCTACTGCCTCCATGGTGTGGATGCATGTAAACAAGGAAGTCACATCATAGGACTCCATTGTTTCATCTGGGTCGAGTTTCAGTCCTCAAACTTTGTTCACAAAGTCTATGGAGTTTTGGGTGTGGTGAGGCGTGTTGCCAACCAAGGGGCCTTGGATGTGTGTTTGGCAATGTTGTAGGTGACAGTGTTTACGCTGCTGATGAGGGGCCTGAGTGGGGCTTCTTCTTTGTGTATCTTGGGTAGTCCGTATATACATGAAATGGCTTCTCCAGGATACAAACAGTAATCTTGTTCATAGGTAACGATGGTCTGTGGCTGCTGTCTATGGCCTTTTTCTTATATCCGCTGGTGGGATCTCACCTCAGTCTTTCATTTATCTTTGTGTCCATGAGTAGTGTGTGGATCCTGGTCTGGTAGAGTCCGCTGTGTTTAGGACCAACCCCTCAGAGGTTAAATAGCTGAGTTTCCCTACCAGTCAGTCTGAACTGAAGAAGTCTCCTGGATAAGTATCTTCAACCAAGTCCAGTTGTCTTCCTAGGATAACTTTGACCTGAATGACTGAGAACCTTCATTTTTGTTTAAATTTGGACCACATGACCTATGACACAAAACCAGATCTCTCTCTCTCTCTCTCTCTCTCGTTACAGATTGTTGTGTCCATAACCAGTTAGACAAATTGTAATTCTGTTTCCTCTTGAGAGTTTTAGTTTTGGTGCTTAACTGTCGCACAATCCCACAGCTGCATTTTAGTGCAGAGATGCACTTAAACTTATTTGCTCAAATTAACACCATGAAATTTCACTTTTTTTCTTGTCCCCTCAACCCAGTTTTTGACACTAGTAATAGACTAGTGGGTTAAATACTGTTTAATTTTCAATCTGGACTGAGATGTGCGAATGTAAATCCAGTATCATGAAGTTTATTTCACCTTGCCGAAAAGCAAAACACTTTTTGGTTGTGGCAACAACCGAATCTGGTGTATCTAAAAGGTTGGGCGGAGATAAATTGATCAATCCCTTGCATAACAATACCAAATTTGTCTATACAAAGCCATAAGCCACAAACATAATAGCTGAAGCCGTTTTTGCTGCATGAATACATCTCCTCTGTGACTGAATTAAAACCCAAGATGTGCTCAAGAAGTAGGCTGAGGTAAACAAAGACACCTCATTCTGAACTCAACAAAACCTTCATAGATCACAGAGTTACCCCCTTTTCCCATCCCGCTATTACCATTTATATTACTTTCCTGCTTTATTCCACAGATAAAGGAATAATGGAGAATCTATGTGAGATTACTGTGGCTTGAAAAGGAAACAGATGGTCTCAGTGGAAAGTAAACTAAGACTCACATCAGTGACAATATACACATTACTGTGCATAAGAGCACACACATTGGGATGAACAGGACGATGTACAGTAGTGATGCGCAGATCGGCTCTGACGTCATCCGAATGCACATTTACGCATAAATCATCAACCTGCCACTCACCTCAATGAATTATTTTCTCAGATTAAGAGACCCACACCTGCAGGGACATTTCACTCCAACTCTACTGGTCCCTGTAGGATATATTGCCTTTTAAATTATTTGAGCAGAGAGACATCTCCAGGTGAATTCTTTATTCTGTGTTGTATTGATGTCTGTGTGTTTTCATTAACAATTTACTCTAATGATTACAGAGGCTGCTTTCACTAATTTTAAAATGCTTCCATGTGAGCAATAATGTCACAGCTGTGGGATTGTGGGACATTTAAGCCCCAAAACTAAGAACTAAAACTCTCAAGGAGGAAACGGAATTACAATTTTAGCCTCTGAAATACATTTTTTTAGGCAGCTTTAAGGACAGATCAGCAGGATGGCTGCTTTACTCCAAACTATTTCTTTCTCTGTCTGAACATGGAGTGTGCGTGAGAAGTTTTGGATGTGTAGAAGAAGACAGAAAATGAATTAACATTAGATCCTGACCGATCCTCTCGAATGTCGGGAGATTAAAATAATCAGTGAAGTAACGCTGCTGTGCCTCTCTCCAGAGTCTCTCTTAATGGGAGACGCTTAAACCTATTTCAACCAATGAAAATTAATCAGAATGTTCATTTTTATTACCCAGCACACCCTATCTGCGGCTTACATAAGCTGCCTAGATATAACTGTGATCCACGCGTTACTGATGTACAGACAAAGACATATGGCATACCAACAAACATACATGGTACATGTACAGGTACAACCACACACAAACACTCTCTCTAATGGGAAATACCTGAGTTGAGGGGAAGCTCAGGTAGTTTTATCTGGAAGATGAGACTGTGCTGAATGGAGCGGCTTCCCTGCAGAGTTCTGTCCCTGAAACACAGCACCTCCACTGTGTCCAACTTAGACCCCCTGAGACACACAAACATACACAAAAATAAACGAGACGCAAAAGTCAAACAATAAAAATAGCACACCCATCATGCACTGATTACATTAGAAGCTATAATGTGTACAATAGAGATTACAAGACATACATCCATCCATCCATCCATCCATCTCCGGTGAAACAGCTGAATAAGCGAGACATTGTGGCTACATTGTCATTCTGTCTTCACCCATCTAAGCCAGTATAAACAGTTTATGTTTAACACCAAGACAAAGTGTAGTCATGCACAAGATTGGTGAGGTTTGTATTGGATAAAAACTGCCTCTGACCACAAAGCATGAGGGCTAAACTCTCTAAAGGCATTTGCTGCTGATAAGCCGCCGATATCACAGGACACTATTGCTAAACTGGCCTCAATGGGAGTTCCTTGTTTAAATGAAAAAAATAATTCATTTAGAAATAGCAACACAAGTGCCAGGAAAAACTAAGATCTCTAGGGAAAAGTGTTATCAAGAATGACTGATTGTGGACCTGTGTTTTAAAGTATTTACAGACTGTTTCACCTAACTGAACTGTAATTGCAGCACCAAAAGCACTGATAATTAAGTTTTTATCCATTTTCAGACATTACTGAGGTTAACGTGGAGAGATTAGTAGTTGCTTGTTCTTGTTTAAGATTAATAATCCATCACAGTTATCATCATGCCAGGTGTTATTTTTTGTCATAATCACGTTACTGTTTTTATATACAGTCTATGGTGATAAATCAATCTGCACGTCCAGCTTCATCATTGCCACTCAACTTTGTCTTTGATTTAGATTTATCAGGTCGCAGAACAGCCGTTCATTCAAACCCTGGCAACAGAGAATTCAACAATGCTCCTAGAATAAAGAGCAGCCATCCAGCTGATTTGAGGTCTGCACAATCTTTTTTTTAAAATAAACTCAAGACAAATGTGTTTAGTTATGCTTGTACTTAACTTGTCCTTGTCCTCGGTGTGCATATTTTTGTGACATTAAAACCCTTCTGTATGAGACTGAAGTCTACAAATAAACAAATCAACAATGTATACCTGGAATGCAAAACACATGCTTAATGACTATGAAGCACTGCAGCATGGTTTGGAAATGGTCGGCACTAATGTAAAATATAAATCATTTGAAAAACTGATAAAACTGAAATAAAGACATTTTGGTTGTGTACTCCAATGAAAACATCACTTAATCTGGTTTGCAACAAGATAACTAGCTCAAATGATAATACTTCATGTGGAAGGTAATAATCTCTTCAAGCACAGCTTTGTTTATAATCAAGAATAAACTGTAAGTAGGAGGCCTCCTAACTTTGTTAAAATAGAAAACTATTTTAGGCATTGTTGGTAGCCAAGAACTTGGCTATCACTGGCTGAAAGTATTATTTCATTTATACTTTCCTAACATTGTATCAGTCTTCTGAAATTGTTTCCCACTTGCTATGTGGTTGTAAATAAAATAAATGCACAAGATAGACTCTCCATTGCAAAGTTACAAGCTGATATAGGATTACAATTTCTGGCAACTGCGGCGTATGTTTTTAATCCTTGTGTAAATATTTGAATATGCTCAGACCCTGACTCTTGGATTAAATATTTAGTAATAGATCCAACGACATGCATCAAACTCCCCACCGCTGTGCTGAAATATTTCTTCTGTAAATATTTCAGTAAAATATCTTTCCACAAAACAAGTACAAGATTCCACATACCACCATCATTTCTGCATCGACAGGTCAGTAAACACGTAGCAATTTATGAGCTGTAACATTATAATGCTGTGAGTCATTCATTCAGTACTTAACTTACTTCATGCACATGAAACACGCTGAAAAAATACTAGTTACATAATTCCCTCATAATTTTCCTGCTTCCAGACCCCTCCTTAAGTTTTTTAAAAAACAGAACATGCTATTTTTACATCATGCTACAAATACGTTATGCATACCTTTCTCCCTACACTGCAGAGTCAGGAAATTAGTTAAACAGAGATTTCCTTTCTTTTACTTTGTGGCTTTGTGCCTAAATAAAGTACTATTAGTGTAAGCTGGAAAACAGTCATTGTGAAATTCACAAACACATATGTTTTGAAATGCACAGTAAGGATCTACAATGAGCCCTTTAGACAACTTCCTCATCGTTTCCCAGCACACACACACACACACACACACACACACACACACACACACGAGTAGTGTTTACCATCGGTTAGCTAAGAGGACCAACAGATTTCTCAGAGGCCAGCCCGGATGTTGAGATAGAGTACACGGATCATAGACGCCCACAGTAACCTAGAAAGTGTGTGAGTGAAAGAGAGATATAACAGAATCTAATCTGATCGTAGGGATGAGCCTATAGTACAATACTCTGTGTACAGAACAATCCTAGAGTACTTGAATCTTTCAAAAGATGAAAAAATAAAACTTCCATACATTTTATTAGACCTTTTAAATTATACCGATCCCATTACAAAAACTGAAACAGTACCTTCTTAGAATCAGTGAAGAATGTATCCCAGTCCTCGAGTGGAATCATTTGAACAGTGTCATCTGTGTACTTCATTAGGAAGTAAGGAACTGCTGTGGTTCCTCTTTTGATACACAGACCATCATAGGCCTCCTGCAAGGCTGCGATCTGAGACAGAAATAATTAGATGTCAGCAATAATTATAGAAAGGTCTGAGCTCTATACTATACATTAACACCACCTGTCGTGGACATAATATTTATATATATAGCTTTTAAAGGGCATTCATGAATGATATCCACACATTCCGAGGCCAGGTTGCGGTGGCAGCAGGCTAAGCAAAGTAGTCTTATATGTCCCTCTACCCAGCAGCCTTCTCCTCCTGGGGGGATCCCGAGGCGATTGTTAAACGTACCAACCTCAAAAGGAAGGCGCCCATGAGGCATCCTGATTAGATGCCCGAAACCACCTCAACTGAGCTCCGTCCGGATATCTGAGCTCCTATCTCTAAGGGAGAGCCCTGCCACGATACAGAGGAAACTCATTTCAGCCGCATGTATCCACAATCTCATTCTTTCAGTCACAGCCGCTGACCTGTGGGCACATCACCCTCAGGGATGGGAACTGGAGGTGGGTGCATTGCACTCCAGGCACCTACCAATTAGTATAATAAAGCTATAATCACCTTCAAATCTGTATCAAGGTCTTTTACAGTGACTGCTGCCTCAGAGTGGAAAATATGTTCTACTCTTTCCAAAAACATGCCATTATTTCATGAACATTGTAAATGAAAGTTCATATTTTGCTAGATCTGCTAGATATATGCACAGAACAACGGAAAACTAGGTTGGTTTTAAGATGTATGAATAACATTACGACTGGTCAACCTTAAAAAGCTTTGTAGACTTAGCTGGCATCTGCTAAAGTTGGATTTTATCAAAGTCAGACTGGCAGAGTCACTGGTCAGGGAAGTCATATTGGGATTCTGGCTGAATGAAATTGAAATGATTAATTAAATGATTTTGCAGCTCATGAATCTCAATTATAAACTGTCAAGATGTTATATAACTCTGATAAAATAGGTTCATAGAGAGATACAATAGAAAGGGAAATGGGGAAGAGAGAAATCGTCATTGCTACGGCCTGCTTTTGGCGTCACGCTGTTCACTGTTCATGAGTCATTCTAACTCTCTTTTAATGAGGCATTTTCACTCCTTGGATCCACAGACCTGAGAGGTAACAATTCCCTTGAATTTTACACTAGTGTATAACCTACACAGTATTGGGCAGAGCAGGTAGATTTAAAGAACACTGTTAGGAGCTGAAACCATATAATTATATAGTATAGGAAATAGGAAACTTAAATAATAATACAGTAGTTCAACTTCAAAAGCCTAGAACTTGTAATGAGCATCAACATTTGAAGAATCCATGTGTGTGTGTCAAACAAAAGCTGAAAACTGCAAGTAGTAATTTATCTACAGTCTTGTTCAAAATATACTCTCAAATATATTAATTCCAGTAGTTGTGTAATAATCTTTAAAGCCAACCTGTTTTGCTGAGAACACTTGTTCTAGGACAGAAGGCTGTCGGACAATCTTTATTCCCTCTGGGAAACAGAGTGCAGGGAAGCAAAACCAGTAGTAGAAATGGTATTTCTTCAAATCCTGATAAAATGTTCAATAAAACGGAAAAAAGAGTTAAAGATAAATAGATATTCACACATAAAGAAATTAAGATATGGAACAAACACTTATAAAATGATGTTTATACACACTGCAAAGGTCAGCAGTATGAATCTGCAGAGGAGGGATGGGTCTTTCAAAGCAGCCCCAGACTGTATAGCGTCCCATATCTACAAAACAACAGGAGATGAAATATTTCATTCGTTAATTCACTACATTCTCAGTTGCGCAACTTAATAATTATTTCTCTTTTACAGAAATTCCCCATCAGATGCGAAATGAACGTGTGTGTGACAGAAAATTCCCATTGGATGTCTTTTTTTACCTCCTTGGCCTCTTTCTCCAGCAGAGCCTTCTTATCCGTGGTCTTAAATGCGTCGAGTGTGTTGGTGTTATACAGCATTCCATTAGCTGGACAGCAACGTGCTGGAGTCGGACCATCCCTACCAGCAAAACATACTATACCTTTGTATTAAACTGTGTGTATGCAAACTGTACTGTACTTGTTTGTATACAGCATGCATTGTTTTGTAAATGTGAACACAGTTGCTTTGCTGAAGGCTGAACCCTGAACTAACCTGGCTGACAAACAAAAAGAGAAGTTCAGCCATTCAGTATTCCAAAACAATGAAGACTTCACTCAACTTTATACGCACTGTAAAAAAGCTTAAAAAGGAAACCATCTTGATTTCTATAAATGTGTAAAAGATGCTCATAATTGCTAGGTCTCTTGTTTTTTTCTCTCAACATGTCGACATAATAAAAGACCCCTCATTTCTGACCACATACATTGGAGATATATTTCGATGTATAATTTGACTAAATCTGATTTTGACTTATACGTGAAAAATTCAACGCTGGTTTATTTGTGAAGAAATCACATTGTACACAATGAATTATGTAAAGCAAGCCTTTTACAGCATTAGATGTCTACTGTTGTCTACTGCCTGTATTAAAATACTTCTCAATCAATTTGTGTTCATTGGTGCCTCAAACCTTTTAGTTATATTTGCAGTACATTACATTATTCATTGCACTTTAAAGACTAAACAACAAGAGAAGAACTTGGGATTAGCATAAGTTTTATATCGGCAACATACTGAATTGTACTTACACATCAAATGCACTGAACTCTAAAGTCAGGCGAGTGGGCAAACCAAGTGGGTCACCTAAAAGACAGAAATTTGAATAAAATGTTTTCCATGTGTGTGACACTGCATAAAAAAAGATGTTTTAAATAACTATAATGTCTAGAATCATCAAAGTGAAAAAGCAGTAACTGAAGAGTCATTGTTATAATGATACCATCTGCTCTCACCACTCACCATTGTAGTAATATCCTTTGATACATTTGGGGCTCTCGTCCAGTCTGTAGTCATTGAGTTTCTTCTGAGTAAGCTCGTGCCAGAAGCCTGCCTCCAGAGCACTGCTGAAGGGAGCAAACTGCAGCTTGAGGTCTGGAGCGGAGGACGCTGCGCCACTGGTGTCAGATGCCATCACAACTTCACAAACAGGCCGAGCAGTCAAGTACTACAAACTGTAAAATGTAACAGTTATGGGTTACAAACAAGTTGCAGGCTCTATAGTCTGTCATAATTTAGACACAGTTACAGTATTACAATCACACTGATCTTTTACTGAACAAGCTTAACACAAACAAACAATAAAAAGTATAATAAAGCATTAGCTGCTGAGCTCATGAGCTTTGATGGTGCTGTTTCATTCACAATCCAGCGAATTAAACAATAAAAAGGCACACAGTGAAATGAGACGAGAGAACTAATTCACTCCACCAATCAGTCAATGGGTAAAGACTAAACAAATAATCGATGTATCAACAAAGTAAATTTTTAAATCATTCACAAAAGAACAAAGACAGAGGGTGTTATATGTTGTACAGATTGTGAAGCCTTTTGCAGATTTGTGGCTATACAATTAAAGCTGAATAGACTAAATTTATCATGACATAAGTGAACCCAAAGTATGGACATCTATATAATGTAATTATGTGGGTACTATCTATTGAAATTGACTAACAGTTCATAAAATTAACCTGATTTTGACAATCAAATAAATGTCATTTATTACATACAGATACCTAAATAGTCCCTTGCTTTTTGCTTTTTTATATATCATTACTAAGATAAAATACTGTAAAATAGGATATGACAGGACAATACTTTTTTAATCCACGGGAGAAAATTCAACAAATACCACACTACATAAACAATTCAGACACATTTATTTATTTCTCTGTGGTGACTTATGACAAGCATTTTCACTACCTTGACATTTCAGAATAAATTAGTTAATCAAGATAGATTAATCTAATGGATACTATGCCACCTGGTAACATCTGACACCTTTAATGTCAACATTTGGATACATTTTTCTGGCCAATTCAGCTGTTTATATAAATTAAAAATATCAACTTCGCACTCCCAGTGTGTGTTACTTTATGGATGGTATTTCTTGTTACCAAACATGTGGCACCAACACATCTAACACTTAAACACTAGCTAATGTAATTACAGTTAATGTATGTTCAAATTACATACTTACTTTTTCAGGACTTTTACTTGTTAGTTACTGTGCAGTAAGTTAACGGACCAACAGACCACACAGTGAAAAGCAGAAGCTTTGACAGCTTAAACTGCTCAAACTGCTCTGACGTTTTTTACACACGATGAGCATCTCCAAGGAAAACAGACCAAAATATTAGGACATAACTGTAACGTTATTCAAAACCAGATAAATTAGGGTAACGTTAAACAAACCAGACACACGTTCATGTCAAACTAACAAGCTGAGCTTTGTACACTTACCAGAGATGCTTACTTCCTGGTGAAGTTGATCATGTGATCACGGGACTTGTCAATAAAGCAATGCACTGTGGGTAGGTAGCCGGCCAACTTAGCTTAGCTGCAACAGAAGTCTGTCTCTGTGTCTTATGGTGCATTTACCATTGAGTGAAATATAAAGAACCAAAATAAAAATAAGAACGCGCAAACGATGAAGCACGAGAAAACTGATAAAAACCTGTACGCGCCGCTTCTTTTCATGTCGGTCTGAGCAGAAATGTAATGTACGGTTGTTAAAGGAGCAAGCCAGCCACCGGGAAGTAACTTAACGTACTTTATGTCACACCAGTACAACCGGTTTAAGTAGGTTAAGTCACAACTGAAACTAAGGTGTATTTTAACAGGAAGACGTCCACAATTCCGGAAATGTAAGGAGCAACGAACTAATTTTCACCTGAATGGTCACCGGGAAATCAGAAATTGGATCCATCTGTAAAGCGTACAGTGCCACAATGAGTTAGGGGCCGTGTCAAAATTATAATGCTGGGGAAAAAACGCACACAAAGTTAGAGCCATGGATTGAGAGGGAACAAAATTAAAGGCCGAGGGCAGAAGCAAGGATTTTAGAAATACAAATAGGGCTGGGCGATACGGCCAAAATATCGCATTAAAAATTTCAGATGATTAGATATCGACAATTATCAGGAAATATGTCAAATCATTAGGCAATTTCTTTCAAGTTTAGAGGCTGAGTTTTTGCTCCTGAGTGAAACTTGAAGAAAGCAGATGGTTAATTGTCTTTTTAAACAAGGCCTATTCTTTATGGCCCGAACATGGCAAACAATTGATGCCAAACACTGGATCACTTAACAAATCTGAGCTAGAACATTCAAAACAGTTAGGATGAAAAAATATTTTTTCAACAAATATGACTGAGTCAAATTAAGTACAATCTTTTTTTCAGTTCCTTTTTCTCAACAAAATAAATATCTAGTAGAAAATTTAAGTGGTAATTTGTTTGTAATTCAAATGAATTAAAAAAAAAAATATTGAACATTTATTTTATTGTTATTGAGGAAAACTATATTGTGAGGATTATCGTTATTGTTTTATTGCCCAGACCTAATACAGAGGTAGTGAAATCTCTAAAACATAATCTGTATTTGCAATGGCAATTTATTTCATTATATCATTTCATTACACATGAACTCAATGTGCTTTACAGTGAAAGACAAAATATACATATAAGCATGAGACAATAGGTATAAATAAGAGTAAAAGCAAGAGAAAATTGCAAAAACTAAATTAATGACGCATACACCAAGCATATATTAAACATACTACACTGCTTGTTCCAGAGAGCAGAACCACAATAATGTAATTATGGATACAGCTGGCTTGATGACCTGAGAGGTCTGATCGGGTTATAATCATTAAGCAAGTCACAAATGTACTGAGGAGCCAAACAATTAAGTGCTTTATAGACTATTAGCAGGATTTTGAAGGTGATTCTGTATTTTTCCGGGAGCCAGTGAAGTGATTTCAGTACCAGAGTAATATGTTTGAATCTTGGACTCTGGCTGCTGCATTTTGAATGAGCTGTAGCCCTACCACTAATTATTTGGATAATCCTGTAAATAGAGTGTTATAGTAGTCTAACCTGCTTGAGCCACGATTTTGGGAGTCAGTTTGAGATATGAATGCTGTAAATTTTCCAAAATAATGACTTGCTCACTGTGTTTCAGAGACAGTGAATAAATGTCACTGACTTTTAGGACCAACTCTGAGTATCTCAGTCTTGTCTTTATCCAGCTGTAAAATGTTTCTGGACATCCATCAATTAATATTATTAATTCTGTTTACTTTGTTAACAGGACTGAGATCAGCACATGACTAAAACAACATGAATAAAACATGAAGCCTTTGAATTAAAATGTCATGATGAACAGTCTCAAAGGCAGCAGTGAGATCAAGCTAAGCTAAAATCGAAGTTCTCTGTCAGTCACTGTTGATCTTAAGGTCATTGATTACTGTTATTAGAGGTGTTTTGGTGATATGATATGCACTAAATGTATCATATATATATTTGTGAGTTGAAAGATATTCATCCATGTGTTTGCACACAACTTTTTCAAGTATTTTGCAAAGAACAAGAAATTTGGAAATTGCTCTGTAATTAATAATTACAGATGGATCTAGGTTGTTTTTCTTCAACAAAGGTGAGCACACTTAAGAGAAGCAAGGGAAATGCCAGTCTGGCTCATTACTCATTCTTGGCTCAAAGCTTAAAAGTTAGTTATCAAGCATCTCAATCCTAATTTAAGTTAAGTTTAGGACTAAATCTTAAGTGTCAGTCTTAGAGTTAATTCATGACATTTTGTTGTGCCGCAAATGGGATTTTGGATGATGACAAGGAGCAATCACTGAATAGATTTCCTTATTTAAGAATATTTTCAGAATAATTCATATTGAATGATGAAATTCCTAAGAGGAGTTTGTATTCAACAGACATTTGACAATAAAGATTTTTTAAGAGAATACATTATTATATACACATTGGAAATAAAAGATAAAACAGTTGATATTTTTAAGAGTGCCATTAATTGCGCCTACTACTCCTGGGAATCCGGCTATTTACATTTGTGTAATAATTCGCAATTGTGTTTGGATTATCTCATTTCATTGGAGGTCGATGAAACAAGTGTGTGGAGCTGTAAGTGCCATAATTTTTTCCATGACAGTTCACCTTATTGATGGTTGTGATGGCCACAAATCATTAGCATTGCCTTGGTGCATTTGTCCTGTGGCAAAGAAATGAAGTTTTATTACCACCTTTTACCATCACCCTATTACCACAATTCAGCTGAAAACGCATTGATGTGTAAAGTCAGTGGTGAGATGACGTCCCTCACCAACTCGCTGACAAAGGTGATGCCTGCGCTGTCCAAACGATACTGTATAATTAACTGCGTATTGTCAAATAATTCAGAGACATTATACCTCTCCTGAAAGATTTGCGCATGTCTCTGTCTCCACAGTGCCATCACAAGTCCCTACTGGCAGCTCCTAACCACTTGAGAGACCTCTCGAGCTGTCTTAAATAACTGGGAGAGAAAGAGTGATTCTTAGCTTTAAGACATTTGATAACTTGGTTTTATACTTAAGTTTGAAAGTGGGAGTAAATTTCATGAATTTTCAGCACTTAATAGTAAAATGGCACTTTGAGAAGCTTGATAAATACTGGGCCCTGTGATGGACTGGCGACTTGTCCAGGGTGTACCCCGCCTTTGGCCCAAAGTCAACTGGGATTGGCTCCAACCCCCCACGACCCTGTACGCAGGATAAGCGGTTGACAATGGATGGATGGATGGATAAATACCGGCCCAGATCTCTGGACTTGGTGAGAATGTGGCCAATGAGCTCATGGTGAGAGGGTGAGGCTGGGCTAGATGAATCGACCACTCCACCTCCTACGACAAATAAATACAAATTTGTTTTGGGGTTTTTCGAGGTTTAAAAAAGGGTTAAATTTTAATAAGTAAATTATTTTTGGTTAATGTAAAGGTACGGTTTCAATAATGAATGAGTGATTGAAGAGACTGAAAAGTGGCCTAGGCAGAAAATCAAGTTGTGCACCTCTTGCCCTCAATATATTCCTCGAAGCCATATGAATAAAGCCATATGAAAAAAATAAATAGCCATAACTTTAATTAAATTAATTTTATAATTGATTTCTTCAGTACATGTGACACTTGTTTTTTACTAAATCACATTTTCCTTGCCTCTCATCTCCTCATACAGTTGATTGTCAGTCACTGCTTCACACTTACCTCTGTGCTGTTTTAATTTCTCTTTTTTTTCAACGCAAGTAGAATAACTCCTTTTGATTTTCAATTAAACTTACACAAGTCAAAGTAGAATTGACTAGAATAAAATGGGACCCCTTTAAAGTGGTTTTGGTTTAGGCAGCAGTTTAACGTGGGGCTCAGTATCTTGAGACAATGTTGATATGGATAAGGCTGTTAGCCACTGGCAGGTATGGCAAAAGGTCTGCCATGTCCTGTCAGTTAAATTTGCCTCATCCAGCCCACTCCTGTTTATATATATATACATGAAAAACATTTTTATTATTAAGTGCAAATATCCACTGAGATACATTCAACACACACCTCAGAAATCCATGACAGACCACTACCACTCAGGGATGTAAAGAGATGCCATGGATGAATAATAAAAAAAAAACCCTCTTTACACTTCACAAGAGTTAAAAACAGTTTCAACACACTGACCACTTAACCAGACATATTCAGTGTGGACAAATATCTAATTAATGAGCACCTTAGTTTTAGGCAAACATGAAAAACAACCCTAAATTAGTGAATTTCCCAATTGTGGAATTAATAAAGTCTCTTCTATTCTAAATTACGTGGGCCTACTATAAATCAGCTTTCATCCTGTTCAATCCATAAAGAAAGAAATATGAAGAGGGAAAGAGTGCAGTAGTCCTCAATAAAAGAAACAAAAGGCTGAGACTGAAAGTGATGATGTTATCGCTCATTGTATTGGAGCTTGGCAGACTTTCTTACAAAAACAGTAATAATAGTACATATGATAATTAATAATAATATAATAATTAATTTGGTCAATGGGACGATTTGGCTGAAGCGCTTCAGTCCCTAAAGCTACATTCTGCATGTGAATGCCACAATGTGTAGTGAAAGTTAAACGGGTTGCATGATTTAAAAACATTTATATTAACAGCCCTGTTGACTGTGGGTGGTGTTCCTTCAGCTACTTTGAAAACACAGAATCATATTGTCCTAGTTGGTGTTTCTGCGCACAAAATCTATGTCCAAAACCTTAATTATTTTTTATGTTGTGCTCACATGGTGCGAACATTCTGCATCATCAAATTAACACAAACTAATAGGCATAAAGAAAACCTAAGGATGGGTAATTCGATGGGCTTCCGAGCAAAAAAAACAAACGAAGAAGCTGCCATCTGCAGTGTGCCATGTGCACTAAACATGGCTGCAACATTTTCTCCCCAAGGCCCCCATACAGGTTTATCCAACCGATTCTTTGGAAAACAAAATGGAGTATATTCAAACCCCATTTATAATTGCCTCATTTTGAATAGGGACTACTACCCCTCAAATGACAGGTGCTCTGGTTGTCATAACATGAAGCATTATTAAAAACGAAAGTGATCATTAGAATGCTAGACCAAGACCTTTGCTCTCTGTGCTAGGAATAAAACTATTCAGTAGTATGTAATAGCAGAACTTGATAGCTTTGATCTGTGAAAAAATTAAGAAAGAACATCTGAAAAATAGTTTTTCCTGAATACCAGCTGGACACCGGCTCTGTTGCGTTAACAGCAATGAACTGTAGAGATGACAGAACACAATCACACATGCTTCTTCTATTCATATCATCACCTCTTCCAGCTCAGATCCACCCCCCTCTGATTTTTTCAATTTGGCTAAGTAGTGACTCACCAACCCGTCTGTGTTCACTGGACACAGGAAACATGGGTTGTCATTGCAGTTTAACGTAGTATAACCCTATTTCAGACACTGTTATTCACATATTAAAGTCTGAAATACAGTAATGGGCCTCTGTCATGAGAACAAAATGTAATTTATTAAACATGACAAATTGTTTTTGAAAATCGGAACACATTGTTTGAACTTATATTATGGAAATGTTAATTTTAACATAATTTACCTTCTATTTCACAAGAGGATTGCAGGCATAACCTTTTCCAATGGGAGACATAATAGTGCTGTAATGCCGCGCCTCTAATGATGGATACACTTTGTGTTTGTTCTGAATATTTATTCAATACCAATGTATTAAATGAGTCTCAACTTTAGTCGCTTTTCTATAGGGTAAAGAATAATATTTGGTGGTCTTTGACTAAGGGCATAAAAGGAGGTGCTACCTTACATCATAAAATAGATGAGCTGAAAAAGCTGAGTTCGTAAAAGGTAGGTTTGTTAGAAGAAAAATCAAATCCTTATGTAGTTTAACAAAAGGATTTAACATGTTGTTCACAGTGTTAAAATGTGTTTCCTGGAATTCAGACATAGATCCATTGTTTAGCAAGTGCTTGAGTATTATATAAACTGTATATATATGTGTGTGTGTGTGTGGATATAAGGTACTTGTTCTCTTAATAGCTTTTCTTTACGTTACATCTTTGCTGATACTCTCCACTTATACTTGAGGATAATAAATAGTTAACAAAGCACAAACAGGTAAAATGAGACCAGAACATTTCTATGGGTTATTAAGATAGTGATTGTAAAGTGGCAATCCTTAAGATGTCAGGCCTGGTTGATTTAGCAACACCTTTTAGCAGTAAGTGCTAATACAGTATAGGTCACAGAATTCTGGAGGCAGCAAAACAAACTATTGTTGTTTTAATAAAGAAGTCTGGCAGTAATTGACCTTTTTCCGTGAGCAACCATGATGTAATTCTATGCTGCACACGGCATGAGTCTGCGAACAGCAGGGCACAGTGAAAGGAGTTGGTAACCTTGCTGAGAAGTCGGAGGTGTACAGCCGGTCACCTGCAGCTCTTAATCTAACAGCTAGCTCACTGTGGCTGCCCCTTATTGTTTCATAACTCCCTGCAATATTTCAAACTGATCCGCTGTCAAAAAATGCCATCAGTCACCACTGTCTTGTTTTGTAGATGCATTTTTAATTCACGATAGCAGTCAGTATAAGCTCTGTTGACAAACACACACCTCTGACTGCTTCATAAGTTTCACCAGTTGAATGCTTTTAATGTCAAGCCGCAGCAGAAATGTTTGGTTTGCATTAACATCATTTTTTCCAGGAATGTCCACAGAGACCCAGTTTGTCATGCGGCAAATACACAAATAATGCAATACTTTCATTAGTGGGCCATAGGCTCAGTCACCCCAGACAATTATTTAAATGAAAATCCTTGAGATTGTCACTTCAATGTGTTAAAAACACAATGAAGTCATTTAAGATTGAATGTTTAAAAACTCTCAAAAAGAATGGTAAAATAAAGGAACAATTGAACAGATCCCAAATCAGCCTTCCCTGGGGTAATGGCTCACTAGACACATGGTGAGATTTGTGTTTTTCCTGGACTGACATTAGAAAGGACAACTAATGTCCCATATCCTGTTTTAATGATGAGAAAACTGTGTGACAAACACTCACAAATGCATGGCAGTGCTTGTAAAATGCTAAATATTTTGTATCTACATTATGCTGCCTGGTTCTGTACATTCATTGTGCAAAAAGAAAACAGATTTTCTTTAAAAAAAACATTTTGGACATTGTTTTCTCTCCGTTCTGGGCCAGAGCCAAGACACTAGATACATGCTTCTGTTTTCAAGGTTGAGAGATCAAATTCTTCTGAGTTTAAAGGTCTCTGGTCCTAGACACACTTTATTATCATTAGCATAATATAGACAAAATAAATAACATTAAATTCAGACAGCAAACTGTTGCCATGAGTCTGAATCGAAGGGCAGCAAGTAACAAAAATAAAATCTAGAACAGAAATAACTGACAATCAAAATACATTTGGTTTTATCTACAAAGCTAACCCATGAAAGGGACTTTAAGACATTAATTGATGCAAACTGAATATCAGCAGCATTTAGACACCTTTGACTTTGTTCTGCTTCTTTGTTCTGCCTTTCAGAATGTCAGAATATTCTTGAAGACTCGCTTAAAGTTCCCATTGCAGAGCGGGTATATAAAAGGGTTGAGAGTAGAGTTGATGTAACCGAGCCATATGGTGAACATGTGAAGGTCATGGTGCACACACTCTCTGCAGAACGCCATGACCATGAAAGCTATGAAGTATGGTATCCAACACAACAAGAAAGCAGCAATTATGAAGCCCAACTGCTTGGCTGCCTTGTGCTCTTTATGGATCCTTAGGCTTTGGATACGCTGACGTGATTGGTCGATAAATCTCTGCCACGTCTGCCGCAGGGTCACTGCATTAGCTGGGTCCAATTTGCCATCTTCAACCACTTCCTCAGTCCAGGGCAGAGCATGGTTGGGGTCATAGTTGTTGTAGAGCACTGAAGTGTACCTCTGCACGTCTGAAACCTGATTGATATCACAGACATCGCTCACTGAGTTTGGCACTGTGACGTGACACTCATTTAAAGACGCTTGAAGTTTGTTCTCATTATTCCCCTCTGAGCAAATTACATCCTGTGGCGCTGAAGGTCGACTGAGGGGAATCTCTGCCTGCTTCTCCTCAGGAGACAGGGAGCACCTTTTGACCCTTTGTGCCATTCTGAGTCTTTTTGTCATGGTGAGAAACGTCGTCTGTTGGCACTTCACACCAATTTTTCTGTGAGATCTGGATGAAGCAGTTTTAGTTTTATCTGCATCCTCGAGGGAATATGTCTGATCTAGAGTGTTCTGGTCCAACAAGTATTGTTTTTTCGAGACTTCCAGTGGAACCTCACATTCCCTTTTCGGTGACTTTGAGTCATTTTTCATGGACATTTGAGCATTTTGTCCATTCTCGTTTTCACCAAATGAATCCGTCGGATGAATGATTCTCTCCCTATCCCTGAGATGTTGCCTCACTGCCAAGTAGATGTGTGTGTAAAACCACAGCATCAAAACTGAGGGTACATAGAAGTTGAAGACGGCAGTAATAACCTTGAACCACGTGACAAAGCGAAAATCCGTGTCACACTTGTTCTCTTCCTCAGGTTTAAGGTCTACATGAGTGAAAGACCTCCATCCTAAAATTGGAATAATCCACATCATCGACAGCAGCCAGGCTCCGCAAATCATCACGCTGGCTTTTCCCCGCGTTCTGTATTTCAGGTACTTGAGCGGCTGTCTGACAGAGCGGTACCGATCCAAGCACAGGATAAACAAGCTGAAAATTGAGGCTGTGCTAGCCACATAGTCCATAATAAGCCAAAATTGGCAGACAGCCCTTCCCAGCTTCCATTCATCCTCCAGCAAATACACCAAATTTAGAGGCATAACTGTGGTCCCCACAATGAGATCCGCCACAGACAGGCTGACAATGTAGAGGTTGCCGACAGTGTGGAGGCTCTTCTCTCTCTTTACGGCATAAAGAACAAGCAGGTTCATTATGACTGTGAGGAGAGAAAGAAGTCCAAGAAAGACTCCCAGCAGGGCGTTGTGGAAGCGGCCATGGAGGGTCAGGGTGTGATTGCTCCTCAGTGAGTCACCATCAAGGAGGCCACTCCAGCTGTTGTTGCTGTTCTTGATGTAGCTGTTGGTGTTGAGGTGGAGAGGGTCTGTGGAAGGTGACAGACCAGATTCCATCATGGTAGGTGAGATGGACACCTCTGAATCCAGTCACATCATGGAAAATTGTAGGCCAGTGTGTCTTTTAACTGTAAGCCAAAACATGTATGGAAAGTCACATCAAAGTTTTTTCTCAGTTTGGATCAAACTCTTGCAGCCAAACGACCAGTGGACCGTAAAACCCGTTAAAAATGGTGATCCTTTATAATGCTGGAAAAGGTGGTAATCAGTGTTGTCTTGTCAGTCCATTTGTTATGTAAATCCAGACTGTTAACACCTGGAAAACATAAAGAAAAAACATTACAATGTGTTTTGAGCATTGTTACTACACTTGAACTTGTTTGACCATCACTGTGCAGGAATGACCCGTGTGCAGAGTTTGACACAAGAAGACTGTTTTCACATTAATCTGCTGAATCTGTGCTCACCTGAAACCTGAGTTTAAGTTTCAGACGTGTGAGCATGATTTTGTGACATCATAACTAGTCTGGAAGGCAGTCCTGGTCCAATATGCAACTTACACAAATGTATTGTGGAAACTTGAAGCCTCGAGTGCACGCATACTTTTCTGTGAAGTGGGAGACATCTTGTGTCCAGCAGTTTACATTTTGAAATGAAACATATTCTGCATTCAAAATCCTACTTAAGTGAAAGAGCAGAAATATTAATATAATAATATAATTAAAGTATCAAAAGTAAAAGTACTCACTTCTCATTATCCAGAGTGCCCCTTTGACTGATATAGTATTATAAATAACATTATTAAATATTAATGTATGAATGTGCATGTAGCATTTTACAGTTGTAGCTGGTAGAGGTGGAGCTAGTTTTAAATACTTTAAACAGCCTACAGTTAGGCTGTTTAAAGTACACTGTCTCCCGACCTAGGGATTGGGCCCCACCAAAGGGTCACAAAATAAATCTGAGAGGTTGTAAGATGATTAATGAGCTAGTAAAGAAGAGGAAAAAAAAGTTCTGCTACACAAATGTGGACTTTTCTCTTTGCTTTTAAAAAAATAATATATCATTTTATCTGTTCACGCCGCAAGTAATTCCTTTAAATGAAACCATCTGAGAAGTTGGTGAGAGGAAATGTCTCTGGTGGAACTGCAGACAAGTCTAAGACATCCGAAATGTGATAAGGGACCTATAGGGAACTAGACACTGCGCCTTTTGGAAGGGGCCAGGAGCTAAAAAGGTTGGGAACAACTCGTTCCACAATATGCTATAT